>NW_028126047.1:0-501242 GCF_965194825.1 Balaenoptera physalus
GCTACTAGCCTTATGACGTTGATTTCATGGCTGAGTGATATTCCATTGTACATAAGGACCACAACTTCTTTATCCATTTTTCTCTTTCCTGGGATATTTAAGGTGTAACAAAGTGGAGATTCTTGTCAACAGAGCAGCCCTAAACTTTGGGGTGCCTGTGTCTTGCTGATTTTTAGTTTTCCCAATTTATACGCCCATGAGTGGATGTGCCCTATGCTCCCTAAGCTGAGTTTTTTAGATGTTTCAGGACACACCGTGCACTTCTCCAGAGTGGCTGTTGGCAATTTACATCCCGCCCATCAGCGTAGCCAGGCTCCCGTTTCTCCATGGCCTGTCCTGCATTTCTGGTTTTGACACTTTATTCAGCATGGCCCTTTTGACCGATGGGAAGCGAGACTTCTTTGTAGCGCTGATTTGCCTTTCCAGGTTGCTTGGTTGGCCAAAAAGGGCGTATGCGTTTTTTCCTGAATATATTCAGGAAAAAACGCATACGCCCTTTTTGGCCAAGGGCATCATTGTCGAGGTTTTGCCGCTTTTCCTGTGCTTTAAAGGCGATTCGAATCTCCCTCCTGAAATCTGTTTCCTGCAATTCTGCCTTGCTTTCAAATTCTCTTCGTTTCCTTCCATCAATATATTTGTGGTCGAGAGTCATCATTTATAAGTCTGCAGGTTTGTGAATTGCAGTGCCCCTGAGCTCTATTTTTCAACTCGCTTTCTTGGGCGCTGGCCGCAAAAGCGCAGGATTGCTTCAGGCCCTATTCTGGTCCCAGGCGGCAGGCTGAGCCTGTGGTTAATTCTTCTTCCTGATGGGAAAATAGAGTGACCTCTGCCTGTCCCAACACCTAGAGCTAGTCCCTCATTGGTTCCCCCTCTTCCCTTTCATCCTCAGGACAAATTGCAAGCTGTACGGAACAGGAGGTTAAAGGTGCTGATTCTCCAAGGAGGGAGATTCCTAGTAAAGCGGCTGGAATGGCGAACCCGAGCACAAGGAGATGAGAAATGAGGTGCGTTTTAGAAACCTTTCCCGATCACACGGTGTACCATCTTCTGGGTTTCTCATGCATGTTTTCGATGTAGGAAGATGCCCTTGAACCTGGAGATTTGGGACCCATGGGATGGGTACCACGCAGTATTACTTTAAAGGGTCTGCGTTTGCTCACCCTACCTCACCAAACCTCTCAGCCCCAAGAGTGTCCACCCTTATGTCTCAATCAGCTGTGGGTCTAGATATGGTCAATCCAGGTGGCATTACAGCCGCTGGACGAATTTTGTAAGAATTTCTCTCTCTTTCACTGTCTTTGTTTCACGGGTTTTTAAAAGTAATTGATTTTTATAATGGGGTTTACCTGCTTTTCACTGCTGTGATTTTGCCGCTTTACACCCACTTGACTCACTTACAGAGAGATATCAATGCATAGGTTTCAAGATTCTTACTAGTCAGATATATTCTTGGGCGGTGAATTGGGGGTGTTGAGTCCAATTCATTGAGGAAGGAGTAGGGCTTGTCTATTACATATTGGGTTTATGGAACGGTATCTGAGATAATTTGAAACCCTTGTTGTATGCATCACCCCACCTCACCTTTCCCGTTAAGCAGCCATAGTGTGTTTTCTAAACGTGTGACTCTATTCTGTTTTGTAATTCAGTTCAAGGGTAGCGGTTTTTACATTCCCTCTATAAGTCATATCTTATGATAAGTGTCTTTTTCTGTGTGACGTATTTCACTTAGAATCGTCGTACCTAAATCCAATCATCATGCTGCTACTAGCCTTATGACGTTGATTTCATGGCTGAGTGATATTCCATTGTACATAAGGACCACAACTTCTTTATCCATTTTTCTCTTTCCTGGGATATTTAAGGTGTAACGAAGTGGAGATTCTTGTCAACAGAGCAGCCCTAAACTTTGGGGTGCCTGTGTCTTGCTGATTTTTAGTTTTCCCAATTTATACGCCCATGAGTGGATGTGCCCTATGCTCCCTAAGCTGAGTTTTTTAGATGTTTCAGGACACACCGTGCACTTCTCCAGAGTGGCTGTTGGCAATTTACATCCCGCCCATCAGCGTAGCCAGGCTCCCGTTTCTCCATGGCCTGTCCTGCATTTCTGGTTTTGACACTTTATTCAGCATGGCCCTTTTGACCGATGGGAAGCGAGACTTCTTTGTAGCGCTGATTTGCCTTTCCAGGTTGCTTGGTTGGCCAAAAAGGGCGTATGCGTTTTTTCCTGAATATATTCAGGAAAAAACGCATACGCCCTTTTTGGCCAAGGGCATCATTGTCGAGGTTTTGCCGCTTTTCCTGTGCTTTAAAGGCGATTCGAATCTCCCTCCTGAAATCTGTTTCCTGCAATTCTGCCTTGCTTTCAAATCCTCTTCGTT
This sequence comes from Balaenoptera physalus, assembly GCF_965194825.1. NCBI lineage: Eukaryota > Metazoa > Chordata > Mammalia > Artiodactyla > Balaenopteridae > Balaenoptera > Balaenoptera physalus. Next base: position 2,379 of record NW_028126047.1, read on the forward strand.
TCCTTCCATCAATATATTTGTGGTCGAGAGTCATCATTTATAAGTCTGCAGGTTTGTGAATTGCAGTGCCCCTGAGCTCCATTTTTCAACTAGCTTTCTTGGGCGCTGGCCGCAAAAGCGCAGGATTGCTTCAGGCCCTATTCTGGTCCCAGGCGGCAGGCTGAGCCTGTGGTTAATTCTTCTTCCTGATGGTTAAATAGAGTGACCTCTGCCTGTCCCAACACCTAGAGTTAGTCCCTCATTGGTTGCCCCTCTTCCCTTTCATCCTCAGGACAAATTGCAAGCTGTACGGAACAGGAGGTTAAAGGTGCTGATTCTCCAAGGAGGGAGATTGCTAGTAAAGCGGCTGGAATGGCGAACCCGAGCACAAGGAGATGAGAAATGAGGTGCGTTTTAGAAACCTTTCCCGATCACACGGTGTACCATCTTCTGGGTTTCTCATGCATGTTTTCGATGTAGGAACATGCCCTTGAACCTGGAGATTTGGGACCCATGGGATGGGTACCACGCAGTATTACTTTAAAGGGTCTGCGTTTGCTCACCCAACCTCACCAAACCTCTCAGCCCCAAGAGTGTCCACCCTTATGTCTCAATCAGCTGTGGGTCTAGATGTGGTCAATCCAGGTGGCATTACAGCCGCTGAACGAATTTTGTAAGAATTTCTCTCTCTTTCACTGTCTTTGTTTCACGGGTTTTTAAAAGTAATTGATTTTTATAATGGGGTTTACCTGCTTTTCACTGCTGTGATTTTGCCGCTTTACACCCACTTGACTCACTTACAGAGAGATATCAATGCATAGGTTTCAAGATTCTTACTAGTCAGATATATTCTTGGGCGGTGAATTTGGGGTGTTGAGTCCAATTCATTGAGGAAGGAGTAGGGCTTGTCTATTACATATTGGGTTTATGGAACGGTATCTGAGATAATTTGAAACCCTTGTTGTATGCATCACCCCACCTCACCTTTCCCGTTAAGCAGCCATAGTGTGTTTTCTAAACGTGTGACTCTATTCTGTTTTGTAATTCAGTTCAAGGGTAGCGGTTTTTACATTCCCTCTATAAGTCATATCTTATGATAAGTGTCTTTTTCTGTGTGACGTATTTCACTTAGAATCGTCGTACCTAAATCCAATCATCATGCTGCTACTAGCCTTATGACGTTGATTTCATGGCTGAGTGATATTCCATTGTACATAAGGACCACAATTTCTTTATCCATTTTTCTCTTTCCTGGGATATTTAAGGTGTAACGAAGTGGAGATTCTTGTCAACAGAGCAGCCCTAAACTTTGGGGTGCCTGTGTCTTGCTGATTTTTAGTTTTCACAATTTATACGCCCATGAGTGGATGTGCCCTATGCTCCCTAAGCTGAGTTTTTTAGATGTTTCAGGACACACCGTACACTTCTCCAGAGTGGCTGTTGGCAATTTACATCCCGCCCATCAGCGTAGCCAGGCTCCCGTTTCTCCATGGCCTGTCCTGCATTTCTGGTTTTGACACTTTATTCAGCATGGCCCTTTTGACCGATGGGAAGCGAGACTTCTTTGTAGCGCTGATTTGCCTTTCCAGGTTGCTTGGTTGGCCAAAAAGGGCGTATGCGTTTTTTCCTGAATATATTCAGGAAAAAACGCATACGCCCTTTTTGGCCAAGGGCATCATTGTCGAGGTTTTGCCGCTTTTCCTGTGCTTTAAAGGCGATTCGAATCTCCCTCCTGAAATCTGTTTCCTGCAATTCTGCCTTGCTTTCAAATCCTCTTCGTTTCCTTCCATCAATATATTTGTGGTCGAGAGTCATCATTTATAAGTCTGCAGGTTTGTGAATTGCAGTGCCCCTGAGCTCCATTTTTCAACTCGCTTTCTTGGGCGCTGGCCGCAAAAGCGCAGGATTGCTTCAGGCCCTATTCTGGTCCCAGGCGGCAGGCTGAGCCTGTGGTTAATTCTTCTTCCTGATGGGAAAATAGAGTGACCTCTGCCTGTCCCAACACCTAGAGCTAGTCCCTCATTGGTTCCCCCTCTTCCCTTTCATCCTCAGGACAAATTGCAAGCTGTACGGAACAGGAAGTTAAAGGTGCTGATTCTCCAAGGAGGGAGATTGCTAGTAAAGCGGCTGGAATGGCGAACCCGAGCACAAGGAGATGAGAAATGAGGTGCGTTTTAGAAACCTTTCCCGATCACACGGTGTACCATCTTCTGGGTTTCTCATGCATGTTTTCTATGTAGGAAGATGCCCTTGAACCTGGAGATTTGGGACCCATGGGATGGGTACCACGCAGTATTACTTTAAAGGGTCTGCGTTTGCTCACCCAACCTCACCAAACCTCTCAGCCCCAAGAGTGTCCACCCTTATGTCTCAATCAGCTGTGGGTCTAGATATGGTCAATCCAGGTGGCATTACAGCCGCTGAACGAATTTTGTAAGAATTTCTCTCTCTTTCACTGTCTTTGTTTCACGGGTTTTTAAAAGTAATTGATTTTTATAATGGGGTTTACCTGCTTTTCACTGCTGTGATTTTGCCGCTTTACACCCAATTGACTCACTTACAGAGAGATATCAATGCATAGGTTTCAAGATTCTAACTAGTCAGATATATTCTTGGGCGGTGAATTGGGGGTGTTGAGTCCAATTCATTGAGGAAGGAATAGGGCTTGTCTATTACATATTGGGTTTATGGAACGGTATCTGAGATAATTTGAAACCCTTGTTGTATGCATCACCCCACCTCACCTTTCCCGTTAAGCAGCCATAGTGTGTTTTCTAAACGTGTGACTCTATTCTGTTTTGTAATTCAGTTCAAGGGTAGCGGTTTTTACATTCCCTCTATAAGTCATATCTTATGATAAGTGTCTTTTTCTGTGTGACTTATTTCACTTAGAATCGTCGTACCTAAATCCAATCATCATGCTGCTACTAGCCTTATGACGTTGATTTCATGGCTGAGTGATATTCCATTGTACATAAGGACCACCACTTCTTTATCCATTTTTCTCTTTCCTGGGATATTTAAGGTGTAACGAAGTGGAGATTCTTGTCAACAGAGCAGCCCTAAACTTTGGGGTGCCTGTGTCTTGCTGATTTTTAGTTTTCCCAATTTATACGCCCATGAGTGGATGTGCCCTATGCTCCCTAAGCTCAGTTTTTTAGATGTTTCAGGACACACCGTACACTTCTCCAGAGTGGCTGTTGGCAATTTACATCCCGCCCATCAGCGTAGCCAGGCTCCCGTTTCTCCATGGCCTGTCCTGCATTTCTGGTTTTGACACTTTATTCAGCATGGCCCTTTTGACCGATGGGAAGCGAGACTTCTTTGTAGCGCTGATTTGCCTTTCCAGGTTGCTTGGTTGGCCAAAAAGGGCGTATGCGTTTTTTCCTGAATATATTCAGGAAAAAACGCATACGCCCTTTTTGGCCAAGGGCATCATTGTCGAGGTTTTGCCGCTTTTCCTGTGCTTTAAAGGCGATTCGAATCTCCCTCCTGAAATCTGTTTCCTGCAATTCTGCCTTGCTTTCAAATCCTCCTCGTTGCCTTCCCTCAATATATTTGTGGACGAGAGTCATCATTTATAAGTCTGCAGGTTTGTGAATTGCAGTGCCCCTGAGCGCCATTTTTCAACTCGCTTTCTTGGGCGCTGGCCGCAAAAGCGCAGGATTGCTTCAGGCACTATTCTGGTCCCAGGCGGCAGGCTGAGCCTGTGGTTAATTCTTCTTCCTGATGGGAAAATAGAGTGACCTCTGCCTGTCCCAACACCTGGAGCTAGTCTCTCATTGTTTCCCCCTCTTCCCTTTCATCCTCAGGACAAATTGCAAGCTGTACGGAACAGGAGGTTAAAGGTGCTGATTCTCCAAGGAGGGAGATTGCTAGTAAAGCGGCTGGAATGGCGAACCCGAGCATAAGGAGATGAGAAATGAGGTGCGTTTTAGAAACCTTTCCCGATCACACGGTGTACCATCTTCTGGGTTTCTCATGCATGTTTTCGATGTAGGAAGATGCCCTTGAACCTGGAGATTTGGGACCCATGGGATGGGTACCACGCAGTATTACTTTAAAGGGTCTGCGTTTGCTCACCCAACCTCACCAAACCTCTCAGCCCCAAGAGTGTCCACCCTTATGTCTCAATCAGCTGTGGGTCTATATATGGTCAATCCAGGTGGCATTACAGCCGCTGAACGAATTTTGTAAGAATTTCTCTCTCTTTCACTGTCTTTGTTTCACGGGTTTTTAAAAGTAATTGATTTTTATAATGGGGTTTACCTGCTTTTCACTGCTGTGATTTTGCCGCTTTACACCCACTTGACTCACTTACAGAGAGATATCAATGCATAGGTTTCAAGATTCTTACTAGTCAGATATATTCTTGGGCGGTGAATTGGGGGTGTTGAGTCCAATTCATTGAGGAAGGAGTAGGGCTTGTCTATTACATATTGGGTTTATGGAACGGTATCTGAGATAATTTGAAACCCTTGTTGTATGCATCACCCCACCTCACCTTTCCCGTTAAGCAGCCATAGTGTGTTTTCTAAACGTGTGACTCTATTCTGTTTTGTAATTCAGTTCAAGGGTAGCGGTTTTTACATTCCCTCTATAAGTCGTATCTTATGATAAGTGCCTTTTTCTGTGTGACTTATTTCACTCAGAATCGTCGTACCTAAATCCAATCATCATGCTGCTACTAGCCTTATGACGTTGATTTCATGGCTGAGTGATATTCCATTGTACATAAGGACCACCACTTCTTTATCCATTTTTCTCTTTCCTGGGATATTTAAGGTGTAACGAAGTGGAGATTCTTGTCAACAGAGCAGCCGTAAACTTTGGGGTGCCTGTGTCTTGCTGATTTCTAGTTTTCCCAATTTATACGCCCATGAGTGGATGTGCCCTATGCTCCCTAAGCTGAGTTTTTTAGATGTTTCAGGACACACCGTGCACTTCTCCAGAGTGGCTGTTGGCAATTTACATCCCGCCCATCAGCGTAGCCAGGCTCCCGTTTCTCCATGGCCTGTCCTGCATTTCTGGTTTTGACACTTTATTCAGCATGGCCCTTTTGACCGATGGGAAGCGAGACTTCTTTGTAGCGCTGATTTGCCTTTCCAGGTTGCTTGGTTGGCCAAAAAGGGCGTATGCGTTTTTTCCTGAATATATTCAGGAAAAAACGCATACGCCCTTTTTGGCCAAGGGCATCATTGTCGAGGTTTTGCCGCTTTTCCTGTGCTTTAAAGGCGATTCGAATCTCCCTCCTGAAATCTGTTTCCTGCAATTCTGCCTTGCTTTCAAATCCTCTTCGTTGCCTTCCCTCAATATATTTGTGGACGAGAGTCATCATTTATAAGTCTGCAGGTTTGTGAATTGCAGTGCCCCTGAGCGCCATTTTTCAACTCGCTTTCTTGGGCGCTGGCCGCAAAAGCGCAGGATTGCTTCAGGCCCTATTCTGGTCCCAGGCGGCAGGCTGAGCCTGTGGTTAATTCTTCTTCTTGAGGGGAAAATAGAGTGACCTCTGCCTGTCCCAACACCTAGAGCTAGTCTCTCATTGGTTCCCCCTCTTCCCTTTCATCCTCAGGACAAATTGCAAGCTGTACGGAACAGGAGGTTAAAGGTGCTGATTCTCCAAGGAGGGAGATTGCTAGTAAAGCGGCTGGAATGGCGAACCCGAGCACAAGGAGATGAGAAATGAGGTGCGTTTTAGAAACCTTTCCCGATCACACGGTGTACCATCTTCTGGGTTTCTCATGCATGTTTTCGATGTAGGAAGATGCCCTTGAACCTGGAGATTTGGGACCCATGGGATGGGTACCACACAGTATTACTTTAAAGGGTCTGCGTTTGCTCACCCAACCTCACCAAACCTCTCAGCCCCAAGAGTGTCCACCCTTATGTCTCAATCAGCTGTGGGTCAAGATATGGTCAATCCAGGTGGCATCACAGCCCCTGAACGAATTTTGTAAGAATTTCTCTCTCTTTCACTGTCTTTGTTTCACGGGTTTTTAAAAGTAATTGATTTTTATAATGGGGTTTACCTGCTTTTCACTGCTGTGATTTTGCCGCTTTACACCCACTTGACTCACTTTCAGAGAGATATCAATGCATAGGTTTCAAGATTCTTACTAGTCAGATATCTTCTTGGGCGGTGAATAGGGGGTGCTGAGTCCAATTCCTTGAGCAAGGAGTAGGGATTGTCTATTACATATTGGTTTTATGGAACGGTATCTGAGCTAATTTGAAACCCTTGTTGTATGCATCACCCCACCTCACCTTTCCCGTTAAGCAGCCATAGTGTGTTTTCTAAACGTGTGATTCTCTTCTGTTTTGTAATTCAGTTCAAGGGTAGCGGTTTTTACATTCCCTCTATAAGTCATATCTTATGATAAGTGTCTTTTTCTGTGTGACTCATTTCACTTAGAATCGTCGTACCTAAATCCACTCATCATGCTGCTACTAGCCTTATGACGTTGATATCATGGCTGAGTGATATTCCATTGTACATAAGGACCACCACTTCTTTATCCATTTTTCTCTTTCCTGGGATATTTAAGGTGTAACGAAGTGGAGATTCTTGTCAACAGAGCAGCCCTAAACTTTGGGGTGCCTGTGTCTTGCTGATTTTTAGTTTTCCCAATTTATACGCCCATGAGTGGATGTGCCCTATGCTCCCTAAGCTGAGTTTTTTAGATGTTTCAGGACACACCGTGCACTTCTCCAGAGTGGCTGTTGGCAATTTACATCCCGCCCATCAGCGTAGCCAGGCTCCCGTTTCTCCATGGCCTGTCCTGCATTTCTGGTTTTGACACTTTATTCAGCATGGCCCTTTTGACCGATGGGAAGCGAGACTTCTTTGTAGCGCTGATTTGCCTTTCCAGGTTGCTTGGTTGGCCAAAAAGGGCGTATGCGTTTTTTCCTGAATATATTCAGGAAAAAACGCATACGCCCTTTTTGGCCAAGGGCATCATTGTCGAGGTTTTGCCGCTTTTCCTGTGCTTTAAAGGCGATTCGAATCTCCCTCCTGAAATCTGTTTCCTGCAATTCTGCCTTGCTTTCAAATCCTCTTCGTTGCCTTCCCTCAATATATTTGTGGAAGAGAGTCATCATTTATAAGTCTGCAGGTTTGTGAATTGCAGTGCCCCTGAGCGCCATTTTTCAACTCGCTTTCTTGGGCGCTGGCCGCAAAAGCGCAGGATTGCTTCAGGCCCTATTCTGGTCCCAGGCGGCAGGCTGAGCCTGTGGTTAATTCTTCTTCCTGATGGGAAAATAGAGTGACCTCTGCCTCTCCCAACACCTAGAGCTAGTCTCTCATTGGTTCCCCCTCTTCCCTTTCATCCTCAGGACAAATTGCAAGCTGTACGGAACAGGAGGTTAAAGGTGCTGATTCTCCAAGGAGGGAGATTGCTAGTAAAGCGGCTGGAATGGCGAACCCGAGCACAAGGAGATGAGAAATGAGGTGCGTTTTAGAAACCTTTCCCGATCACACGGTGTACCATCTTCTGGGTTTCTCATGCATGTTTTCGATGTAGGAAGATGCCCTTGAACCTGGAGATTTGGGACCCATGGGATGGGTACCACGCAGTATTACTTTAAAGGGTCTGCGTTTGCTCACCCAACCTCACCAAACCTCTCAGCCCCAAGAGTGTCCACCCTTATGTCTCAATCAGCTGTGGGTCTAGATATGGTCAATCCAGGTGGCATTACAGCCGCTGAAAGAATTTTGTAAGAATTTCTCTCTCTTTCACTGTCTTTGTTTCACGGGTTTTTAAAAGTAATTGATTTTTATAATGGGGTTTACCTGCTTTTCACTGCTGTGATTTTGCCGCTTTACACCCACTTGACTCACTTTCAGAGAGATATCAATGCATAGGTTTCAAGATTCTTACTAGTCAGATATATTCTTGGGCGGTGAATAGGGGGTGCTGAGTCCAATTCCTTGAGCAAATAGTAGGGCTTGTCTATTACATATTGGGTTTATGGAACGGTATCTGAGCTAATTTGAAACCCTTGTTGTATGCATCACCCCACCTCACCTTTCCCGTTAAGCAGCCATAATGTGTTTTCTAAACGTGTGACTCTATTCTGTTTTGTAATTCAGTTCAAGGGTAGCGGTTTTTACATTCCCTCTATAAGTCATATCTTATGATAAGTGTCTTTTTCTGTGTGACTTATTTCACTTAGAATCGTCGTACCTAAATCCACTCATCATGCTGCTACTAGCCTTATGACGTTGATTTCATGGCTGAGTGATATTCCATTGTACATAAGGACCACCACTTCTTTATCCATTTTTCTCTTTCCTGGGATATTTAAGGTGTAACGAAGTGGAGATTCTTGTCAACAGAGCAGCCCTAAACTTTGGGGTGCCTGTGTCTTGCTGATTTTTAGTTTTCTCAATTTATACGCCCATGAGTGGATGTGCCCTATGCTCCCTAAGCTGAGTTTTTTAGATGTTTCAGGACACACCGTGCACTTCTCCAGAGTGGCTGTTGGCAATTTACATCCCGCCCATCAGCGTAGCCAGGCTCCCGTTTCTCCATGGCCTGTCCTGCATTTCTGGGTTTGACACTTTATTCAGCATGGCCCTTTTGACCGATGGGAAGCGAGACTTCTTTGTAGCGCTGATTTGCCTTTCCAGGTTGCTTGGTTGGCCAAAAAGGGCGTATGCGTTTTTTCCTGAATATATTCAGGAAAAAACGCATACGCCCTTTTTGGCCAAGGGCATCATTGTCGAGGTTTTGCCGCTTTTCCTGTGCTTTAAAGGCGATTCGAATCTCCCTCCTGAAATCTGTTTCCTGCAATTCTGCCTTGCTTTCAAATCCTCTTCGTTGCCTTCCCTCAATATATTTGTGGACGAGAGTCATCATTTATAAGTCTGCAGGTTTGTGAATTGCAGTGCCCCTGAGCTCCATTTTTCAACTCGCTTTCTTGGGCGCTGGCCGCAAAAGCGCAGGATTGCTTCAGGCCCTATTCTGGTCCCAGGCGGCAGGCTGAGCCTGTGGTTAATTCTTCTTCCTGATGGGAAAATAGAGTGACCTCTGCGTGTCCCAACACCTGGAGCTAGTCTCTCATTGGTTCCCCCTCTTCCCTTTCATCCTCAGGACAAATTGCAAGCTGTACGGAACAGGAGGTTAAAGGTGCTGATTCTCCAAGGAGGGAGATTGCTAGTAAAGCGGCTGGAATGGCGAACCCGAGCACAAGGAGCTGAGAAATGAGGTGCGTTTTAGAAACCTTTCCCGATCACACGGTGTACCATCTTCTGGGTTTCTCATGCATGTTTTCGATGTAGGAAGATGCCCTTGAACCTGGAGATTTGGGACCCATGGGATGGGTACCACGCAGTATTACTTTAAAGGGTCTGCGTTTGCTCACCCAACCTCACCAAACCTCTCAGCCCCAAGAGTGTCCACCCTTATGTCTCAATCAGCTGTGGGTCTAGATATGGTCAATCCAGGTGGCATTACAGCCGCTGAAAGAATTTTGTAAGAATTTCTCTCTCTTTCACTGTCTTTGTTTCACGGGTTTTTAAAAGTAATTGATTTTTATAATGGGGTTTACCTGCTTTTCACTGCTGTGATTTTGCCGCTTTACACCCACTTGACTCACTTTCAGAGAGATATCAATGCATAGGTTTCAAGATTCTTACTAGTCAGATATATTCTTGGGCGGTGAATAGGGGGTGCTGAGTCCAATTCCTTGAGCAAATAGTAGGGCTTGTCTATTACATATTGGGTTTATGGAACGGTATCTGAGCTAATTTGAAACCCTTGTTGTATGCATCACCCCACCTCACCTTTCCCGTTAAGCAGCCATAATGTGTTTTCTAAACGTGTGACTCTATTCTGTTTTGTAATTCAGTTCAAGGGTAGCGGTTTTTACATTCCCTCTATAAGTCATATCTTATGATAAGTGTCTTTTTCTGTGTGACTTATTTCACTTAGAATCGTCGTACCTAAATCCACTCATCATGCTGCTACTAGCCTTATGACGTTGATTTCATGGCTGAGTGATATTCCATTGTACATAAGGACCACCACTTCTTTATCCATTTTTCTCTTTCCTGGGATATTTAAGGTGTAACGAAGTGGAGATTCTTGTCAACAGAGCAGCCCTAAACTTTGGGGTGCCTGTGTCTTGCTGATTTTTAGTTTTCTCAATTTATACGCCCATGAGTGGATGTGCCCTATGCTCCCTAAGCTGAGTTTTTTAGATGTTTCAGGACACACCGTGCACTTCTCCAGAGTGGCTGTTGGCAATTTACATCCCGCCCATTAGCGTAGCCAGGCTCCCGTTTCTCCATGGCCTGTCCTGCATTTCTGGTTTTGACACTTTATTCAGCATGGCCCTTTTGACCGATGGGAAGCGAGACTTCTTTGTAGCGCTGATTTGCCTTTCCAGGTTGCTTGGTTGGCCAAAAAGGGCGTATGCGTTTTTTCCTGAATATATTCAGGAAAAAACGCATACGCCCTTTTTGGCCAAGGGCATCATTGTCGAGGTTTTGCCGCTTTTCCTGTGCTTTAAAGGCGATTCGAATCTCCCTCCTGAAATCTGTTTCCTGCAATTCTGCCTTGCTTTCAAATCCTCTTCGTTGCCTTCCCTCAATATATTTGTGGACGAGAGTCATCATTTATAAGTCTGCAGGTTTGTGAATTGCAGTGCCCCTGAGCGCCATTTTTCAACTCGCTTTCTTGGGCGCTGGCCGCAAAAGCGCAGGATTGCTTCAGGCCCTATTCTGGTCCCAGGCGGCAGGCTGAGCCTGTGGTTAATTCTTCTTCCTGATGGGAAAATAGAGTGACCTCTGCCTGTCCCAACACCTGGAGCTAGTCTCTCATTGGTTCCCCCTCTTCCCTTTCATCCTCAGGACAAATTGCAAGCTGTACGGAACAGGAGGTTAAAGGTGCTGATTCTCCAAGGAGGGAGATTGCTAGTAAAGCGGCTGGAATGGCGAACCCGAGCACAAGGAGATGAGAAATGAGGTGCGTTTTAGAAACCTTTCCCGATCACACGGTGTACCATCTTCTGGGTTTCTCATGCATGTTTTCGATGTAGGAAGATGCCCTTGAACCTGGAGATTTGGGACCCATGGGATGGGTACCACGCAGTATTACTTTAAAGGGTCTGTGTTTGCTCACCCAACCTCACCAAACCTCTCAGCCCCAAGAGTGTCCACCCTTATGTCTCAATCAGCTGTGGGTCTAGATATGGTCAATCCAGGTGGCATTACAGCCGCTGAACGAATTTTGTAAGAATTTCTCTCTCTTTCACTGTCTTTGTTTCACGGGTTTTTAAAAGTAATTGATTTTTATAATGGGGTTTACCTGCTTTTCATTGCTGTGATTTTGCCGCTTTACACCCACTTGACTCACTTACAGAGAGATATCAATGCATAGGTTTCAAGATTCTTACAAGTCAGATATATTCTTGGGCGGTGAATTTGGGGTGTTGAGTCCAATTCATTGAGGAAGGAGTAGGGCTTGTCTATTACATATTGGGTTTATGGAACGGTATCTGAGATAATTTGAAACCCTTGTTGTATGCATCACCCCACCTCACCTTTCCCGTTAAGCAGCCATAGTGTGTTTTCTAAACGTGTGACTCTATTCTGTTTTGTAATTCAGTTCAAGGGTAGCGGTTTTTACATTCCCTCTATAAGTCATATCTTATGATAAGTGTCTTTTTCTGTGTGACTTATTTCACTTAGAATCGTCGTACCTAAATCCACTCATCATGCTGCTACTAGCCTTATGACGTTGATTTCATGGCTGAGTGATATTCCATTGTACATAAGGACCACCACTTCTTTATCCATTTTTCTCTTTCCTGGGATATTTAAGGTGTAACGAAGTGGAGATTCTTGTCAACAGAGCAGCCCTAAACTTTGGGGTGCCTGTGTCTTGCTGATTTTTAGTTTTCCCAATTTATACGCCCATGAGTGGATGTGCCCTATGCTCCCTAAGCTGAGATTTTTTAGATGTTTCAGGACACACCGTGCACTTCTCCAGAGTGGCTGTTGGCAATTTACATCCCGCCCATCAGCGTAGCCAGGCTCCCGTTTCTCCATGGCCTGTCCTGCATTTCTGGTTTTGACACTTTATTCAGCATAGCCCTTTTGACCGATGGGAAGCGAGACTTCTTTGTAGCGCTGATTTGCCTTTCCAGGTTGCTTGGTTGGCCAAAAAGGGCGTATGCGTTTTTTCCTGAATATATTCAGGAAAAAACGCATACGCCCTTTTTGGCCAAGGGCATCATTGTCGAGGTTTTGCCGCTTTTCCTGTGCTTTAAAGGCGATTCGAAACTCCCTCCTGAAATCTGTTTCCTGCAATTCTGCCTTGCTTTCAAATCCTCTTCGTTGCCTTCCCTCAATATATTTGTGGACGAGAGTCATCATTTATAAGTCTGCAGGTTTGTGAATTGCAGTGCCCCTGAGCGCCATTTTTCAACTCGCTTTCTTGGGCGCTGGCCGCAAAAGCGCAGGATTGCTTCAGGCCCTATTCTGGTCCCAGGCGGCAGGCTGAGCCTGTGGTTAATTCTTCTTCCTGATGGGAAAATAGAGTGACCTCTGCCTCTCCCAACACCTAGAGCTAGTCTCTCATTGGTTCCCCCTCTTCCCTTTCATCCTCAGGACAAATTGCAAGCTGTACGGAACAGGAGGTTAAAGGTGCTGATTCTCCAAGGAGGGAGATTGCTAGTAAAGCGGCTGGAATGGCGAACCCGAGCACAAGGAGCTGAGAAATGAGGTGCGTTTTAGAAACCTTTCCCGATCACACGGTGTACCATCTTCTGGGTTTCTCATGCATGTTTTCGATGTAGGAAGATGCCCTTGAACCTGGAGATTTGGGACCCATGGGATGGGTACCACGCAGTATTACTTTAAAGGGTCTGCGTTTGCTCACCCAACCTCACCAAACCTCTCAGCCCCAAGAGTGTCCACCCTTATGTCTCAATCAGCTGTGGGTCTAGATATGGTCAATCCAGGTGGCATTACAGCCGCTGAACGAATTTTGTAAGAATTTCTCTCTCTTTCACTGTCTTTGTTTCACGGGTTTTTAAAAGTAATTGATTTTTATAATGGGGTTTACCTGCTTTTCACTGCTGTGATTTTGCCGCTTTACACCCACTTGACTCACTTACAGAGAGATATCAATGCATAGGTTTCAAGATTCTTACTAGTCAGATATATTCTTGGGCGGTGAATTGGGGGTGTTGAGTCCAATTCATTGAGGAAGGAGTAGGGCTTGTCTATTACATATTGGGTTTATGGAACGGTATCTGAGATAATTTGAAACCCTTGTTGTATGCATCACCCCACCTCACCTTTCCCGTTAAGCAGCCATAGTGTGTTTTCTAAACGTGTGACTCTATTCTGTTTTGTAATTCAGTTCAAGGGTAGCGGTTTTTACATTCCCTCTATAAGTCATATCTTATGATAAGTGTCTTTTTCTGTGTGACTTATTTCACTTAGAATCGTCGTACCTAAATCCACTCATCATGCTGCTACTAGCCTTATGACGTTGATTTCATGGCTGAGTGATATTCCATTGTACATAAGGACCACAACTTCTTTATCCATTTTTCTCTTTCCTGGGATATTTAAGGTGTAACGAAGTGGAGATTCTTGTCAACAGAGCAGCCCTAAACTTTGGGGTGCCTGTGTCTTGCTGATTTTTAGTTTTCCCAATTTATACGCCCATGAGTGGATGTGCCCTATGCTCCCTAAGCTGAGTTTTTTAGATGTTTCAGGACACACCGTGCACTTCTCCAGAGTGGCTGTTGGCAATTTACATCCCGCCCATCAGCGTAGCCAGGCTCCCGTTTCTCCATGGCCTGTCCTGCATTTCTGGTTTTGACACTTTATTCAGCATGGCCCTTTTGACCGATGGGAAGCGAGACTTCTTTGTAACGCTGATTTGCCTTTCCAGGTTGCTTGGTTGGCCAAAAAGGGCGTATGCGTTTTTTCCTGAATATATTCAGGAAAAAACGCATAGGCCCTTTTTGGCCAAGGGCATCATTGTCGAGGTTTTGCCGCTTTTCCTGTGCTTTAAAGGCGATTCGAATCTCCCTCCTGAAATCTGTTTCCTGCAATTCTGCCTTGCTTTCAAATCCTCTTCGTTGCCTTCCCTCAATATATTTGTGGACGAGAGTCATCATTTATAAGTCTGCAGGTTTGTGAATTGCAGTGCCCCTGAGCGCCATTTTTCAACTCGCTTTCTTGGGCGCTGGCCGCAAAAGCGCAGGATTGCTTCAGGCCCTATTCTGGTCCCAGGCGGCAGGCTGAGCCTGTGGTTAATTCTTCTTCCTGATGGGAAAATAGAGTGACCTCTGCCTCTCCCAACACCTAGAGCTAGTCTCTCATTGGTTCCCCCTCTTCCCTTTCATCCTCAGGACAAATTGCAAGCTGTACGGAACAGGAGGTTAAAGGTGCTGATTCTCCAAGGAGGGAGATTGCTAGTAAAGCGGCTGGAATGGCGAACCCGAGCACAAGGAGCTGAGAAATGAGGTGCGTTTTAGAAACCTTTCCCGATCACACGGTGTACCATCTTCTGGGTTTCTCATGCATGTTTTCGATGTAGGAAGATGCCCTTGAACCTGGAGATTTGGGACCCATGGGATGGGTACCACGCAGTATTACTTTAAAGGGTCTGCGTTTGCTCACCCAACCTCACCAAACCTCTCAGCCCCAAGAGTGTCCACCCTTATGTCTCAATCAGCTGTGGGTCTAGATATGGTCAATCCAGGTGGCATTACAGCCGCTGAAAGAATTTTGTAAGAATTTCTCTCTCTTTCACTGTCTTTGTTTCACGGGTTTTTAAAAGTAATTGATTTTTATAATGGGGTTTACCTGCTTTTCACTGCTGTGATTTTGCCGCTTTACACCCACTTGACTCACTTTCAGAGAGATATCAATGCATAGGTTTCAAGATTCTTACTAGTCAGATATATTCTTGGGCGGTGAATAGGGGGTGCTGAGTCCAATTCCTTGAGCAAATAGTAGGGCTTGTCTATTACATATTGGGTTTATGGAACGGTATCTGAGCTAATTTGAAACCCTTGTTGTATGCATCACCCCACCTCACCTTTCCCGTTAAGCAGCCATAATGTGTTTTCTAAACGTGTGACTCTATTCTGTTTTGTAATTCAGTTCAAGGGTAGCGGTTTTTACATTCCCTCTATAAGTCATATCTTACGATAAGTGTCTTTTTCTGTGTGACTTATTTCACTTAGAATCGTCGTACCTAAATCCACTCATCATGCTGCTACTAGCCTTATGACGTTGATTTCATGGCTGAGTGATATTCCATTGTACATAAGGACCACCACTTCTTTATCCATTTTTCTCTTTCCTGGGATATTTAAGGTGTAACGAAGTGGAGATTCTTGTCAACAGAGCAGCCCTAAACTTTGGGGTGCCTGTGTCTTGCTGATTTTTAGTTTTCTCAATTTATACGCCCATGAGTGGATGTGCCCTATGCTCCCTAAGCTGAGTTTTTTAGATGTTTCAGGACACACCGTGCACTTCTCCAGAGTGGCTGTTGGCAATTTACATCCCGCCCATCAGCGTAGCCAGGCTCCCGTTTCTCCATGGCCTGTCCTGCATTTCTGGTTTTGACACTTTATTCAGCATGGCCCTTTTGACCGATGGGAAGCGAGACTTCTTTGTAGCGCTGATTTGCCTTTCCAGGTTGCTTGGTTGGCCAAAAAGGGCGTATGCGTTTTTTCCTGAATATATTCAGGAAAAAACGCATACGCCCTTTTTGGCCAAGGGCATCATTGTCGAGGTTTTGCCGCTTTTCCTGTGCTTTAAAGGCGATTCGAATCTCCCTCCTGAAATCTGTTTCCTGCAATTCTGCCTTGCTTTCAAATCCTCTTCGTTGCCTTCCCTCAATATATTTGTGGACGAGAGTCATCATTTATAAGTCTGCAGGTTTGTGAATTGCAGTGCCCCTGAGCGCCATTTTTCAACTCGCTTTCTTGGGCGCTGGCCGCAAAAGCGCAGGATTGCTTCAGGCCCTATTCTGGTCCCAGGCGGCAGGCTGAGCCTGTGGTTAATTCTTCTTCCTGATGGGAAAATAGAGTGACCTCTGCCTCTCCCAACACCTAGAGCTAGTCTCTCATTGGTTCCCCCTCTTCCCTTTCATCCTCAGGACAAATTGCAAGCTGTACGGAACAGGAGGTTAAAGGTGCTGATTCTCCAAGGAGGGAGATTGCTAGTAAAGCGGCTGGAATGGCGAACCCGAGCACAAGGAGCTGAGAAATGAGGTGCGTTTTAGAAACCTTTCCCGATCACACGGTGTACCATCTTCTGGGTTTCTCATGCATGTTTTCGATGTAGGAAGATGCCCTTGAACCTGGAGATTTGGGACCCATGGGATGGGTACCACGCAGTATTACTTTAAAGGGTCTGCGTTTGCTCACCCAACCTCACCAAACCTCTCAGCCCCAAGAGTGTCCACCCTTATGTCTCAATCAGCTGTGGGTCTAGATATGGTCAATCCAGGTGGCATTACAGCCGCTGAAAGAATTTTGTAAGAATTTCTCTCTCTTTCACTGTCTTTGTTTCACGGGTTTTTAAAAGTAATTGATTTTTATAATGGGGTTTACCTGCTTTTCACTGCTGTGATTTTGCCGCTTTACACCCACTTGACTCACTTTCAGAGAGATATCAATGCATAGGTTTCAAGATTCTTACTAGTCAGATATATTCTTGGGCGGTGAATAGGGGGTGCTGAGTCCAATTCCTTGAGCAAATAGTAGGGCTTGTCTATTACATATTGGGTTTATGGAACGGTATCTGAGCTAATTTGAAACCCTTGTTGTATGCATCACCCCACCTCACCTTTCCCGTTAAGCAGCCATAATGTGTTTTCTAAACGTGTGACTCTATTCTGTTTTGTAATTCAGTTCAAGGGAAGCGGTTTTTACATTCCCTCTATAAGTCATATCTTATGATAAGTGTCTTTTTCTGTGTGACTTATTTCACTTAGAATCGTCGTACCTAAATCCACTCATCATGCTGCTACTAGCCTTATGACGTTGATTTCATGGCTGAGTGATATTCCATTGTACATAAGGACCACCACTTCTTTATCCATTTTTCTCTTTCCTGGGATATTTAAGGTGTAACGAAGTGGAGATTTTGTCAACAGAGCAGCCCTAAACTTTGGGGTGCCTGTGTCTTGCTGATTTTTAGTTTTCTCAATTTATACGCCCATGAGTGGATGTGCCCTATGCTCCCTAAGCTGAGTTTTTTAGATGTTTCAGGACACACCGTGCACTTCTCCAGAGTGGCTGTTGGCAATTTACATCCCGCCCATCAGCGTAGCCAGGCTCCCGTTTCTCCATGGCCTGTCCTGCATTTCTGGTTTTGACACTTTATTCAGCATGGCCCTTTTGACCGATGGGAAGCGAGACTTCTTTGTAGCGCTGATTTGCCTTTCCAGGTTGCTTGGTTGGCCAAAAAGGGCGTATGCGTTTTTTCCTGAATATATTCAGGAAAAAACGCATACGCCCTTTTTGACCAAGGGCATCATTGTCGAAGTTTTGCCGCTTTTCCTGTGCTTTAAAGGCGATTCGAATCTCCCTCCTGAAATCTGTTTCCTGCAATTCTGCCTTGCTTTCAAATCCTCTTCGTTTCCTTCCATCAATATATTTGTGGTCGAGAGTCATCATTTATAAGTCTGCAGGTTTGTGAATTGCAGTGCCCCTGAGCTCCATTTTTCAACTCGCTTTCTTGGGCGCTGGCCGCAAAAGCGCAGGATTGCTTCAGGCCCTATTCTGGTCCCAGGCGGCAGGCTGAGCCTGTGGTTAATTCTTCTTCCTGATGGTTAAATAGAGTGACCTCAGCCTGTCCCAACACCTAGAGCTAGTCGCTCATTGGTTGCCCCTCTTCCCTTTCATCCTCAGGACAAATTGCAAGCTGTACGGAACAGGAGGTTAAAGGTGCTGATTCTCCAAGGAGGGAGATTGCTAGTAAAGCGGCTGGAATGGCGAACCCGAGCACAAGGAGCTGAGAAATGAGGTGCGTTTTAGAAACCTTTCCCGATCACACGGTGTACCATCTTCTGGGTTTCTCATGCATGTTTTCGATGTAGGAAGATGCCCTTGAACCTGGAGATTTGGGACCCATGGGATGGGTACCACGCAGTATTACTTTAAAGGGTCTGCGTTTGCTCACCCAACCTCACCAAACCTCTCAGCCCCAAGAGTGTCCACCCTTATGTCTCAATCAGCTGTGGGTCTAGATATGGTCAATCCAGGTGGCATTACAGCCGCTGAAAGAATTTTGTAAGAATTTCTCTCTCTTTCACTGTCTTTGTTTCACGGGTTTTTAAAAGTAATTGATTTTTATAATGGGGTTTACCTGCTTTTCACTGCTGTGATTTTGCCGCTTTACACCCACTTGACTCACTTTCAGAGAGATATCAATGCATAGGTTTCAAGATTCTTACTAGTCAGATATATTCTTGGGCGGTGAATAGGGGGTGCTGAGTCCAATTCCTTGAGCAAATAGTAGGGCTTGTCTATTACATATTGGGTTTATGGAACGGTATCTGAGCTAATTTGAAACCCTTGTTGTATGCATCACCCCACCTCACCTTTCCCGTTAAGCAGCCATAATGTGTTTTCTAAACGTGTGACTCTATTCTGTTTTGTAATTCAGTTCAAGGGTAGCGGTTTTTACATTCCCTCTATAAGTCATATCTTATGATAAGTGTCTTTTTCTGTGTGACTTATTTCACTTAGAATCGTCGTACCTAAATCCACTCATCATGCTGCTACTAGCCTTATGACGTTGATTTCATGGCTGAGTGATATTCCATTGTACATAAGGACCACCACTTCTTTATCCATTTTTCTCTTTCCTGGGATATTTAAGGTGTAACGAAGTGGAGATTCTTGTCAACAGAGCAGCCCTAAACTTTGGGGTGCCTGTGTCTTGCTGATTTTTAGTTTTCCCAATTTATACGCGCATGAGTGGATGTGCCCTATGCTCCCTAAGCTGAGTTTTTTAGATGTTTCAGGACACACCGTGCACTTCTCCAGAGTGGCTGTTGGCAATTTACATCCCGTCCATCAGCGTAGCCAGGCTCCCGTTTCTCCATGGCCTGTCCTGCATTTCTGGTTTTGACACTTTATTCAGCATGGCCCTTTTGACCGATGGGAAGCGAGACTTCTTTGTAGCGCTGATTTGCCTTTCCAGGTTGCTTGGTTGGCCAAAAAGGGCGTATGCGTTTTTTCCTGAATATATTCAGGAAAAAACGCATACGCCCTTTTTGGCCAAGGGCATCATTGTCGAGGTTTTGCCGCTTTTCCTGTGCTTTAAAGGCGATTCGAATCTCCCTCCTGAAATCTGTT
This sequence comes from Balaenoptera physalus, assembly GCF_965194825.1. Lineage (NCBI taxonomy): Eukaryota > Metazoa > Chordata > Mammalia > Artiodactyla > Balaenopteridae > Balaenoptera > Balaenoptera physalus. The sequence goes on from NW_028126047.1 coordinate 21,702, forward strand.
TCCTGCAATTCTGCCTTGCTTTCAAATCCTCTTCGTTGCCTTCCCTCAATATATTTGTGGACGAGAGTCATCATTTATAAGTCTGCAGGTTTGTGAATTGCAGTGCCCCTGAGCTCCATTTTTCAACTCGCTTTCTTGGGCGCTGGCCGCAAAAGCGCAGGATTGCTTCAGGCCCTTTTCTGGTCCCAGGCGGCAGGCTGAGCCTGTGGTTAATTCTTCTTCCTGATGGGAAAATAGAGTGACCTCTGCCTGTCCCAACACCTGGAGCTAGTCTCTCATTGGTTCCCCCTCTTCCCTTTCATCCTCAGGACAAATTGCAAGCTGTACGGAACAGGAGGTTAAAGGTGCTGATTCTCCAAGGAGGGAGATTGCTAGTAAAGCGGCTGGAATGGCGAACCCGAGCACAAGGAGCTGAGAAATGAGGTGCGTTTTAGAAACCTTTCCCGATCACACGGTGTACCATCTTCTGGGTTTCTCATGCATGTTTTCGATGTAGGAAGATGCCCTTGAACCTGGAGATTTGGGACCCATGGGATGGGTACCACGCAGTATTACTTTAAAGGGTCTGCGTTTGCTCACCCAACCTCACCAAACCTCTCAGCCCCAAGAGTGTCCACCCTTATGTCTCAATCAGCTGTGGGTCTAGATATGGTCAATCCAGGTGGCATTACAGCCGCTGAAAGAATTTTGTAAGAATTTCTCTCTCTTTCACTGTCTTTGTTTCACGGGTTTTTAAAAGTAATTGATTTTTATAATGGGGTTTACCTGCTTTTCACTGCTGTGATTTTGCCGCTTTACACCCACTTGACTCACTTTCAGAGAGATATCAATGCATAGGTTTCAAGATTCTTACTAGTCAGATATATTCTTGGGCGGTGAATAGGGGGTGCTGAGTCCAATTCCTTGAGCAAATAGTAGGGCTTGTCTATTACATATTGGGTTTATGGAACGGTATCTGAGCTAATTTGAAACCCTTGTTGTATGCATCACCCCACCTCACCTTTCCCGTTAAGCAGCCATAATGTGTTTTCTAAACGTGTGACTCTATTCTGTTTTGTAATTCAGTTCAAGGGTAGCGGTTTTTACATTCCCTCTATAAGTCATATCTTATGATAAGTGTCTTTTTCTGTGTGACTTATTTCACTTAGAATCGTCGTACCTAAATCCACTCATCATGCTGCTACTAGCCTTATGACGTTGATTTCATGGCTGAGTGATATTCCATTGTACATAAGGACCACCACTTCTTTATCCATTTTTCTCTTTCCTGGGATATTTAAGGTGTAACGAAGTGGAGATTCTTGTCAACAGAGCAGCCCTAAACTTTGGGGTGCCTGTGTCTTGCTGATTTTTAGTTTTCCCAATTTATACGCGCATGAGTGGATGTGCCCTATGCTCCCTAAGCTGAGTTTTTTAGATGTTTCAGGACACACCGTGCACTTCTCCAGAGTGGCTGTTGGCAATTTACATCCCGCCCATCAGCGTAGCCAGGCTCCCGTTTCTCCATGGCCTGTCCTGCATTTCTGGTTTTGACACTTTATTCAGCATGGCCCTTTTGACCGATGGGAAGCGAGACTTCTTTGTAGCGCTGATTTGCCTTTCCAGGTTGCTTGGTTGGCCAAAAAGGGCGTATGCGTTTTTTCCTGAATATATTCAGGAAAAAACGCATACGCCCTTTTTGGCCAAGGGCATCATTGTCGAGGTTTTGCCGCTTTTCCTGTGCTTTAAAGGCGATTCGAATCTCCCTCCTGAAATCTGTTTCCTGCAATTCTGCCTTGCTTTCAAATCCTCTTCGTTGCCTTCCCTCAATATATTTGTGGACGAGAGTCATCATTTATAAGTCTGCAGGTTTGTGAATTGCAGTGCCCCTGAGCTCCATTTTTCAACTCGCTTTCTTGGGCGCTGGCCGCAAAAGCGCAGGATTGCTTCAGGCCCTTTTCTGGTCCCAGGCGGCAGGCTGAGCCTGTGGTTAATTCTTCTTCCTGATGGGAAAATAGAGTGACCTCTGCCTGTCCCAACACCTGGAGCTAGTCTCTCATTGGTTCCCCCTCTTCCCTTTCATCCTCAGGACAAATTGCAAGCTGTACGGAACAGGAGGTTAAAGGTGCTGATTCTCCAAGGAGGGAGATTGCTAGTAAAGCGGCTGGAATGGCGAACCCGAGCACAAGGAGCTGAGAAATGAGGTGCGTTTTAGAAACCTTTCCCGATCACACGGTGTACCATCTTCTGGGTTTCTCATGCATGTTTTCGATGTAGGAAGATGCCCTTGAACCTGGAGATTTGGGACCCATGGGATGGGTACCACGCAGTATTACTTTAAAGGGTCTGCGTTTGCTCACCCAACCTCACCAAACCTCTCAGCCCCAAGAGTGTCCACCCTTATGTCTCAATCAGCTGTGGGTCTAGATATGGTCAATCCAGGTGGCATTACAGCCGCTGAAAGAATTTTGTAAGAATTTCTCTCTCTTTCACTGTCTTTGTTTCACGGGTTTTTAAAAGTAATTGATTTTTATAATGGGGTTTACCTGCTTTTCACTGCTGTGATTTTGCCGCTTTACACCCACTTTACTCACTTTCAGAGAGATATCAATGCATAGGTTTCAAGATTCTTACTAGTCAGATATATTCTTGGGCGGTGAATAGGGGGTGCTGAGTCCAATTCCTTGAGCAAATAGTAGGGCTTGTCTATTACATATTGGGTTTATGGAACGGTATCTGAGCTAATTTGAAACCCTTGTTGTATGCATCACCCCACCTCACCTTTCCCGTTAAGCAGCCATAATGTGTTTTCTAAACGTGTGACTCTATTCTGTTTTGTAATTCAGTTCAAGGGTAGCGGTTTTTACATTCCCTCTATAAGTCATATCTTATGATAAGTGTCTTTTTCTGTGTGACTTATTTCACTTAGAATCGTCGTACCTAAATCCACTCATCATGCTGCTACTAGCCTTATGACGTTGATTTCATGGCTGAGTGATATTCCATTGTACATAAGGACCACCACTTCTTTATCCATTTTTCTCTTTCCTGGGATATTTAAGGTGTAACGAAGTGGAGATTCTTGTCAACAGAGCAGCCCTAAACTTTGGGGTGCCTGTGTCTTGCTGATTTTTAGTTTTCTCAATTTATACGCCCATGAGTGGATGTGCCCTATGCTCCCTAAGCTGAGTTTTTTAGATGTTTCAGGACACACCGTGCACTTCTCCAGAGTGGCTGTTGGCAATTTACATCCCGCCCATCAGCGTAGCCAGGCTCCCGTTTCTCCATGGCCTGTCCTGCATTTCTGGTTTTGACACTTTATTCAGCATGGCCCTTTTGACCGATGGGAAGCGAGACTTCTTTGTAGCGCTGATTTGCCTTTCCAGGTTGCTTGGTTGGCCAAAAAGGGCGTATGCGTTTTTTCCTGAATATATTCAGGAAAAAACGCATACGCCCTTTTTGGCCAAGGGCATCATTGTCGAGGTTTTGCCGCTTTTCCTGTGCTTTAAAGGCGATTCGAATCTCCCTCCTGAAATCTGTTTCCTGCAATTCTGCCTTGCTTTCAAATCCTCTTCGTTGCCTTCCCTCAATATATTTGTGGACGGGAGTCATCATTTATAAGTCTGCAGGTTTGTGAATTGCAGTGCCCCTGAGCGCCATTTTTCAACTCGCTTTCTTGGGCGCTGGCCGCAAAAGCGCAGGATTGCTTCAGGCCCTATTCTGGTCCCAGGCGGCAGGCTGAGCCTGTGGTTAATTCTTCTTCCTGATGGGAAAATAGAGTGACCTCTGCCTCTCCCAACACCTAGAGCTAGTCTCTCATTGGTTCCCCCTCTTCCCTTTCATCCTCAGGACAAATTGCAAGCTGTACGGAACAGGAGGTTAAAGGTGCTGATTCTCCAAGGAGGGAGATTGCTAGTAAAGCGGCTGGAATGGCGAACCCGAGCACAAGGAGCTGAGAAATGAGGTGCGTTTTAGAAACCTTTCCCGATCACACGGTGTACCATCTTCTGGGTTTCTCATGCATGTTTTCGATGTAGGAAGATGCCCTTGAACCTGGAGATTTGGGACCCATGGGATGGGTACCACGCAGTATTACTTTAAAGGGTCTGCGTTTGCTCACCCAACCTCACCAAACCTCTCAGCCCCAAGAGTGTCCACCCTTATGTCTCAATCAGCTGTGGGTCTAGATATGGTCAATCCAGGTGGCATTACAGCCGCTGAAAGAATTTTGTAAGAATTTCTCTCTCTTTCACTGTCTTTGTTTCACGGGTTTTTAAAAGTAATTGATTTTTATAATGGGGTTTACCTGCTTTTCACTGCTGTGATTTTGCCGCTTTACATCCACTTGACTCACTTTCAGAGAGATATCAATGCATAGGTTTCAAGATTCTTACTAGTCAGATATATTCTTGGGCGGTGAATAGGGGGTGCTGAGTCCAATTCCTTGAGCAAATAGTAGGGCTTGTCTATTACATATTGGGTTTATGGAACGGTATCTGAGCTAATTTGAAACCCTTGTTGTATGCATCACCCCACCTCACCTTTCCCGTTAAGCAGCCATAATGTGTTTTCTAAACGTGTGACTCTATTCTGTTTTGTAATTCAGTTCAAGGGTAGCGGTTTTTACATTCCCTCTATAAGTCATATCTTACGATAAGTGTCTTTTTCTGTGTGACTTATTTCACTTAGAATCGTCGTACCTAAATCCACTCATCATGCTGCTACTAGCCTTATGACGTTGATTTCATGGCTGAGTGATATTCCATTGTACATAAGGACCACCACTTCTTTATCCATTTTTCTCTTTCCTGGGATATTTAAGGTGTAACGAAGTGGAGATTCTTGTCAACAGAGCAGCCCTAAACTTTGGGGTGCCTGTGTCTTGCTGATTTTTAGTTTTCTCAATTTATACGCCCATGAGTGGATGTGCCCTATGCTCCCTAAGCTGAGTTTTTTAGATGTTTCAGGACACACCGTGCACTTCTCCAGAGTGGCTGTTGGCAATTTACATCCCGCCCATCAGCGTAGCCAGGCTCCCGTTTCTCCATGGCCTGTCCTGCATTTCTGGTTTTGACACTTTATTCAGCATGGCCCTTTTGACCGATGGGAAGCGAGACTTCTTTGTAGCGCTGATTTGCCTTTCCAGGTTGCTTGGTTGGCCAAAAAGGGCGTATGCGTTTTTTCCTGAATATATTCAGGAAAAAACGCATACGCCCTTTTTGGCCAAGGGCATCATTGTCGAGGTTTTGCCGCTTTTCCTGTGCTTTAAAGGCGATTCGAATCTCCATCCTGAAATCTGTTTCCTGCAATTCTGCCTTGCTTTCAAATCCTCTTCGTTGCCTTCCCTCAATATATTTGTGGACGAGAGTCATCATTTATAAGTCTGCAGGTTTGTGAATTGCAGTGCCCCTGAGCTCCATTTTTCAACTCGCTTTCTTGGGCGCTGGCCGCAAAAGCGCAGGATTGCTTCAGGCCCTATTCTGGTCCCAGGCGGCAGGCTGAGCCTGTGGTTAATTCTTCTTCCTGATGGGAAAATAGAGTGACCTCTGCCTGTCCCAACACCTGGAGCTAGTCTCTCATTGGTTCCCCCTCTTCCCTTTCATCCTCAGGACAAATTGCAAGCTGTACGGAACAGGAGGTTAAAGGTGCTGATTCTCCAAGGAGGGAGATTGCTAGTAAAGCGGCTGGAATGGCGAACCCGAGCACAAGGAGCTGAGAAATGAGGTGCGTTTTAGAAACCTTTCCCGATCACACGGTGTACCATCTTCTGGGTTTCTCATGCATGTTTTCGATGTAGGAAGATGCCCTTGAACCTGAAGATTTGGGACCCATGGGATGGGTACCACGCAGTATTACTTTAAAGGGTCTGCGTTTGCTCACCCAACCTCACCAAACCTCTCAGCCCCAAGAGTGTCCACCCTTATGTCTCAATCAGCTGTGGGTCTAGATATGGTCAATCCAGGTGGCATTACAGCCGCTGAAAGAATTTTGTAAGAATTTCTCTCTCTTTCACTGTCTTTGTTTCACGGGTTTTTAAAAGTAATTGATTTTTATAATGGGGTTTACCTGCTTTTCACTGCTGTGATTTTGCCGCTTTACACCCACTTGACTCACTTTCAGAGAGATATCAATGCATAGGTTTCAAGATTCTTACTAGTCAGATATATTCTTGGGCGGTGAATAGGGGGTGCTGAGTCCAATTCCTTGAGCAAATAGTAGGGCTTGTCTATTACATATTGGGTTTATGGAACGGTATCTGAGATAATTTGAAACCCTTGTTGTATGCATCACCCCACCTCACCTTTCCCGTTAAGCAGCCATAATGTGTTTTCTAAACGTGTGACTCTATTCTGTTTTGTAATTCAGTTCAAGGGTAGCGGTTTTTACATTCCCTCTATAAGTCATATCTTATGATAAGTGTCTTTTTCTGTGTGACTTATTTCACTTAGAATCGTCGTACCTAAATCCACTCATCATGCTGCTACTAGCCTTATGACGTTGATTTCATGGCTGAGTGATATTCCATTGTACATAAGGACCACCACTTCTTTATCCATTTTTCTCTTTCCTGGGATATTTAAGGTGTAACGAAGTGGAGATTCTTGTCAACAGAGCAGCCCTAAACTTTGGGGTGCCTGTGTCTTGCTGATTTTTAGTTTTCTCAATTTATACGCCCATGAGTGGATGTGCCCTATGCTCCCTAAGCTGAGTTTTTTAGATGTTTCAGGACACACCGTGCACTTCTCCAGAGTGGCTGTTGGCAATTTACATCCCGCCCATCAGCGTAGCCAGGCTCCCGTTTCTCCATGGCCTGTCCTGCATTTCTGGTTTTGACACTTTATTCAGCATGGCCCTTTTGACCGATGGGAAGCGAGACTTCTTTGTAGCGCTGATTTGCCTTTCCAGGTTGCTTGGTTGGCCAAAAAGGGCGTATGCGTTTTTTCCTGAATATATTCAGGAAAAAACGCATACGCCCTTTTTGGCCAAGGGCATCATTGTCGAGGTTTTGCCGCTTTTCCTGTGCTTTAAAGGCGATTCGAATCTCCCTCCTGAAATCTGTTTCCTGCAATTCTGCCTTGCTTTCAAATCCTCTTCGTTGCCTTCCCTCAATATATTTGTGGACGAGAGTCATCATTTATAAGTCTGCAGGTTTGTGAATTGCAGTGCCCCTGAGCTCCATTTTTCAACTCGCTTTCTTGGGCGCTGGCCGCAAAAGCGCAGGATTGCTTCAGGCCCTTTTCTGGTCCCAGGCGGCAGGCTGAGCCTGTGGTTAATTCTTCTTCCTGATGGGAAAATAGAGTGACCTCTGCCTGTCCCAACACCTGGAGCTAGTCTCTCATTGGTTCCCCCTCTTCCCTTTCATCCTCAGGACAAATTGCAAGCTGTACGGAACAGGAGGTTAAAGGTGCTGATTCTCCAAGGAGGGAGATTGCTAGTAAAGCGGCTGGAATGGCGAACCCGAGCACAAGGAGCTGAGAAATGAGGTGCGTTTTAGAAACCTTTCCCGATCACACGGTGTACCATCTTCTGGGTTTCTCATGCATGTTTTCGATGTAGGAAGATGCCCTTGAACCTGGAGATTTGGGACCCATGGGATGGGTACCACGCAGTATTACTTTAAAGGGTCTGCGTTTGCTCACCCAACCTCACCAAACCTCTCAGCCCCAAGAGTGTCCACCCTTATGTCTCAATCAGCTGTGGGTCTAGATATGGTCAATCCAGGTGGCATTACAGCCGCTGAAAGAATTTTGTAAGAATTTCTCTCTCTTTCACTGTCTTTGTTTCACGGGTTTTTAAAAGTAATTGATTTTTATAATGGGGTTTACCTGCTTTTCACTGCTGTGATTTTGCCGCTTTACACCCACTTGACTCACTTTCAGAGAGATATCAATGCATAGGTTTCAAGATTCTTACTAGTCAGATATATTCTTGGGCGGTGAATAGGGGGTGCTGAGTCCAATTCCTTGAGCAAATAGTAGGGCTTGTCTATTACATATTGGGTTTATGGAACGGTATCTGAGCTAATTTGAAACCCTTGTTGTATGCATCACCCCACCTCACCTTTCCCGTTAAGCAGCCATAATGTGTTTTCTAAACGTGTGACTCTATTCTGTTTTGTAATTCAGTTCAAGGGTAGCGGTTTTTACATTCCCTCTATAAGTCATATCTTATGATAAGTGTCTTTTTCTGTGTGACTTATTTCACTTAGAATCGTCGTACCTAAATCCACTCATCATGCTGCTACTAGCCTTATGACGTTGATTTCATGGCTGAGTGATATTCCATTGTACATAAGGACCACCACTTCTTTATCCATTTTTCTCTTTCCTGGGATATTTAAGGTGTAACGAAGTGGAGATTCTTGTCAACAGAGCAGCCCTAAACTTTGGGGTGCCTGTGTCTTGCTGATTTTTAGTTTTCTCAATTTATACGCCCATGAGTGGATGTGCCCTATGCTCCCTAAGCTGAGTTTTTTAGATGTTTCAGGACACACCGTGCACTTCTCCAGAGTGGCTGTTGGCAATTTACATCCCGCCCATCAGCGTAGCCAGGCTCCCGTTTCTCCATGGCCTGTCCTGCATTTCTGGTTTTGACACTTTATTCAGCATGGCCCTTTTGACCGATGGGAAGCGAGACTTCTTTGTAGCGCTGATTTGCCTTTCCAGGTTGCTTGGTTGGCCAAAAAGGGCGTATGCGTTTTTTCCTGAATATATTCAGGAAAAAACGCATACGCCCTTTTTGGCCAAGGGCATCATTGTCGAGGTTTTGCCGCTTTTCCTGTGCTTTAAAGGCGATTCGAATCTCCCTCCTGAAATCTGTTTCCTGCAATTCTGCCTTGCTTTCAAATCCTCTTCGTTGCCTTCCCTCAATATATTTGTGGACGAGAGTCATCATTTATAAGTCTGCAGGTTTGTGAATTGCAGTGCCCCTGAGCGCCATTTTTCAACTCGCTTTCTTGGGCGCTGGCCGCAAAAGCGCAGGATTGCTTCAGGCCCTATTCTGGTCCCAGGCGGCAGGCTGAGCCTGTGGTTAATTCTTCTTCCTGATGGGAAAATAGAGTGACCTCTGCCTCTCCCAACACCTAGAGCTAGTCTCTCATTGGTTCCCCCTCTTCCCTTTCATCCTCAGGACAAATTGCAAGCTGTACGGAACAGGAGGTTAAAGGTGCTGATTCTCCAAGGAGGGAGATTGCTAGTAAAGCGGCTGGAATGGCGAACCCGAGCACAAGGAGCTGAGAAATGAGGTGCGTTTTAGAAACCTTTCCCGATCACACGGTGTACCATCTTCTGGGTTTCTCATGCATGTTTTCGATGTAGGAAGATGCCCTTGAACCTGGAGATTTGGGACCCATGGGATGGGTACCACGCAGTATTACTTTAAAGGGTCTGCGTTTGCTCACCCAACCTCACCAAACCTCTCAGCCCCAAGAGTGTCCACCCTTATGTCTCAATCAGCTGTGGGTCTAGATATGGTCAATCCAGGTGGCATTACAGCCGCTGAAAGAATTTTGTAAGAATTTCTCTCTCTTTCACTGTCTTTGTTTCACGGGTTTTTAAAAGTAATTGATTTTTATAATGGGGTTTACCTGCTTTTCACTGCTGTGATTTTGCCGCTTTACACCCACTTGACTCACTTTCAGAGAGATATCAATGCATAGGTTTCAAGATTCTTACTAGTCAGATATATTCTTGGGCGGTGAATAGGGGGTGCTGAGTCCAATTCCTTGAGCAAATAGTAGGGCTTGTCTATTACATATTGGGTTTATGGAACGGTATCTGAGCTAATTTGAAACCCTTGTTGTATGCATCACCCCACCTCACCTTTCCCGTTAAGCAGCCATAATGTGTTTTCTAAACGTGTGACTCTATTCTGTTTTGTAATTCAGTTCAAGGGTAGCGGTTTTTACATTCCCTCTATAAGTCATATCTTATGATAAGTGTCTTTTTCTGTGTGACTTATTTCACTTAGAATCGTCGTACCTAAATCCACTCATCATGCTGCTACTAGCCTTATGACGTTGATTTCATGGCTGAGTGATATTCCATTGTACATAAGGACCACCACTTCTTTATCCATTTTTCTCTTTCCTGGGATATTTAAGGTGTAACGAAGTGGAGATTCTTGTCAACAGAGCAGCCCTAAACTTTGGGGTGCCTGTGTCTTGCTGATTTTTAGTTTTCCCAATTTATACGCCCATGAGTGGATGTGCCCTATGCTCCCTAAGCTGAGTTTTTTAGATGTTTCAGGACACACCGTGCACTTCTCCAGAGTGGCTGTTGGCAATTTACATCCCGCCCATCAGCGTAGCCAGGCTCCCGTTTCTCCATGGCCTGTCCTGCATTTCTGGTTTTGACACTTTATTCAGCATGGCCCTTTTGACCGATGGGAAGCGAGACTTCTTTGTAGCGCTGATTTGCCTTTCCAGGTTGCTTGGTTGGCCAAAAAGGGCGTATGCGTTTTTTCCTGAATATATTCAGGAAAAAACGCATACGCCCTTTTTGGCCAAGGGCATCATTGTCGAGGTTTTGCCGCTTTTCCTGTGCTTTAAAGGCGATTCGAATCTCCCTCCTGAAATCTGTTTCCTGCAATTCTGCCTTGCTTTCAAATCCTCTTCGTTGCCTTCCCTCAATATATTTGTGGACGAGAGTCATCATTTATAAGTCTGCAGGTTTGTGAATTGCAGTGCCCCTGAGCGCCATTTTTCAACTCGCTTTCTTGGGCGCTGGCCGCAAAAGCGCAGGATTGCTTCAGGCCCTATTCTGGTCCCAGGCGGCAGGCTGAGCCTGTGGTTAATTCTTCTTCCTGATGGGAAAATAGAGTGACCTCTGCCTCTCCCAACACCTAGAGCTAGTCTCTCATTGGTTCCCCCTCTTCCCTTTCATCCTCAGGACAAATTGCAAGCTGTACGGAACAGGAGGTTAAAGGTGCTGATTCTCCAAGGAGGGAGATTGCTAGTAAAGCGGCTGGAATGGCGAACCCGAGCACAAGGAGCTGAGAAATGAGGTGCGTTTTAGAAACCTTTCCCGATCACACGGTGTACCATCTTCTGGGTTTCTCATGCATGTTTTCGATGTAGGAAGATGCCCTTGAACCTGGAGATTTGGGACCCATGGGATGGGTACCACGCAGTATTACTTTAAAGGGTCTGCGTTTGCTCACCCAACCTCACCAAACCTCTCAGCCCCAAGAGTGTCCACCCTTATGTCTCAATCAGCTGTGGGTCTAGATATGGTCAATCCAGGTGGCATTACAGCCGCTGAAAGAATTTTGTAAGAATTTCTCTCTCTTTCACTGTCTTTGTTTCACGGGTTTTTAAAAGTAATTGATTTTTATAATGGGGTTTACCTGCTTTTCACTGCTGTGATTTTGCCGCTTTACACCCACTTGACTCACTTTCAGAGAGATATCAATGCATAGGTTTCAAGATTCTTACTAGTCAGATATATTCTTGGGCGGTGAATAGGGGGTGCTGAGTCCAATTCCTTGAGCAAATAGTAGGGCTTGTCTATTACATATTGGGTTTATGGAACGGTATCTGAGCTAATTTGAAACCCTTGTTGTATGCATCACCCCACCTCACCTTTCCCGTTAAGCAGCCATAATGTGTTTTCTAAACGTGTGACTCTATTCTGTTTTGTAATTCAGTTCAAGGGTAGCGGTTTTTACATTCCCTCTATAAGTCATATCTTATGATAAGTGTCTTTTTCTGTGTGACTTATTTCACTTAGAATCGTCGTACCTAAATCCACTCATCATGCTGCTACTAGCCTTATGACGTTGATTTCATGGCTGAGTGATATTCCATTGTACATAAGGACCACCACTTCTTTATCCATTTTTCTCTTTCCTGGGATATTTAAGGTGTAACGAAGTGGAGATTCTTGTCAACAGAGCAGCCCTAAACTTTGGGGTGCCTGTGTCTTGCTGATTTTTAGTTTTCTCAATTTATACGCCCATGAGTGGATGTGCCCTATGCTCCCTAAGCTGAGTTTTTTAGATGTTTCAGGACACACCGTGCACTTCTCCAGAGTGGCTGTTGGCAATTTACATCCCGCCCATCAGCGTAGCCAGGCTCCCGTTTCTCCATGGCCTGTCCTGCATTTCTGGTTTTGACACTTTATTCAGCATGGCCCTTTTGACCGATGGGAAGCGAGACTTCTTTGTAGCGCTGATTTGCCTTTCCAGGTTGCTTGGTTGGCCAAAAAGGGCGTATGCGTTTTTTCCTGAATATATTCAGGAAAAAACGCATACGCCCTTTTTGGCCAAGGGCATCATTGTCGAGGTTTTGCCGCTTTTCCTGTGCTTTAAAGGCGATTCGAATCTCCCTCCTGAAATCTGTTTCCTGCAATTCTGCCTTGCTTTCAAATCCTCTTCGTTGCCTTCCCTCAATATATTTGTGGACGAGAGTCATCATTTATAAGTCTGCAGGTTTGTGAATTGCAGTGCCCCTGAGCGCCATTTTTCAACTCGCTTTCTTGGGCGCTGGCCGCAAAAGCGCAGGATTGCTTCAGGCCCTATTCTGGTCCCAGGCGGCAGGCTGAGCCTGTGGTTAATTCTTCTTCCTGATGGGAAAATAGAGTGACCTCTGCCTCTCCCAACACCTAGAGCTAGTCTCTCATTGGTTCCCCCTCTTCCCTTTCATCCTCAGGACAAATTGCAAGCTGTACGGAACAGGAGGTTAAAGGTGCTGATTCTCCAAGGAGGGAGATTGCTAGTAAAGCGGCTGGAATGGCGAACCCGAGCACAAGGAGCTGAGAAATGAGGTGCGTTTTAGAAACCTTTCCCGATCACACGGTGTACCATCTTCTGGGTTTCTCATGCATGTTTTCGATGTAGGAAGATGCCCTTGAACCTGGAGATTTGGGACCCATGGGATGGGTACCACGCAGTATTACTTTAAAGGGTCTGCGTTTGCTCACCCAACCTCACCAAACCTCTCAGCCCCAAGAGTGTCCACCCTTATGTCTCAATCAGCTGTGGGTCTAGATATGGTCAATCCAGGTGGCATTACAGCCGCTGAAAGAATTTTGTAAGAATTTCTCTCTCTTTCACTGTCTTTGTTTCACGGGTTTTTAAAAGTAATTGATTTTTATAATGGGGTTTACCTGCTTTTCACTGCTGTGATTTTGCCGCTTTACACCCACTTGACTCACTTTCAGAGAGATATCAATGCATAGGTTTCAAGATTCTTACTAGTCAGATATATTCTTGGGCGGTGAATAGGGGGTGCTGAGTCCAATTCCTTGAGCAAATAGTAGGGCTTGTCTATTACATATTGGGTTTATGGAACGGTATCTGAGCTAATTTGAAACCCTTGTTGTATGCATCACCCCACCTCACCTTTCCCGTTAAGCAGCCATAATGTGTTTTCTAAACGTGTGACTCTATTCTGTTTTGTAATTCAGTTCAAGGGTAGCGGTTTTTACATTCCCTCTATAAGTCATATCTTATGATAAGTGTCTTTTTCTGTGTGACTTATTTCACTTAGAATCGTCGTACCTAAATCCACTCATCATGCTGCTACTAGCCTTATGACGTTGATTTCATGGCTGAGTGATATTCCATTGTACATAAGGACCACCACTTCTTTATCCATTTTTCTCTTTCCTGGGATATTTAAGGTGTAACGAAGTGGAGATTCTTGTCAACAGAGCAGCCCTAAACTTTGGGGTGCCTGTGTCTTGCTGATTTTTAGTTTTCTCAATTTATACGCCCATGAGTGGATGTGCCCTATGCTCCCTAAGCTGAGTTTTTTAGATGTTTCAGGACACACCGTGCACTTCTCCAGAGTGGCTGTTGGCAATTTACATCCCGCCCATCAGCGTAGCCAGGCTCCCGTTTCTCCATGGCCTGTCCTGCATTTCTGGTTTTGACACTTTATTCAGCATGGCCCTTTTGACCGATGGGAAGCGAGACTTCTTTGTAGCGCTGATTTGCCTTTCCAGGTTGCTTGGTTGGCCAAAAAGGGCGTATGCGTTTTTTCCTGAATATATTCAGGAAAAAACGCATACGCCCTTTTTGGCCAAGGGCATCATTGTCGAGGTTTTGCCGCTTTTCCTGTGCTTTAAAGGCGATTCGAATCTCCCTCCTGAAATCTGTTTCCTGCAATTCTGCCTTGCTTTCAAATCCTCTTCGTTGCCTTCCCTCAATATATTTGTGGACGAGAGTCATCATTTATAAGTCTGCAGGTTTGTGAATTGCAGTGCCCCTGAGCTCCATTTTTCAACTCGCTTTCTTGGGCGCTGGCCGCAAAAGCGCAGGATTGCTTCAGGCCCTATTCTGGTCCCAGGCGGCAGGCTGAGCCTGTGGTTAATTCTTCTTCCTGATGGGAAAATAGAGTGACCTCTGCCTGTCCCAACACCTGGAGCTAGTCTCTCATTGGTTCCCCCTCTTCCCTTTCATCCTCAGGACAAATTGCAAGCTGTACGGAACAGGAGGTTAAAGGTGCTGATTCTCCAAGGAGGGAGATTGCTAGTAAAGCGGCTGGAATGGCGAACCCGAGCACAAGGAGCTGAGAAATGAGGTGCGTTTTAGAAACCTTTCCCGATCACACGGTGTACCATCTTCTGGGTTTCTCATGCATGTTTTCGATGTAGGAAGATGCCCTTGAACCTGAAGATTTGGGACCCATGGGATGGGTACCACGCAGTATTACTTTAAAGGGTCTGCGTTTGCTCACCCAACCTCACCAAACCTCTCAGCCCCAAGAGTGTCCACCCTTATGTCTCAATCAGCTGTGGGTCTAGATATGGTCAATCCAGGTGGCATTACAGCCGCTGAAAGAATTTTGTAAGAATTTCTCTCTCTTTCACTGTCTTTGTTTCACGGGTTTTTAAAAGTAATTGATTTTTATAATGGGGTTTACCTGCTTTTCACTGCTGTGATTTTGCCGCTTTACACCCACTTGACTCACTTTCAGAGAGATATCAATGCATAGGTTTCAAGATTCTTACTAGTCAGATATATTCTTGGGCGGTGAATAGGGGGTGCTGAGTCCAATTCCTTGAGCAAATAGTAGGGCTTGTCTATTACATATTGGGTTTATGGAACGGTATCTGAGATAATTTGAAACCCTTGTTGTATGCATCACCCCACCTCACCTTTCCCGTTAAGCAGCCATAATGTGTTTTCTAAACGTGTGACTCTATTCTGTTTTGTAATTCAGTTCAAGGGTAGCGGTTTTTACATTCCCTCTATAAGTCATATCTTATGATAAGTGTCTTTTTCTGTGTGACTTATTTCACTTAGAATCGTCGTACCTAAATCCACTCATCATGCTGCTACTAGCCTTATGACGTTGATTTCATGGCTGAGTGATATTCCATTGTACATAAGGACCACCACTTCTTTATCCATTTTTCTCTTTCCTGGGATATTTAAGGTGTAACGAAGTGGAGATTCTTGTCAACAGAGCAGCCCTAAACTTTGGGGTGCCTGTGTCTTGCTGATTTTTAGTTTTCTCAATTTATACGCCCATGAGTGGATGTGCCCTATGCTCCCTAAGCTGAGTTTTTTAGATGTTTCAGGACACACCGTGCACTTCTCCAGAGTGGCTGTTGGCAATTTACATCCCGCCCATCAGCGTAGCCAGGCTCCCGTTTCTCCATGGCCTGTCCTGCATTTCTGGTTTTGACACTTTATTCAGCATGGCCCTTTTGACCGATGGGAAGCGAGACTTCTTTGTAGCGCTGATTTGCCTTTCCAGGTTGCTTGGTTGGCCAAAAAGGGCGTATGCGTTTTTTCCTGAATATATTCAGGAAAAAACGCATACGCCCTTTTTGGCCAAGGGCATCATTGTCGAGGTTTTGCCGCTTTTCCTGTGCTTTAAAGGCGATTCGAATCTCCCTCCTGAAATCTGTTTCCTGCAATTCTGCCTTGCTTTCAAATCCTCTTCGTTGCCTTCCCTCAATATATTTGTGGACGAGAGTCATCATTTATAAGTCTGCAGGTTTGTGAATTGCAGTGCCCCTGAGCTCCATTTTTCAACTCGCTTTCTTGGGCGCTGGCCGCAAAAGCGCAGGATTGCTTCAGGCCCTTTTCTGGTCCCAGGCGGCAGGCTGAGCCTGTGGTTAATTCTTCTTCCTGATGGGAAAATAGAGTGACCTCTGCCTGTCCCAACACCTGGAGCTAGTCTCTCATTGGTTCCCCCTCTTCCCTTTCATCCTCAGGACAAATTGCAAGCTGTACGGAACAGGAGGTTAAAGGTGCTGATTCTCCAAGGAGGGAGATTGCTAGTAAAGCGGCTGGAATGGCGAACCCGAGCACAAGGAGCTGAGAAATGAGGTGCGTTTTAGAAACCTTTCCCGATCACACGGTGTACCATCTTCTGGGTTTCTCATGCATGTTTTCGATGTAGGAAGATGCCCTTGAACCTGGAGATTTGGGACCCATGGGATGGGTACCACGCAGTATTACTTTAAAGGGTCTGCGTTTGCTCACCCAACCTCACCAAACCTCTCAGCCCCAAGAGTGTCCACCCTTATGTCTCAATCAGCTGTGGGTCTAGATATGGTCAATCCAGGTGGCATTACAGCCGCTGAAAGAATTTTGTAAGAATTTCTCTCTCTTTCACTGTCTTTGTTTCACGGGTTTTTAAAAGTAATTGATTTTTATAATGGGGTTTACCTGCTTTTCACTGCTGTGATTTTGCCGCTTTACACCCACTTGACTCACTTTCAGAGAGATATCAATGCATAGGTTTCAAGATTCTTACTAGTCAGATATATTCTTGGGCGGTGAATAGGGGGTGCTGAGTCCAATTCCTTGAGCAAATAGTAGGGCTTGTCTATTACATATTGGGTTTATGGAACGGTATCTGAGCTAATTTGAAACCCTTGTTGTATGCATCACCCCACCTCACCTTTCCCGTTAAGCAGCCATAATGTGTTTTCTAAACGTGTGACTCTATTCTGTTTTGTAATTCAGTTCAAGGGTAGCGGTTTTTACATTCCCTCTATAAGTCATATCTTATGATAAGTGTCTTTTTCTGTGTGACTTATTTCACTTAGAATCGTCGTACCTAAATCCACTCATCATGCTGCTACTAGCCTTATGACGTTGATTTCATGGCTGAGTGATATTCCATTGTACATAAGGACCACCACTTCTTTATCCATTTTTCTCTTTCCTGGGATATTTAAGGTGTAACGAAGTGGAGATTCTTGTCAACAGAGCAGCCCTAAACTTTGGGGTGCCTGTGTCTTGCTGATTTTTAGTTTTCTCAATTTATACGCCCATGAGTGGATGTGCCCTATGCTCCCTAAGCTGAGTTTTTTAGATGTTTCAGGACACACCGTGCACTTCTCCAGAGTGGCTGTTGGCAATTTACATCCCGCCCATCAGCGTAGCCAGGCTCCCGTTTCTCCATGGCCTGTCCTGCATTTCTGGTTTTGACACTTTATTCAGCATGGCCCTTTTGACCGATGGGAAGCGAGACTTCTTTGTAGCGCTGATTTGCCTTTCCAGGTTGCTTGGTTGGCCAAAAAGGGCGTATGCGTTTTTTCCTGAATATATTCAGGAAAAAACGCATACGCCCTTTTTGGCCAAGGGCATCATTGTCGAGGTTTTGCCGCTTTTCCTGTGCTTTAAAGGCGATTCGAATCTCCCTCCTGAAATCTGTTTCCTGCAATTCTGCCTTGCTTTCAAATCCTCTTCGTTGCCTTCCCTCAATATATTTGTGGACGAGAGTCATCATTTATAAGTCTGCAGGTTTGTGAATTGCAGTGCCCCTGAGCGCCATTTTTCAACTCGCTTTCTTGGGCGCTGGCCGCAAAAGCGCCGGATTGCTTCAGGCCCTATTCTGGTCCCAGGCGGCAGGCTGAGCCTGTGGTTAATTCTTCTTCCTGATGGGAAAATAGAGTGACCTCTGCCTCTCCCAACACCTAGAGCTAGTCTCTCATTGGTTCCCCCTCTTCCCTTTCATCCTCAGGACAAATTGCAAGCTGTACGGAACAGGAGGTTAAAGGTGCTGATTCTCCAAGGAGGGAGATTGCTAGTAAAGCGGCTGGAATGGCGAACCCGAGCACAAGGAGCTGAGAAATGAGGTGCGTTTTAGAAACCTTTCCCGATCACACGGTGTACCATCTTCTGGGTTTCTCATGCATGTTTTCGATGTAGGAAGATGCCCTTGAACCTGGAGATTTGGGACCCATGGGATGGGTACCACGCAGTATTACTTTAAAGGGTCTGCGTTTGCTCACCCAACCTCACCAAACCTCTCAGCCCCAAGAGTGTCCACCCTTATGTCTCAATCAGCTGTGGGTCTAGATATGGTCAATCCAGGTGGCATTACAGCCGCTGAAAGAATTTTGTAAGAATTTCTCTCTCTTTCACTGTCTTTGTTTCACGGGTTTTTAAAAGTAATTGATTTTTATAATGGGGTTTACCTGCTTTTCACTGCTGTGATTTTGCCGCTTTACACCCACTTGACTCACTTTCAGAGAGATATCAATGCATAGGTTTCAAGATTCTTACTAGTCAGATATATTCTTGGGCGGTGAATAGGGGGTGCTGAGTCCAATTCCTTGAGCAAATAGTAGGGCTTGTCTATTACATATTGGGTTTATGGAACGGTATCTGAGCTAATTTGAAACCCTTGTTGTATGCATCACCCCACCTCACCTTTCCCGTTAAGCAGCCATAATGTGTTTTCTAAACGTGTGACTCTATTCTGTTTTGTAATTCAGTTCAAGGGTAGCGGTTTTTACATTCCCTCTATAAGTCATATCTTATGATAAGTGTCTTTTTCTGTGTGACTTATTTCACTTAGAATCGTCGTACCTAAATCCACTCATCATGCTGCTACTAGCCTTATGACGTTGATTTCATGGCTGAGTGATATTCCATTGTACATAAGGACCACCACTTCTTTATCCATTTTTCTCTTTCCTGGGATATTTAAGGTGTAACGAAGTGGAGATTCTTGTCAACAGAGCAGCCCTAAACTTTGGGGTGCCTGTGTCTTGCTGATTTTTAGTTTTCTCAATTTATACGCCCATGAGTGGATGTGCCCTATGCTCCCTAAGCTGAGTTTTTTAGATGTTTCAGGACACACCGTGCACTTCTCCAGAGTGGCTGTTGGCAATTTACATCCCGCCCATCAGCGTAGCCAGGCTCCCGTTTCTCCATGGCCTGTCCTGCATTTCTGGTTTTGACACTTTATTCAGCATGGCCCTTTTGACCGATGGGAAGCGAGACTTCTTTGTAGCGCTGATTTGCCTTTCCAGGTTGCTTGGTTGGCCAAAAAGGGCGTATGCGTTTTTTCCTGAATATATTCAGGAAAAAACGCATACGCCCTTTTTGGCCAAGGGCATCATTGTCGAGGTTTTGCCGCTTTTCCTGTGCTTTAAAGGCGATTCGAATCTCCCTCCTGAAATCTGTTTCCTGCAATTCTGCCTTGCTTTCAAATCCTCTTCGTTGCCTTCCCTCAATATATTTGTGGACGAGAGTCATCATTTATAAGTCTGCAGGTTTGTGAATTGCAGTGCCCCTGAGCTCCATTTTTCAACTCGCTTTCTTGGGCGCTGGCCGCAAAAGCGCAGGATTGCTTCAGGCCCTATTCTGGTCCCAGGCGGCAGGCTGAGCCTGTGGTTAATTCTTCTTCCTGATGGGAAAATAGAGTGACCTCTGCCTGTCCCAACACCTGGAGCTAGTCTCTCATTGGTTCCCCCTCTTCCCTTTCATCCTCAGGACAAATTGCAAGCTGTACGGAACAGGAGGTTAAAGGTGCTGATTCTCCAAGGAGGGAGATTGCTAGTAAAGCGGCTGGAATGGCGAACCCGAGCACAAGGAGCTGAGAAATGAGGTGCGTTTTAGAAACCTTTCCCGATCACACGGTGTACCATCTTCTGGGTTTCTCATGCATGTTTTCGATGTAGGAAGATGCCCTTGAACCTGAAGATTTGGGACCCATGGGATGGGTACCACGCAGTATTACTTTAAAGGGTCTGCGTTTGCTCACCCAACCTCACCAAACCTCTCAGCCCCAAGAGTGTCCACCCTTATGTCTCAATCAGCTGTGGGTCTAGATATGGTCAATCCAGGTGGCATTACAGCCGCTGAAAGAATTTTGTAAGAATTTCTCTCTCTTTCACTGTCTTTGTTTCACGGGTTTTTAAAAGTAATTGATTTTTATAATGGGGTTTACCTGCTTTTCACTGCTGTGATTTTGCCGCTTTACACCCACTTGACTCACTTTCAGAGAGATATCAATGCATAGGTTTCAAGATTCTTACTAGTCAGATATATTCTTGGGCGGTGAATAGGGGGTGCTGAGTCCAATTCCTTGAGCAAATAGTAGGGCTTGTCTATTACATATTGGGTTTATGGAACGGTATCTGAGATAATTTGAAACCCTTGTTGTATGCATCACCCCACCTCACCTTTCCCGTTAAGCAGCCATAATGTGTTTTCTAAACGTGTGACTCTATTCTGTTTTGTAATTCAGTTCAAGGGTAGCGGTTTTTACATTCCCTCTATAAGTCATATCTTATGATAAGTGTCTTTTTCTGTGTGACTTATTTCACTTAGAATCGTCGTACCTAAATCCACTCATCATGCTGCTACTAGCCTTATGACGTTGATTTCATGGCTGAGTGATATTCCATTGTACATAAGGACCACCACTTCTTTATCCATTTTTCTCTTTCCTGGGATATTTAAGGTGTAACGAAGTGGAGATTCTTGTCAACAGAGCAGCCCTAAACTTTGGGGTGCCTGTGTCTTGCTGATTTTTAGTTTTCTCAATTTATACGCCCATGAGTGGATGTGCCCTATGCTCCCTAAGCTGAGTTTTTTAGATGTTTCAGGACACACCGTGCACTTCTCCAGAGTGGCTGTTGGCAATTTACATCCCGCCCATCAGCGTAGCCAGGCTCCCGTTTCTCCATGGCCTGTCCTGCATTTCTGGTTTTGACACTTTATTCAGCATGGCCCTTTTGACCGATGGGAAGCGAGACTTCTTTGTAGCGCTGATTTGCCTTTCCAGGTTGCTTGGTTGCCCAAAAAGGGCGTATGCGTTTTTTCCTGAATATATTCAGGAAAAAACGCATACGCCCTTTTTGGCCAAGGGCATCATTGTCGAGGTTTTGCCGCTTTTCCTGTGCTTTAAAGGCGATTCGAATCTCCCTCCTGAAATCTGTTTCCTGCAATTCTGCCTTGCTTTCAAATCCTCTTCGTTGCCTTCCCTCAATATATTTGTGGACGAGAGTCATCATTTATAAGTCTGCAGGTTTGTGAATTGCAGTGCCCCTGAGCTCCATTTTTCAACTCGCTTTCTTGGGCGCTGGCCGCAAAAGCGCAGGATTGCTTCAGGCCCTTTTCTGGTCCCAGGCGGCAGGCTGAGCCTGTGGTTAATTCTTCTTCCTGATGGGAAAATAGAGTGACCTCTGCCTGTCCCAACACCTGGAGCTAGTCTCTCATTGGTTCCCCCTCTTCCCTTTCATCCTCAGGACAAATTGCAAGCTGTACGGAACAGGAGGTTAAAGGTGCTGATTCTCCAAGGAGGGAGATTGCTAGTAAAGCGGCTGGAATGGCGAACCCGAGCACAAGGAGCTGAGAAATGAGGTGCGTTTTAGAAACCTTTCCCGATCACACGGTGTACCATCTTCTGGGTTTCTCATGCATGTTTTCGATGTAGGAAGATGCCCTTGAACCTGGAGATTTGGGACCCATGGGATGGGTACCACGCAGTATTACTTTAAAGGGTCTGCGTTTGCTCACCCAACCTCACCAAACCTCTCAGCCCCAAGAGTGTCCACCCTTATGTCTCAATCAGCTGTGGGTCTAGATATGGTCAATCCAGGTGGCATTACAGCCGCTGAAAGAATTTTGTAAGAATTTCTCTCTCTTTCACTGTCTTTGTTTCACGGGTTTTTAAAAGTAATTGATTTTTATAATGGGGTTTACCTGCTTTTCACTGCTGTGATTTTGCCGCTTTACACCCACTTGACTCACTTTCAGAGAGATATCAATGCATAGGTTTCAAGATTCTTACTAGTCAGATATATTCTTGGGCGGTGAATAGGGGGTGCTGAGTCCAATTCCTTGAGCAAATAGTAGGGCTTGTCTATTACATATTGGGTTTATGGAACGGTATCTGAGCTAATTTGAAACCCTTGTTGTATGCATCACCCCACCTCACCTTTCCCGTTAAGCAGCCATAATGTGTTTTCTAAACGTGTGACTCTATTCTGTTTTGTAATTCAGTTCAAGGGTAGCGGTTTTTACATTCCCTCTATAAGTCATATCTTATGATAAGTGTCTTTTTCTGTGTGACTTATTTCACTTAGAATCGTCGTACCTAAATCCACTCATCATGCTGCTACTAGCCTTATGACGTTGATTTCATGGCTGAGTGATATTCCATTGTACATAAGGACCACCACTTCTTTATCCATTTTTCTCTTTCCTGGGATATTTAAGGTGTAACGAAGTGGAGATTCTTGTCAACAGAGCAGCCCTAAACTTTGGGGTGCCTGTGTCTTGCTGATTTTTAGTTTTCTCAATTTATACGCCCATGAGTGGATGTGCCCTATGCTCCCTAAGCTGAGTTTTTTAGATGTTTCAGGACACACCGTGCACTTCTCCAGAGTGGCTGTTGGCAATTTACATCCCGCCCATCAGCGTAGCCAGGCTCCCGTTTCTCCATGGCCTGTCCTGCATTTCTGGTTTTGACACTTTATTCAGCATGGCCCTTTTGACCGATGGGAAGCGAGACTTCTTTGTAGCGCTGATTTGCCTTTCCAGGTTGCTTGGTTGGCCAAAAAGGGCGTATGCGTTTTTTCCTGAATATATTCAGGAAAAAACGCATACGCCCTTTTTGGCCAAGGGCATCATTGTCGAGGTTTTGCCGCTTTTCCTGTGCTTTAAAGGCGATTCGAATCTCCCTCCTGAAATCTGTTTCCTGCAATTCTGCCTTGCTTTCAAATCCTCTTCGTTGCCTTCCCTCAATATATTTGTGGACGAGAGTCATCATTTATAAGTCTGCAGGTTTGTGAATTGCAGTGCCCCTGAGCGCCATTTTTCAACTCGCTTTCTTGGGCGCTGGCCGCAAAAGCGCAGGATTGCTTCAGGCCCTAATCTGGTCCCAGGCGGCAGGCTGAGCCTGTGGTTAATTCTTCTTCCTGATGGGAAAATAGAGTGACCTCTGCCTCTCCCAACACCTAGAGCTAGTCCCTCATTGGGTCCCCCTCTTCCCTTTCATCCTCAGGACAAATTGCAAGCTGTACGGAACAGGAGGTTAAAGGTGCTGATTCTCCAAGGAGGGAGATTGCTAGTAAAGCGGCTGGAATGGCGAACCCGAGCACAAGGAGCTGAGAAATGAGGTGCGTTTTAGAAACCTTTCCCGATCACACGGTGTACCATCTTCTGGGTTTCTCATGCATGTTTTCGATGTAGGAAGATGCCCTTGAACCTGGAGATTTGGGACCCATGGGATGGGTACCACGCAGTATTACTTTAAAGGGTCTGCGTTTGCTCACCCAACCTCACCAAACCTCTCAGCCCCAAGAGTGTCCACCCTTATGTCTCAATCAGCTGTGGGTCTAGATATGGTCAATCCA
Organism: Balaenoptera physalus; assembly: GCF_965194825.1. Lineage (NCBI taxonomy): Eukaryota > Metazoa > Chordata > Mammalia > Artiodactyla > Balaenopteridae > Balaenoptera > Balaenoptera physalus. The sequence continues at coordinate 45,242 of NW_028126047.1, forward strand.
GGTGGCATTACAGCCGCTGAAAGAATTTTGTAAGAATTTCTCTCTCTTTCACTGTCTTTGTTTCACGGGTTTTTAAAAGTAATTGATTTTTATAATGGGGTTTACCTGCTTTTCACTGCTGTGATTTTGCCGCTTTACACCCACTTGACTCACTTTCAGAGAGATATCAATGCATAGGTTTCAAGATTCTTACTAGTCAGATATATTCTTGGGCGGTGAATAGGGGGTGCTGAGTCCAATTCCTTGAGCAAATAGTAGGGCTTGTCTATTACATATTGGGTTTATGGAACGGTATCTGAGCTAATTTGAAACCCTTGTTGTATGCATCACCCCACCTCACCTTTCCCGTTAAGCAGCAATAATGTGTTTTCTAAACGTGTGACTCTATTCTGTTTTGTAATTCAGTTCAAGGGTAGCGGTTTTTACATTCCCTCTATAAGTCATATCTTATGATAAGTGTCTTTTTCTGTGTGACTTATTTCACTTAGAATCGTCGTACCTAAATCCACTCATCATGCTGCTACTAGCCTTATGACGTTGATTTCATGGCTGAGTGATATTCCATTGTACATAAGGACCACCACTTCTTTATCCATTTTTCTCTTTCCTGGGATATTTAAGGTGTAACGAAGTGGAGATTCTTGTCAACAGAGCAGCCCTAAACTTTGGGGTGCCTGTGTCTTGCTGATTTTTAGTTTTCCCAATTTATACGCCCATGAGTGGATGTGCCCTATGCTCCCTAAGCTGAGTTTTTTAGATGTTTCAGGACACACCGTGCACTTCTCCAGAGTGGCTGTTGGCAATTTACATCCCGCCCATCAGCGTAGCCAGGCTCCCGTTTCTCCATGGCCTGTCCTGCATTTCTGGTTTTGACACTTTATTCAGCATGGCCCTTTTGACCGATGGGAAGCGAGACTTCTTTGTAGCGCTGATTTGCCTTTCCAGGTTGCTTGGTTGGCCAAAAAGGGCGTATGCGTTTTTTCCTGAATATATTCAGGAAAAAACGCATACGCCCTTTTTGGCCAAGGGCATCATTGTCGAGGTTTTGCCGCTTTTCCTGTGCTTTAAAGGCGATTCGAATCTCCCTCCTGAAATCTGTTTCCTGCAATTCTGCCTTGCTTTCAAATCCTCTTCGTTTCCTTCCCTCAATATATTTGTGGTCGAGAGTCATCATTTATAAGTCTGCAGGTTTGTGAATTGCAGTGCCCCTGAGCTCCATTTTTCAACTCGCTTTCTTGGGCGCTGGCCGCAAAAGCGCAGGATTGCTTCAGGCCCTATTCTGGTCCCAGGCGGCAGGCTGAGCCTGTGGTTAATTCTTCTTCCTGATGGGAAAATAGAGTGACCTCTGCCTGTCCCAACACCTAGAGCTAGTCCCTCATTGGTTCCCCCTCTTCCCTTTCATCCTCAGGACAAATTGCAAGCTGTACGGAACAGGAGGTTAAAGGTGCTGATTCTCCAAGGAGGGAGATTGCTAGTAAAGCGGCTGGAATGGCGAACCCGAGCACAAGGAGATGAGAAATGAGGTGCGTTTTAGAAACCTTTCCCGATCACACGGTGTACCATCTTCTGGGTTTCTCATGCATGTTTTCGATGTAGGAACATGCCCTTGAACCTGGAGATTTGGGACCCATGGGATGGGTACCACGCAGTATTACTTTAAAGGGTCTGCGTTTGCTCACCCAACCTCACCAAACCTCTCAGCCCCAAGAGTGTCCACCCTTATGTCTCAATCAGCTGTGGGTCTAGATATGGTCAATCCAGGTGGCATTACAGCCGCTGAACGAATTTTGTAAGAATTTCTCTCTCTTTCACTGTCTTTGTTTCACGGGTTTTTAAAAGTAATTGATTTTTATAATGGGGTTTACGTGCTTTTCACTGCTGTGATTTTGCCGCTTTACACCCACTTGACTCACTTACAGAGAGATATCAATGCATAGGTTTCAAGATTCTTACTAGTCAGATATATTCTTTGGCGGTGAATTGGGGGTGTTGAGTCCAATTCATTGAGGAAGGAGTAGGGCTTGTCTATTACATATTGGGTTTATGGAACGGTATCTGAGATAATTTGAAACCCTTGTTGTATGCATCACCCCACCTCACCTTTCCCGTTAAGCAGCCATAGTGTGTTTTCTAAACGTGTGACTCTATTCTGTTTTGTAATTCAGTTCAAGGGTAGCGGTTTTTACATTCCCTCTATAAGTCATATCTTATGATAAGTGTCTTTTTCTGTGTGACTTATTTCACTTAGAATCGTCGTACCTAAATCCACTCATCATGCTGCTACTAGCCTTATGACGTTGATTTCATGGCTGAGTGATATTCCATTGTACATAAGGACCACAACTTCTTTATCCATTTTTCTCTTTCCTGGGATATTTAAGGTGTAACAAAGTGGAGATTCTTGTCAACAGAGCAGCCCTAAACTTTGGGGTGCCTGTGTCTTGCTGATTTTTAGTTTTCCCAATTTATACGCCCATGAGTGGATGTGCCCTATGCTCCCTAAGCTGAGTTTTTTAGATGTTTCAGGACACACCGTGCACTTCTCCAGAGTGGCTGTTGGCAATTTACATCCCGCCCATCAGCGTAGCCAGGCTCCCGTTTCTCCATGGCCTGTCCTGCATTTCTGGTTTTGACACTTTATTCAGCATGGCCCTTTTGACCGATGGGAAGCGAGACTTCTTTGTAGCGCTGATTTGCCTTTCCAGGTTGCTTGGTTGGCCAAAAAGGGCGTATGCGTTTTTTCCTGAATATATTCAGGAAAATACGCATACGCCCTTTTTGGCCAAGGGCATCATTGTCGAGGTTTTGCCGCTTTTCCTGTGCTTTAAAGGCGATTCGAATCTCCCTCCTGAAATCTGTTTCCTGCAATTCTGCCTTGCTTTCAAATCCTCTTCGTTGCCTTCCCTCAATATATTTGTGGACGAGAGTCATCATTTATAAGTCTGCAGGTTTGTGAATTGCAGTGCCCCTGAGCTCCATTTTTCAACTCGCTTTCTTGGGCGCTGGCCGCAAAAGCGCAGGATTGCTTCAGGCCCTATTCTGGTCCCAGGCGGCAGGCTGAGCCTGTGGTTAATTCTTCTTCCTGATGGGAAAATAGAGTGACCTCTGCCTGTCCCAACACCTGGAGCTAGTCTCTCATTGGTTCCCCCTCTTCCCTTTCATCCTCAGGACAAATTGCAAGCTGTACGGAACAGGAGGTTAAAGGTGCTGATTCTCCAAGGAGGGAGATTGCTAGTAAAGCGGCTGGAATGGCGAACCCGAGCACAAGGAGCTGAGAAATGAGGTGCGTTTTAGAAACCTTTCCCGATCACACGGTGTACCATCTTCTGGGTTTCTCATGCATGTTTTCGATGTAGGAAGATGCCCTTGAACCTGAAGATTTGGGACCCATGGGATGGGTACCACGCAGTATTACTTTAAAGGGTCTGCGTTTGCTCACCCAACCTCACCAAACCTCTCAGCCCCAAGAGTGTCCACCCTTATGTCTCAATCAGCTGTGGGTCTAGATATGGTCAATCCAGGTGGCATTACAGCCGCTGAAAGAATTTTGTAAGAATTACTCTCTCTTTCACTGTCTTTGTTTCACGGGTTTTTAAAAGTAATTGATTTTTATAATGGGGTTTACCTGCTTTTCACTGCTGTGATTTTGCCGCTTTACACCCACTTGACTCACTTTCAGAGAGATATCAATGCATAGGTTTCAAGATTCTTACTAGTCAGATATATTCTTGGGCGGTGAATAGGGGGTGCTGAGTCCAATTCCTTGAGCAAATAGTAGGGCTTGTCTATTACATATTGGGTTTATGGAACGGTATCTGAGCTAATTTGAAACCCTTGTTGTATGCATCACCCCACCTCACCTTTCCCGTTAAGCAGCCATAATGTGTTTTCTAAACGTGTGACTCTATTCTGTTTTGTAATTCAGTTCAAGGGTAGCGGTTTTTACATTCCCTCTATAAGTCATATCTTATGATAAGTGTCTTTTTCTGTGTGACTTATTTCACTTAGAATCGTCGTACCTAAATCCACTCATCATGCTGCTACTAGCCTTATGACGTTGATTTCATGGCTGAGTGATATTCCATTGTACATAAGGACCACCACTTCTTTATCCATTTTTCTCTTTCCTGGGATATTTAAGGTGTAACGAAGTGGAGATTCTTGTCAACAGAGCAGCCCTAAACTTTGGGGTGCCTGTGTCTTGCTGATTTTTAGTTTTCTCAATTTATACGCCCATGAGTGGATGTGCCCTATGCTCCCTAAGCTGAGTTTTTTAGATGTTTCAGGACACACCGTGCACTTCTCCAGAGTGGCTGTTGGCAATTTACATCCCGCCCATCAGCGTAGCCAGGCTCCCGTTTCTCCATGGCCTGTCCTGCATTTCTGGTTTTGACACTTTATTCAGCATGGCCCTTTTGACCGATGGGAAGCGAGACTTCTTTGTAGCGCTGATTTGCCTTTCCAGGTTGCTTGGTTGGCCAAAAAGGGCGTATGCGTTTTTTCCTGAATATATTCAGGAAAAAACGCATACGCCCTTTTTGGCCAAGGGCATCATTGTCGAGGTTTTGCCGCTTTTCCTGTGCTTTAAAGGCGATTCGAATCTCCCTCCTGAAATCTGTTTCCTGCAATTCTGCCTTGCTTTCAAATCCTCTTCGTTGCCTTCCCTCAATATATTTGTGGACGAGAGTCATCATTTATAAGTCTGCAGGTTTGTGAATTGCAGTGCCCCTGAGCTCCATTTTTCAACTCGCTTTCTTGGGCGCTGGCCGCAAAAGCGCAGGATTGCTTCAGGCCCTATTCTGGTCCCAGGCGGCAGGCTGAGCCTGTGGTTAATTCTTCTTCCTGATGGGAAAATAGAGTGACCTCTGCCTGTCCCAACACCTGGAGCTAGTCTCTCATTGGTTCCCCCTCTTCCCTTTCATCCTCAGGACAAATTGCAAGCTGTACGGAACAGGAGGTTAAAGGTGCTGATTCTCCAAGGAGGGAGATTGCTAGTAAAGCGGCTGGAATGGCGAACCCGAGCACAAGGAGCTGAGAAATGAGGTGCGTTTTAGAAACCTTTCCCGATCACACGGTGTACCATCTTCTGGGTTTCTCATGCATGTTTTCGATGTAGGAAGATGCCCTTGAACCTGAAGATTTGGGACCCATGGGATGGGTACCACGCAGTATTACTTTAAAGGGTCTGCGTTTGCTCACCCAACCTCACCAAACCTCTCAGCCCCAAGAGTGTCCACCCTTATGTCTCAATCAGCTGTGGGTCTAGATATGGTCAATCCAGGTGGCATTACAGCCGCTGAAAGAATTTTGTAAGAATTACTCTCTCTTTCACTGTCTTTGTTTCACGGGTTTTTAAAAGTAATTGATTTTTATAATGGGGTTTACCTGCTTTTCACTGCTGTGATTTTGCCGCTTTACACCCACTTGACTCACTTTCAGAGAGATATCAATGCATAGGTTTCAAGATTCTTACTAGTCAGATATATTCTTGGGCGGTGAATAGGGGGTGCTGAGTCCAATTCCTTGAGCAAATAGTAGGGCTTGTCTATTACATATTGGGTTTATGGAACGGTATCTGAGCTAATTTGAAACCCTTGTTGTATGCATCACCCCACCTCACCTTTCCCGTTAAGCAGCCATAATGTGTTTTCTAAACGTGTGACTCTATTCTGTTTTGTAATTCAGTTCAAGGGTAGCGGTTTTTACATTCCCTCTATAAGTCATATCTTATGATAAGTGTCTTTTTCTGTGTGACTTATTTCACTTAGAATCGTCGTACCTAAATCCACTCATCATGCTGCTACTAGCCTTATGACGTTGATTTCATGGCTGAGTGATATTCCATTGTACATAAGGACCACCACTTCTTTATCCATTTTTCTCTTTCCTGGGATATTTAAGGTGTAACGAAGTGGAGATTCTTGTCAACAGAGCAGCCCTAAACTTTGGGGTGCCTGTGTCTTGCTGATTTTTAGTTTTCCCAATTTATACGCCCATGAGTGGATGTGCCCTATGCTCCCTAAGCTGAGTTTTTTAGATGTTTCAGGACACACCGTGCACTTCTCCAGAGTGGCTGTTGGCAATTTACATCCCGCCCATCAGCGTAGCCAGGCTCCCGTTTCTCCATGGCCTGTCCTGCATTTCTGGTTTTGACACTTTATTCAGCATGGCCCTTTTGACCGATGGGAAGCGAGACTTCTTTGTAGCGCTGATTTGCCTTTCCAGGTTGCTTGGTTGGCCAAAAAGGGCGTATGCGTTTTTTCCTGAATATATTCAGGAAAAAACGCATACGCCCTTTTTGGCCAAGGGCATCATTGTCGAGGTTTTGCCGCTTTTCCTGTGCTTTAAAGGCGATTCGAATCTCCCTCCTGAAATCTGTTTCCTGCAATTCTGTCTTGCTTTCAAATCCTCTTCGTTGCCTTCCCTCAATATATTTGTGGACGAGAGTCATCATTTATAAGTCTGCAGGTTTGTGAATTGCAGTGCCCCTGAGCTCCATTTTTCAACTCGCTTTCTTGGGCGCTGGCCGCAAAAGCGCAGGATTGCTTCAGGCCCTATTCTGGTCCCAGGCGGCAGGCTGAGCCTGTGGTTAATTCTTCTTCCTGATGGGAAAATAGAGTGACCTCTGCCTGTCCCAACACCTGGAGCTAGTCTCTCATTGGTTCCCCCTCTTCCCTTTCATCCTCAGGACAAATTGCAAGCTGTACGGAACAGGAGGTTAAAGGTGCTGATTCTCCAAGGAGGGAGATTGCTAGTAAAGTGGCTGGAATGGCGAACCCGAGCACAAGGAGCTGAGAAATGAGGTGCGTTTTAGAAACCTTTCCCGATCACACGGTGTACCATCTTCTGGGTTTCTCATGCATGTTTTCGATGTAGGAAGATGCCCTTGAACCTGGAGATTTGGGACCCATGGGATGGGTACCACGCAGTATTACTTTAAAGGGTCTGCGTTTGCTCACCCAACCTCACCAAACCTCTCAGCCCCAAGAGTGTCCACCCTTATGTCTCAATCAGCTGTGGGTCTAGATATGGTCAATCCAGGTGGCATTACAGCCGCTGAACGAATTTTGTAAGAATTTCTCTCTCTTTCACTGTCTTTGTTTCACGGGTTTTTAAAAGTAATTGATTTTTATAATGGGGTTTACCTGCTTTTCATTGCTGTGATTTTGCCGCTTTACACCCACTTGACTCACTTACAGAGAGATATCAATGCATAGGTTTCAAGATTCTTACTAGTCAGATATATTCTTGGGCGGTGAATTGGGGGTGTTGAGTCCAATTCATTGAGGAAGGAGTAGGGCTTGTCTATTACATATTGGGTTTATGGAACGGTATCTGAGATAATTTGAAACCCTTGTTGTATGCATCACCCCACCTCACCTTTCCCGTTAAGCAGCCATAGTGTGTTTTCTAAACGTGTGACTCTATTCTGTTTTGTAATTCAGTTCAAGGGTAGCGGTTTTTACATTCCCTCTATAAGTCATATCTTATGATAAGTGTCTTTTTCTGTGTGACTTATTTCACTTAGAATCGTCGTACCTAAATCCAATCATCATGCTGCTACTAGCCTTATGACGTTGATTTCATGGCTGAGTGATATTCCATTGTACATAAGGACCACCACTTCTTTATCCATTTTTCTCTTTCCTGGGATATTTAAGGTGTAACGAAGTGGAGATTCTTGTCAACAGAGCAGCCCTAAACTTTGGGGTGCCTGTGTCTTGCTGATTTTTAGTTTTCCCAATTTATACGCCCATGAGTGGATGTGCCCTATGCTCCCTAAGCTGAGTTTTTTAGATGTTTCAGGACACACCGTGCACTTCTCCAGAGTGGCTGTTGGCAATTTACATCCCGCCCATCAGCGTAGCCAGGCTCCCGTTTCTCCATGGCCTGTCCTGCATTTCTGGTTTTGACACTTTATTCAGCATGGCCCTTTTGACCGATGGGAAGCGAGACTTCTTTGTAGCGCTGATTTGCCTTTCCAGGTTGCTTGGTTGGCCAAAAAGGGCGTATGCGTTTTTTCCTGAATATATTCAGGAAAAAACGCATACGCCCTTTTTGGCCAAGGGCATCATTGTCGAGGTTTTGCCGCTTTTCCTGTGCTTTAAAGGCGATTCGAATCTCCCTCCTGAAATCTGTTTCCTGCAATTCTGCCTTGCTTTCAAATCCTCTTCGTTTCCTTCCATCAATATATTTGTGGTCGAGAGTCATCATTTATAAGTCTGCAGGTTTGTGAATTGCAGTGCCCCTGAGCTCCATTTTTCAACTCGCTTTCTTGGGCGCTGGCCGCAAAAGCGCAGGATTGCTTCAGGCCCTATTCTGGTCCCAGGCGGCAGGCTGAGCCTGTGGTTAATTCTTCTTCCTGATGGGAAAATAGAGTGACCTCTGCCTGTCCCAACACGTAGAGCTAGTCCCTCATTGGTTCCCCCTCTTCCCTTTCATCCTCAGGACAAATTGCAAGCTGTACGGAACAGGAGGTTAAAGGTGCTGATTCTCCAAGGAGGGAGATTGCTAGTAAAGCGGCTGGAATGGCGAACCCGAGCACAAGGAGATGAGAAATGAGGTGCGTTTTAGAAACCTTTCCCGATCACACGGTGTACCATCTTCTGGGTTTCTCATGCATGTTTTCGATGTAGGAACATGCCCTTGAACCTGGAGATTTGGGACCCATGGGATGGGTACCACGCAGTATTACTTTAAAGGGTCTGCGTTTGCTCACCCAACCTCACCAAACCTCTCAGCCCCAAGAGTGTCCACCCTTATGTCTCAATCAGCTGTGGGTCTAGATATGGTCAATCCAGGTGGCATTACAGCCGCTGAACGAATTTTGTAAGAATTTCTCTCTCTTTCACTGTCTTTGTTTCACGGGTTTTTAAAAGTAATTGATTTTTATAATGGGGTTTACGTGCTTTTCACTGCTGTGATTTTGCCGCTTTACACCCACTTGACTCACTTACAGAGAGATATCAATGCATAGGTTTCAAGATTCTTACTAGTCAGATATATTCTTGGGCGGTGAATTGGGGGTGTTGAGTCCAATTCATTGAGGAAGGAGTAGGGCTTGTCTATTACATATTGGGTTTATGGAACGGTATCTGAGATAATTTGAAACCCTTGTTGTATGCATCACCCCACCTCACCTTTCCCGTTAAGCAGCCATAGTGTGTTTTCTAAACGTGTGACTCTATTCTGTTTTGTAATTCAGTTCAAGGGTAGCGGTTTTTACATTCCCTCTATAAGTCATATCTTATGATAAGTGTCTTTTTCTGTGTGACTTATTTCACTTAGAATCGTCGTACCTAAATCCAATCATCATGCTGCTACTAGCCTTATGACGTTGATTTCATGGCTGAGTGATATTCCATTGTACATAAGGACCACAATTTCTTTATCCATTTTTCTCTTTCCTGGGATATTTAAGGTGTAACGAAGTGGAGATTCTTGTCAACAGAGCAGCCCTAAACTTTGGGGTGCCTGTGTCTTGCTGATTTTTAGTTTTCCCAATTTATACGCCCATGAGTGGATGTGCCCTATGCTCCCTAAGCTGAGTTTTGTAGATGTTTCAGGACACACCGTGCACTTCTCCAGAGTGGCTGTTGGCAATTTACATCCCGCCCATCAGCGTAGCCAGGCTCCCGTTTCTCCATGGCCTGTCCTGCATTTCTGGTTTTGACACTTTATTCAGCATGGCCCTTTTGACCGATGGGAAGCGAGACTTCTTTGTAGCGCTGATTTGCCTTTCCAGGTTGCTTGGTTGGCCAAAAAGGGCGTATGCGTTTTTTCCTGAATATATTCAGGAAAAAACGCATACGCCCTTTTTGGCCAAGGGCATCATTGTCGAGGTTTTGCCGCTTTTCCTGTGCTTTAAAGGCGATTCGAATCTCCCTCCTGAAATCTGTTTCCTGCAATTCTGCCTTGCTTTCAAATCCTCTTCCTTTCCTTCCATCAATATATTTGTGGTCGAGAGTCATCATTTATAAGTCTGCAAGTTTGTGAATTGCAGTGCCCCTGAGCTCCATTTTTCAACTCGCTTTCTTGGGCGCTGGCCGCAAAAGCGCAGGATTGCTTCAGGCCCTATTCTGGTCCCAGGCGGCAGGCTGAGCCTGTGGTTAATTCTTCTTCCTGATGGGAAAATAGAGTGACCTCTGCCTCTCCCAACACCTAGAGCTAGTCTCTCATTGGTTCCCCCTCTTCCCTTTCATCCTCAGGACAAATTGCAAGCTGTACGGAACAGGAGGTTAAAGGTGCTGATTCTCCAAGGAGGGAGATTGCTAGTAAAGCGGCTGGAATGGCGAACCCGAGCACAAGGAGATGAGAAATGAGGTGCGTTTTAGAAACCTTTCCCGATCACACGGTGTACCATCTTCTGGGTTTCTCATGCATGTTTTCGATGTAGGAAGATGCCCTTGAACCTGGAGATTTGGGACCCATGGGATGGGTACCACGCAGTATTACTTTAAAGGGTCTGCGTTTGCTCACCCAACCTCACCAAACCTCTCAGCCCCAAGAGTGTCCACCCTTATGTCTCAATCAGCTGTGGGTCTAGATATGGTCAATCCAGGTGGCATTACAGACGCTGAAAGAATTTTGTAAGAATTTCTCTCTCTTTCACTGTCTTTGTTTCACGGGTTTTTAAAAGTAATTGATTTTTATAATGGGGTTTACCTGCTTTTCACTGCTGTGATTTTGCCGCTTTACACCCACTTGACTCACTTTCAGAGAGATATCAATGCATAGGTTTCAAGATTCTTACTAGTCAGATATATTCTTGGGCGGTGAATAGGGGGTGCTGAGTCCAATTCCTTGAGCAAGGAGTAGGGCTTGTCTATTACATATTGGGTTTATGGAACGGTATCTGAGCTAATTTGAAACCCTTGTTGTATGCATCACCCCACCTCACCTTTCCCGTTAAGCAGCCATAATGTGTTTTCTAAACGTGTGACTATATTCTGTTTTGTAATTCAGTTCAAGGGTAGCGGTTTTTACATTCCCTCTATAAGTCATATCTTATGATAAGTGTCTTTTTCTGTGTGACTTATTTCACTTAGAATCGTCGTACCTAAATCCACTCATCATGCTGCTACTAGCCTTATGACGTTGATTTCATGGCTGAGTGATATTCCATTGTACATAAGGACCACCACTTCTTTATCCATTTTTCTCTTTCCTGGGATATTTAAGGTGTAACGAAGTGGAGATTCTTGTCAACAGAGCAGCCCTAAACTTTGGGGTGCCTGTGTCTTGCTGATTTTTAGTTTTCTCAATTTATACGCCCATGAGTGGATGTGCCCTATGCTCCCTAAGCTGAGTTTTTTAGATGTTTCAGGACACACCGTGCACTTCTCCAGAGTGGCTGTTGGCAATTTACATCCCGCCCATCAGCGTAGCCAGGCTCCCGTTTCTCCATGGCCTGTCCTGCATTTCTGGTTTTGACACTTTATTCAGCATGGTCCTTTTGACCGATGGGAAGCGAGACTTCTTTGTAGCGCTGATTTGCCTTTCCAGGTTGCTTGGTTGGCCAAAAAGGGCGTATGCGTTTTTTCCTGAATATATTCAGGAAAAAACGCATACGCCCTTTTTGGCCAAGGGCATCATTGTCGAGGTTTTGCCGCTTTTCCTGTGCTTTAAAGGCGATTCGAATCTCCCTCCTGAAATCTGTTTCCTGCAATTCTGCCTTGCTTTCAAATCCTCTTCGTTGCCTTCCCTCAATATATTTGTGGACGAGAGTCATCATTTATAAGTCTGCAGGTTTGTGAATTGCAGTGCCCCTGAGCGCCATTTTTCAACTCGCTTTCTTGGGCGCTGGCCGCAAAAGCGCAGGATTGCTTCAGGCCCTATTCTGGTCCCAGGCGGCAGGCTGAGCCTGTGGTTAATTCTTCTTCTTGATGGGAAAATAGAGTGACCTCTGCCTCTCCCAACACCTAGAGCTAGTCTCTCATTGGTTCCCCCTCTTCCCTTTCATCCTCAGGACAAATTGCAAGCTGTACGGAACAGGAGGTTAAAGGTGCTGATTCTCCAAGGAGGGAGATTGCTAGTAAAGCGGCTGGAATGGCGAACCCGAGCACAAGGAGATGAGAAATGAGGTGCGTTTTAGAAACCTTTCCCGATCACACGGTGTACCATCTTCTGGGTTTCTCATGCATGTTTTCGATGTAGGAAGATGCCCTTGAACCTGGAGATTTGGGACCCATGGGATGGGTACCACGCAGTATTACTTTAAAGGGTCTGCGTTTGCTCACCCAACCTCACCAAACCTCTCAGCCCCAAGAGTGTCCACCCTTATGTCTCAATCAGCTGTGGGTCTAGATATGGTCAATCCAGGTGGCATTACAGCCGCTGAAAGAATTTTGTAAGAATTTCTCTCTCTTTCACTGTCTTTGTTTCACGGGTTTTTAAAAGTAATTGATTTTTATAATGGGGTTTACCTGCTTTTCACTGCTGTGATTTTGCCGCTTTACACCCACTTGACTCACTTTCAGAGAGATATCAATGCATAGGTTTCAAGATTCTTACTAGTCAGATATATTCTTGGGCGGTGAATAGGGGGTGCTGAGTCCAATTCACTGAGCAAGGAGTAGGGCTTGTCTATTACATATTGGGTTTATGGAACGGTATCTGAGCTAATTTGAAACCCTTGTTGTATGCATCACCCCACCTCACCTTTCCCGTTAAGCAGCCATAATGTGTTTTCTAAACGTGTGACTCTATTCTGTTTTGTAATTCAGTTCAAGGGTAGCGGTTTTTACATTCCCTCTATAAGTCATATCTTATGATAAGTGTCTTTTTCTGTGTGACTTATTTCACTTAGAATCGTCGTACCTAAATCTACTCATCATGCTGCTACTAGCCTTATGACGTTGATTTCATGGCTGAGTGATATTCCATTGTACATAAGGACCACCACTTCTTTATCCATTTTTCTCTTTCCTGGGATATTTAAGGTGTAACGAAGTGGAGATTTTTGTCAACAGAGCAGCCCTAAACTTTGGGGTGCCTGTGTCTTGCTGATTTTTAGTTTTCTCAATTTATACGCCCATGAGTGGATGTGCCCTATGCTCCCTAAGCTGAGTTTTTTAGATGTTTCAGGACACACCGTGCACTTCTCCAGAGTGGCTGTTGGCAATTTACATCCCGCCCATCAGCGTAGCCAGGCTCCCGTTTCTCCATGGCCTGTCCTGCATTTCCGGTTTTGACACTTTATTCAGCATGGCCCTTTTGACCGATGGGAAGCGAGACTTCTTTGTAGCGCTGATTTGCCTTTCCAGGTTGCTTGGTTGGCCAAAAAGGGCGTATGCGTTTTTTCCTGAATATATTCAGGAAAAAACGCATACGCCCTTTTTGGCCAAGGGCATCATTGTCGAGGTTTTGCCGCTTTTCCTGTGCTTTAAAGGCGATTCGAATCTCCCTCCTGAAATCTGTTTCCTGCAATTCTGCCTTGCTTTCAAATCCTCTTCGTTGCCTTCCCTCAATATATTTGTGGACGAGAGTCATCATTTATAAGTCTGCAGGTTTGTGAATTGCAGTGCCCCTGAGCGCCATTTTTCAACTCGCTTTCTTGGGCGCTGGCCGCAAAAGCGCAGGATTGCTTCAGGCCCTATTCTGGTCCCAGGCGGCAGGCTGAGCCTGTGGTTAATTCTTCTTCCTGTTGGGAAAATAGAGTGACCTCTGCCTATCCCAACACCTAGAGATAGTCTCTCATTGGTTCCCCCTCTTCCCTTTCATCCTCAGGACAAATTGCAAGCTGTACGGAACAGGAGGTTAAAGGTGCTGATTCTCCAAGGAGGGAGATTGCTAGTAAAGCGGCTGGAATGGCGAACCCGAGCACAAGGAGATGAGAAATGAGGTGCGTTTTAGAAACCTTTCCCGATCACACGGTGTACCATCTTCTGGGTTTCTCATGCATGTTTTCGATGTAGGAAGATGCCCTTGAACCTGGAGATTTGGGACCCATGGGATGGGTACCACGCAGTATTACTTTAAAGGGTCTGCGTTTGCTCACCCAACCTCACCAAACCTCTCAGCCCCAAGAGTGTCCACCCTTATGTCTCAATCAGCTGTGGGTCTAGATATGGTCAATCCAGGTGGCATTACAGCCGCTGAACGAATTTTGTAAGAATTTCTCTCTTTCACTGTCTTTGTTTCACGGGTTTTTAAAAGTAATTGATTTTTATAATGGGGTTTACCTGCTTTTCATTGCTGTGATTTTGCCGCTTTACACCCACTTGACTCACTTACAGAGAGATATCAATGCATAGGTTTCAAGATTCTTACTAGTCAGATATATTCTTGGGCGGTGAATTGGGGGTGTTGAGTCCAATTCATTGAGGAAGGAGTAGGGCTTGTCTATTACATATTGGGTTTATGGAACGGTATCTGAGATAATTTGAAACCCTTGTTGTATGCATCACCCCACCTCACCTTTCCCGTTAAGCAGCCATAGTGTGTTTTCTAAACGTGTGACTCTATTCTGTTTTGTAATTCAGTTCAAGGGTAGCGGTTTTTACATTCCCTCTATAAGTCATATCTTATGATAAGTGTCTTTTTCTGTGTGACTTATTTCACTCAGAATCGTCGTACCTAAATCCAATCATCATGCTGCTACTAGCCTTATGACGTTGATTTCATGGCTGAGTGATATTCCATTGTACATAAGGACCACAATTTCTTTATCCATTTTTCTCTTTCCTGGGATATTTAAGGTGTAACGAAGTGGAGATTCTTGTCAACAGAGCAGCCCTAAACTTTGGGGTGCCTGTGTCTTGCTGATTTTTAGTTTTCCCAATTTATACGCCCATGAGTGGATGTGCCCTATGCTCCCTAAGCTGAGTTTTTTAGATGTTTCAGGACACACCGTACACTTCTCCAGAGTGGCTGTTGGCAATTTACATCCCGCCCATCAGCGTAGCCAGGCTCCCGTTTCTCCATGGCCTGTCCTGCATTTCTGGTTTTGACACTTTATTCAGCATGGCCCTTTTGACCGATGGGAAGCGAGACTTCTTTGTAGCGCTGATTTGCCTTTCCAGGTTGCTTGGTTGGCCAAAAAGGGCGTATGCGTTTTTTCCTGAATATATTCAGGAAAAAACGCATACGCCCTTTTTGGCCAAGGGCATCATTGTCGAGGTTTTGCCGCTTTTCCTGTGCTTTAAAGGCGATTCGAATCTCCCTCCTGAAATCTGTTTCCTGCAATTCTGCCTTGCTTTCAAATCCTCTTCGTTGCCTTCCCTCAATATATTTGTGGAAGAGAGTCATCATTTATAAGTCTGCAGGTTTGTGAATTGCAGTGCCCCTGAGCGCCATTTTTCAACTCGCTTTCTTGGGCGCTGGCCGCAAAAGCGCAGGATTGCTTCAGGCCCTATTCTGGTCCCAGGCGGCAGGCTGAGCCTGTGGTTAATTCTTCTTCCTGATGGGAAAATAGAGTGACCTCTGCCTCTCCCAACACCTAGAGCTAGTCTCTCATTGGTTCCCCCTCTTCCCTTTCATCCTCAGGACAAATTGCAAGCTGTACGGAACAGGAGGTTAAAGGTGCTGATTCTCCAAGGAGGGAGATTGCTAGTAAAGCGGCTGGAATGGCGAACCCGAGCACAAGGAGATGAGAAATGAGGTGCGTTTTAGAAACCTTTCCCGATCACACGGTGTACCATCTTCTGGGTTTCTCATGCATGTTTTCGATGTAGGAAGATGCCCTTGAACCTGGAGATTTGGGACCCATGGGATGGGTACCACGCAGTATTACTTTAAAGGGTCTGCGTTTGCTCACCCAACCTCACCAAACCTCTCAGCCCCAAGAGTGTCCACCCTTATGTCTCAATCAGCTGTGGGTCTAGATATGGTCAATCCAGGTGGCATTACAGACGCTGAAAGAATTTTGTAAGAATTTCTCTCTCTTTCACTGTCTTTGTTTCACGGGTTTTTAAAAGTAATTGATTTTTATAATGGGGTTTACGTGCTTTTCACTGCTGTGATTTTGCCGCTTTACACCCACTTGACTCACTTTCAGAGAGATATCAATGCATAGGTTTCAAGATTCTTACTAGTCAGATATATTCTTGGGCGGTGAATAGGGGGTGCTGAGTCCAATTCCTTGAGCAAGAAGTAGGGCTTGTCTATTACATATTGGGTTTATGGAACGGTATCTGAGCTAATTTGAAACCCGTGTTGTATGCATCACCCCACCTCACCTTTCCCGTTAAGCAGCCATAGTGTGTTTTCTAAACGTGTGACTCTATTCTGTTTTGTAATTCAGTTCAAGGGTAGCGGTTTTTACATTCCCTCTATAAGTCGTATCTTATGATAAGTGCCTTTTTCTGTGTGACTTATTTCACTCAGAATCGTCGTACCTAAATCCAATCATCATGCTGCTACTAGCCTTATGACGTTGATTTCATGGCTGAGTGATATTCCATTGTACATAAGGACCACCACTTCTTTATCCATTTTTCTCTTTCCTGGGATATTTAAGGTGTAACGAAGTGGAGATTCTTGTCAACAGAGCAGCCCTAAACTTTGGGGTGCCTGTGTCTTGCTGATTTTTAGTTTTCCCAATTTATACGCCCATGAGTGGATGTGCCCTATGCTCCCTAAGCTGAGTTTTTTAGATGTTTCAGGACACACCGTGCACTTCTCCAGAGTGGCTGTTGGCAATTTACATCCCGCCCATCAGCGTAGCCAGGCTCCCGTTTCTCCATGGCCTGTCCTGCATTTCTGGTTTTGACACTTTATTCAGCATGGCCCTTTTGACCGATGGGAA
The DNA here is from genome assembly GCF_965194825.1 of Balaenoptera physalus. Taxonomy (NCBI): domain Eukaryota; kingdom Metazoa; phylum Chordata; class Mammalia; order Artiodactyla; family Balaenopteridae; genus Balaenoptera; species Balaenoptera physalus. The sequence goes on from NW_028126047.1 coordinate 61,989, forward strand.
GCGAGACTTCTTTGTAGCGCTGATTTGCCTTTCCAGGTTGCTTGGTTGGCCAAAAAGGGCGTATGCGTTTTCTCCTGAATATATTCAGGAAAAAACGCATACGCCCTTTTTGGCCAAGGGCATCATTGTCGAGGTTTTGCCGCTTTTCCTGTGCTTTAAAGGCGATTCGAATCTCCCTCCTGAAATCTGTTTCCTGCAATTCTGCCTTGCTTTCAAATCCTCTTCGTTGCCTTCCCTCAATATATTTGTGGACGAGAGTCATCATTTATAACTCTGCAGGTTTGTGAATTGCAGTGCCCCTGAGCTCCATTTTTCAACTCGCTTTCTAGGGCGCTGGCCGCAAAAGCGCAGGATTGCTTCAGGCCCTATTCTGGTCCCAGGCGGCAGGCTGAGCCTGTGGTTAATTCTTCTTCCTGATGGGAAAATAGAGTGACCTCTGCCTGTCCCAACACCTGGAGCTAGTCTCTCATTGGTTCCCCCTCTTCCCTTTCATCCTCAGGACAAATTGCAAGCTGTACGGAACAGGAGGTTAAAGGTGCTGATTCTCCAAGGAGGGAGATTGCTAGTAAAGCGGCTGGAATGGCGAACCCGAGCACAAGGAGATGAGAAATGAGGTGCGTTTTAGAAACCTTTCCCGATCACACAGTGTACCATCTTCTGGGTTTCTCATGCATGTTTTCGATGTAGGAAGATGCCCTTGAACCTGGAGATTTGGGACCCATGGGATGGGTACCACGCAGTATTACTTTAAAGGGTCTGCGTTTGCTCACCCAACCTCACCAAACCTCTCAGCCCCAAGAGTGTCCACCCTTATGTCTCAATCAGCTGTGGGTCTAGATATGGTCAATCCAGGTGGCATTACAGCCGCTGAACGAATTTTGTAAGAATTTCTCTCTCTTTCACTGTCTTTGTTTCACGGGTTTTTAAAAGTAATTGATTTTTATAATGGGGTTTACCTGCTTTTCACTGCTGTGATTTTGCCGCTTTACACCCACTTGACTCACTTACAGAGAGATATCAATGCATAGGTTTCAAGATTCTTACTAGTCAGATATATTCTTGGACGGTGAATTGGGGGTGTTGAGTCCAATTCATTGAGGAAGGAGTAGGGTTTGTCTATTACATATTGGGTTTATGGAACGGTATCTGAGATAATTTGAAACCCTTGTTGTATGCATCACCCCACCTCACCTTTCCCGTTAAGCAGCCATAGTGTGTTTTCTAAACGTGTGACTCTATTCTGTTTTGTAATTCAGTTCAAGGGTAGCGGTTTTTACATTCCCTCTATAAGTCGTATCTTATGATAAGTGTCTTTTTCTGTGTGACTTATTTCACTTAGAATCGTCGTACCTAAATCCACTCATCATGCTGCTACTAGCCTTATGACGTTGATTTCATGGCTGAGTGATATTCCATTGTACATAAGGACCACCACTTCTTTATCCATTTTTCTCTTTCCTGGGATATTTAAGGTGTAACGAAGTGGAGATTCTTGTCAACAGAGCAGCCCTAAACTTTGGGGTGCCTGTGTCTTGCTGATTTTTAGTTTTCCCAATTTATACGCCCATGAGTGGATGTGCCCTATGCTCCCTAAGCTGAGTTTTTTAGATGTTTCAGGACACACCGTGCACTTCTCCAGAGTGGCTGTTGGCAATTTACATCCCGCCCATCAGCGTAGCCAGGCTCCCGTTTCTCCATGGCCTGTCCTGCATTTCTGGTTTTGACACTTTATTCAGCATGGCCCTTTTGACCGATGGGAAGCGAGACTTCTTTGTAGCGCTGATTTGCCTTTCCAGGTTGCTTGGTTGGCCAAAAAGGGCGTATGCGTTTTTTCCTGAATATATTCAGGAAAAAACGCATACGCCCTTTTTGGCCAAGGGCATCATTGTCGAGGTTTTGCCGCTTTTCCTGTGCTTTAAAGGCGATTCGAATCTCCCTCCTGAAATCTGTTTCCTGCAATTCTGCCTTGCTTTCAAATCCTCTTCGTTGCCTTCCCTCAATATATTTGTGGAAGAGAGTCATCATTTATAAGTCTGCAGGTTTGTGAATTGCAGTGCCCCTGAGCGCCATTTTTCAACTCGCTTTCTTGGGCGCTGGCCGCAAAAGCGCAGGATTGCTTCAGGCCCTATTCTGGTCCCAGGCGGCAGGCTGAGCCTGTGGTTAATTCTTCTTCCTGATGGGAAAATAGAGTGACCTCTGCCTCTCCCAACACCTAGAGCTAGTCTCTCATTGGTTCCCCCTCTTCCCTTTCATCCTCAGGACAAATTGCAAGCTGTACGGAACAGGAGGTTAAAGGTGCTGATTCTCCAAGGAGGGAGATTGCTAGTAAAGCGGCTGGAATGGCGAACCCGAGCACAAGGAGATGAGAAATGAGGTGCGTTTTAGAAACCTTTCCCGATCACACGGTGTACCATCTTCTGGGTTTCTCATGCATGTTTTCGATGTAGGAAGATGCCCTTGAACCTGGAGATTTGGGACCCATGGGATGGGTACCACGCAGTATTACTTTAAAGGGTCTGCGTTTGCTCACCCAACCTCACCAAACCTCTCAGCCCCAAGAGTGTCCACCCTTATGTCTCAATCAGCTGTGGGTCTAGATATGGTCAATCCAGGTGGCATTACAGACGCTGAAAGAATTTTGTAAGAATTTCTCTCTCTTTCACTGTCTTTGTTTCACGGGTTTTTAAAAGTAATTGATTTTTATAATGGGGTTTACCTGCTTTTCACTGCTGTGATTTTGCCGCTTTACACCCACTTGACTCACTTACAGAGAGATATCAATGCATAGGTTTCAAGATTCTTACTAGTCAGATATATTCTTGGACGGTGAATTGGGGGTGTTGAGTCCAATTCATTGAGGAAGGAGTAGGGCTTGTCTATTACATATTGGGTTTATGGAACGGTATCTGAGATAATTTGAAACCCTTGTTGTATGCATCACCCCACCTCACCTTTCCCGTTAAGCAGCCATAGTGTGTTTTCTACACGTGTGACTCTATTCTGTTTTGTAATTCAGTTCAAGGGTAGCGGTTTTTACATTCCCTCTATAAGTCATATCTTATGATAAGTGTCTTTTTCTGTGTGACTTATTTCACTTAGAATCGTCGTACCTAAATCCACTCATCATGCTGCTACTAGCCTTATGACGTTGATTTCATGGCTGAGTGATATTCCATTGTACATAAGGACCACCACTTCTTTATCCATTTTTCTCTTTCCTGGGATATTTAAGGTGTAACGAAGTGGAGATTCTTGTCAACAGAGCAGCCCTAAACTTTGGGGTGCCTGTGTCTTGCTGATTTTTAGTTTTCTCAATTTATACGCCCATGAGTGGATGTGCCCTATGCTCCCTAAGCTGAGTTTTTTAGATGTTTCAGGACACACCGTGCACTTCTCCAGAGTGGCTGTTGGCAATTTACATCCCGCCCATCAGCGTAGCCAGGCTCCCGTTTCTCCATGGCCTGTCCTGCATTTCTGGTTTTGACACTTTATTCAGCATGGCCCTTTTGACCGATGGGAAGCGAGACTTCTTTGTAGCGCTGATTTGCCTTTCCAGGTTGCTTGGTTGGCCAAAAAGGGCGTATGCGTTTTTTCCTGAATATATTCAGGAAAAAACGCATACGCCCTTTTTGGCCAAGGGCATCATTGTCGAGGTTTTGCCGCTTTTCCTGTGCTTTAAAGGCGATTCGAATCTCCCTCCTGAAATCTGTTTCCTGCAATTCTGCCTTGCTTTCAAATCCTCTTCGTTGCCTTCCCTCAATATATTTGTGGAAGAGAGTCATCATTTATAAGTCTGCAGGTTTGTGAATTGCAGTGCCCCTGAGCGCCATTTTTCAACTCGCTTTCTTGGGCGCTGGCCGCAAAAGCGCAGGATTGCTTCAGGCCCTATTCTGGTCCCAGGCGGCAGGCTGAGCCTGTGGTTAATTCTTCTTCCTGATGGGAAAATAGAGTGACCTCTGCCTCTCCCAACACCTAGAGCTAGTCTCTCATTGGTTCCCCCTCTTCCCTTTCATCCTCAGGACAAATTGCAAGCTGTACGGAACAGGAGGTTAAAGGTGCTGATTCTCCAAGGAGGGAGATTGCTAGTAAAGCGGCTGGAATGGCGAACCCGAGCACAAGGAGCTGAGAAATGAGGTGCGTTTTAGAAACCTTTCCCGATCACACGGTGTACCATCTTCTGGGTTTCTCATGCATGTTTTCGATGTAGGAAGATGCCCTTGAACCTGGAGATTTGGGACCCATGGGATGGGTACCACGCAGTATTACTTTAAAGGGTCTGCGTTTGCTCACCCAACCTCACCAAACCTCTCAGCCCCAAGAGTGTCCACCCTTATGTCTCAATCAGCTGTGGGTCTAGATATGGTCAATCCAGGTGGCATTACAGCCGCTGAAAGAATTTTGTAAGAATTTCTCTCTCTTTCACTGTCTTTGTTTCACGGGTTTTTAAAAGTAATTGATTTTTATAATGGGGTTTACCTGCTTTTCACTGCTGTGATTTTGCCGCTTTACACCCACTTGACTCACTTTCAGAGAGATATCAATGCATAGGTTTCAAGATTCTTACTAGTCAGATATATTCTTGGGCGGTGAATAGGGGGTGCTGAGTCCAATTCCTCGAGCAAGGAGTAGGGCTTGTCTATTACATATTGGGTTTATGGAACGGTATCTGAGCTAATTTGAAACCCTTGTTGTATGCATCACCCCACCTCACCTTTCCCGTTAAGCAGCCATAATGTGTTTTCTAAACGTGTGACTCTATTCTGTTTTGTAATTCAGTTCAAGGGTAGCGGTTTTTACATTCCCTGTATAAGTCATATCTTATGATAAGTGTCTTTTTCTGTGTGACTTATTTCACTTAGAATCGTCGTACCTAAATCCACTCATCATGCTGCTACTAGCCTTATGACGTTGATTTCATGGCTGAGTGATATTCCATTGTACATAAGGACCACCACTTCTTTATCCATTTTTCTCTTTCCTGGGATATTTAAGGTGTAACGAAGTGGAGATTTTTGTCAACAGAGCAGCCCTAAACTTTGGGGTGCCTGTGTCTTGCTGATTTTTAGTTTTCTCAATTTATACGCCCATGAGTGGATGTGCCCTATGCTCCCTAAGCTGAGTTTTTTAGATGTTTCAGGACACACCGTGCACTTCTCCAGAGTGGCTGTTGGCAATTTACATCCCGCCCATCAGCGTAGCCAGGCTCCCGTTTCTCCATGGCCTGTCCTGCATTTCCGGTTTTGACACTTTATTCAGCATGGCCCTTTTGACCGATGGGAAGCGAGACTTCTTTGTAGCGCTGATTTGCCTTTCCAGGTTGCTTGGTTGGCCAAAAAGGGCGTATGCGTTTTTTCCTGAATATATTCAGGAAAAAACGCATACGCCCTTTTTGGCCAAGGGCATCATTGTCGAGGTTTTGCCGCTTTTCCTGTGCTTTAAAGGCGATTCGAATCTCCCTCCTGAAATCTGTTTCCTGCAATTCTGCCTTGCTTTCAAATCCTCTTCGTTGCCTTCCCTCAATATATTTGTGGACGAGAGTCATCATTTATAAGTCTGCAGGTTTGTGAATTGCAGTGCCCCTGAGCGCCATTTTTCAACTCGCTTTCTTGGGCGCTGGCCGCAAAAGCGCAGGATTGCTTCAGGCCCTATTCTGGTCCCAGGCGGCAGGCTGAGCCTGTGGTTAATTCTTCTTCCTGTTGGGAAAATAGAGTGACCTCTGCCTATCCCAACACCTAGAGATAGTCTCTCATTGGTTCCCCCTCTTCCCTTTCATCCTCAGGACAAATTGCAAGCTGTACGGAACAGGAGGTTAAAGGTGCTGATTCTCCAAGGAGGGAGATTGCTAGTAAAGCGGCTGGAATGGCGAACCCGAGCACAAGGAGATGAGAAATGAGGTGCGTTTTAGAAACCTTTCCCGATCACACGGTGTACCATCTTCTGGGTTTCTCATGCATGTTTTCGATGTAGGAAGATGCCCTTGAACCTGGAGATTTGGGACCCATGGGATGGGTACCACGCAGTATTACTTTAAAGGGTCTGCGTTTGCTCACCCAACCTCACCAAACCTCTCAGCCCCAAGAGTGTCCACCCTTATGTCTCAATCAGCTGTGGGTCTAGATATGGTCAATCCAGGTGGCATTACAGCCGCTGAACGAATTTTGTAAGAATTTCTCTCTTTCACTGTCTTTGTTTCACGGGTTTTTAAAAGTAATTGATTTTTATAATGGGGTTTACCTGCTTTTCATTGCTGTGATTTTGCCGCTTTACACCCACTTGACTCACTTACAGAGAGATATCAATGCATAGGTTTCAAGATTCTTACTAGTCAGATATATTCTTGGGCGGTGAATTGGGGGTGTTGAGTCCAATTCATTGAGGAAGGAGTAGGGCTTGTCTATTACATATTGGGTTTATGGAACGGTATCTGAGATAATTTGAAACCCTTGTTGTATGCATCACCCCACCTCACCTTTCCCGTTAAGCAGCCATAGTGTGTTTTCTAAACGTGTGACTCTATTCTGTTTTGTAATTCAGTTCAAGGGTAGCGGTTTTTACATTCCCTCTATAAGTCATATCTTATGATAAGTGTCTTTTTCTGTGTGACTTATTTCACTTAGAATCGTCGTACCTAAATCCAATCATCATGCTGCTACTAGCCTTATGACGTTGATTTCATGGCTGAGTGATATTCCATTGTACATAAGGACCACAACTTCTTTATCCATTTTTCTCTTTCCTGGGATATTTAAGGTGTAACAAAGTGGAGATTCTTGTCAACAGAGCAGCCCTAAACTTTGGGGTGCCTGTGTCTTGCTGATTTTTAGTTTTCCCAATTTATACGCCCATGAGTGGATGTGCCCTATGCTCCCTAAGCTGAGTTTTTTAGATGTTTCAGGACACACCGTGCACTTCTCCAGAGTGGCTGTTGGCAATTTACATCCCGCCCATCAGCGTAGCCAGGCTCCCGTTTCTCCATGGCCTGTCCTGCATTTCTGGTTTTGACACTTTATTCAGCATGGCCCTTTTGACCGATGGGAAGCGAGACTTCTTTGTAGCGCTGATTTGCCTTTCCAGGTTGCTTGGTTGGCCAAAAAGGGCGTATGCGTTTTTTCCTGAATATATTCAGGAAAAAACGCATACGCCCTTTTTGGCCAAGGGCATCATTGTCGAGGTTTTGCCGCTTTTCCTGTGCTTTAAAGGCGATTCGAATCTCCCTCCTGAAATCTGTTTCCTGCAATTCTGCCTTGCTTTCAAATCCTCTTCGTTTCCTTCCATCAATATATTTGTGGTCGAGAGTCATCATTTATAAGTCTGCAGGTTTGTGAATTGCAGTGCCCCTGAGCTCCATTTTTCAACTCGCTTTCTTGGGCGCTGGCCGCAAAAGCGCAGGATTGCTTCAGGCCCTATTCTGGTCCCAGGCGGCAGGCTGAGCCTGTGGTTAATTCTTCTTCCTGATGGTTAAATAGAGTGACCTCTGCCTGTCCCAACACCTAGAGCTAGTCCCTCATTGGTTGCCCCTCTTCCCTTTCATCCTCAGGACAAATTGCAAGCTGTACGGAACAGGAGGTTAAAGGTGCTGATTCTCCAAGGAGGGAGATTGCTAGTAAAGCGGCTGGAATGGCGAACCCGAGCACAAGGAGATGAGAAATGAGGTGCGTTTTAGAAACCTTTCCCGATCACACGGTGTACCATCTTCTGGGTTTCTCATGCATGTTTTCGATGTAGGAAGATGCCCTTGAACCTGGAGATTTGGGACCCATGGGATGGGTACCACGCAGTATTACTTTAAAGGGTCTGCGTTTGCTCACCCAACCTCACCAAACCTCTCAGCCCCAAGAGTGTCCACCCTTATGTCTCAATCAGCTGTGGGTCTAGATATGGTCAATCCAGGTGGCATTACAGCCGCTGAACGAATTTTGTAAGAATTTCTCTCTCTTTCACTGTCTTTGTTTCACGGGTTTTTAAAAGTAATTGATTTTTATAATGGGGTTTACCTGCTTTTCACTGCTGTGATTTTGCCGCTTTACACCCACTTGACTCACTTACAGAGAGATATCAATGCATAGGTTTCAAGATTCTTACTAGTCAGATATATTCTTGGGCGGTGAATTGGGGGTGTTGAGTCCAATTCATTGAGGAAGGAGTAGGGCTTGTCTATTACATATTGGGTTTATGGAACGGTATCTGAGATAATTTGAAACCCTTGTTGTATGCATCACCCCACCTCACCTTTCCCGTTAAGCAGCCATAGTGTGTTTTCTAAACGTGTGACTCTATTCTGTTTTGTAATGCAGTTCAAGGGTAGCGGTTTTTACATTCCCTCTATAAGTCATATCTTATGATAAGTGTCTTTTTCTGTGTGACTTATTTCACTTAGAATCGTCGTACCTAAATCCAATCATCATGCTGCTACTAGCCTTATGACGTTGATTTCATGGCTGAGTGATATTCCATTGTACATAAGGACCACAATTTCTTTATCCATTTTTCTCTTTCCTGGGATATTTAAGGTGTAACGAAGTGGAGATTCTTGTCAACAGAGCAGCCCTAAACTTTGGGGTGCCTGTGTCTTGCTGATTTTTAGTTTTCCCAATTTATACGCCCATGAGTGGATGTGCCCTATGCTCCCTAAGCTGAGTTTTTTAGATGTTTCAGGACACACCGTACACTTCTCCAGAGTGGCTGTTGGCAATTTACATCCCGCCATTCAGCGTAGCCAGGCTCCCGTTTCTCCATGGCCTGTCCTGCATTTCTGGTTTTGACACTTTATTCAGCATGGCCCTTTTGACCGATGGGAAGCGAGACTTCTTTGTAGCGCTGATTTGCCTTTCCAGGTTGCTTGGTTGGCCAAAAAGGCGTATGCGTTTTTTCCTGAATATATTCAGGAAAAAACGCATACGCCCTTTTTGGCCAAGGGCATCATTGTCGAGGTTTTGCCGCTTTTCCTGTGCTTTAAAGGCGATTCGAATCTCCCTCCTGAAATCTGTTTCCTGCAATTCTGCCTTGCTTTCAAATCCTCTTCGTTGCCTTCCCTCAATATATTTGTGGACGAGAGTCATCATTTATAAGTCTGCAGGTTTGTGAATTGCAGTGCCCCTGAGCTCCATTTTTCAACTCGCTTTCTTGGGCGCTGGCCGCAAAAGCGCAGGATTGCTTCAGGCCCTATTCTGGTCCCAGGCGGCAGGCTGAGCCTGTGGTTAATTCTTCTTCCTGATGGGAAAATAGAGTGACCTCTGCCTGTCCCAACACCTGGAGCTAGTCTCTCATTGTTTCCCCCTCTTCCCTTTCATCCTCAGGACAAATTGCAAGCTGTACGGAACAGGAGGTTAAAGGTGCTGATTCTCCAAGGAGGGAGATTGCTAGTAAAGCGGCTGGAATGGCGAACCCGAGCACAAGGAGATGAGAAATGAGGTGCGTTTTAGAAACCTTTCCCGATCACACGGTGTACCATCTTCTGGGTTTCTCATGCATGTTTTCGATGTAGGAAGATGCCCTTGAACCTGGAGATTTGGGACCCATGGGATGGGTACCACGCAGTATTACTTTAAAGGGTCTGCGTTTGCTCACCCAACCTCACCAAACCTCTCAGCCCCAAGAGTGTCCACCCTTATGTCTCAATCAGCTGTGGGTCTAGATATGGTCAATCCAGGTGGCATTACAGCCGCTGAACGAATTTTGTAAGAATTTCTCTCTCTTTCACTGTCTTTGTTTCACGGGTTTTTAAAAGTAATTGATTTTTATAATGGGGTTTACCTGCTTTTCACTGCTGTGATTTTGCCGCTTTACACCCACTTGACTCACTTACAGAGAGATATCAATGCATAGGTTTCAAGATTCTTACTAGTCAGATATATTCTTGGGCGGTGAATTGGGGGTGTTGAGTCCAATTCATTGAGGAAGGAGTAGGGCTTGTCTATTACATATTGGGTTTATGGAACGGTATCTGAGCTAATTTGAAACCCGTGTTGTATGCATCACCCCACCTCATCTTTCCCGTTAAGCAGCCATAGTGTGTTTTCTAAACGTGTGACTCTATTCTGTTTTGTAATTCAGTTCAAGGGTAGCGGTTTTTACATTCCCTCTATAAGTCGTATCTTATGATAAGTGCCTTTTTCTGTGTGACTTATTTCACTCAGAATCGTCGTACCTAAATCCAATCATCATGCTGCTACTAGCCTTATGACGTTGATTTCATGGCTGAGTGATATTCCATTGTACATAAGGACCACCACTTCTTTATCCATTTTTCTCTTTCCTGGGATATTTAAGGTGTAACGAAGTGGAGATTCTTGTCAACAGAGCAGCCCTAAACTTTGGGGTGCCTGTGTCTTGCTGATTTTTAGTTTTCCCAATTTATACGCCCATGAGTGGATGTGCCCTATGCTCCCTAAGCTGAGTTTTTTAGATGTTTCAGGACACACCGTGCACTTCTCCAGAGTGGCTGTTGGCAATTTACATCCCGCCCATCAGCGTAGCCAGGCTCCCGTTTCTCCATGGCCTGTCCTGCATTTCTGGTTTTGACACTTTATTCAGCATGGCCCTTTTGACCGATGGGAAGCGAGACTTCTTTGTAGCGCTGATTTGCCTTTCCAGGTTGCTTGGTTGGCCAAAAAGGGCGTATGCGTTTTTTCCTGAATATATTCAGGAAAAAACGCATACGCCCTTTTTGGCCAAGGGCATCATTGTCGAGGTTTTGCCGCTTTTCCTGTGCTTTAAAGGCGATTCGAATCTCCCTCCTGAAATCTGTTTCCTGCAATTCTGCCTTGCTTTCAAATCCTCTTCGTTGCCTTCCCTCAATATATTTGTGGACGAGAGTCATCATTTATAACTCTGCAGGTTTGTGAATTGCAGTGCCCCTGAGCTCCATTTTTCAACTCGCTTTCTAGGGCGCTGGCCGCAAAAGCGCAGGATTGCTTCAGGCCCTATTCTGGTCCCAGGCGGCAGGCTGAGCCTGTGGTTAATTCTTCTTCCTGATGGGAAAATAGAGTGACCTCTGCCTGTCCCAACACCTGGAGCTAGTCTCTCATTGGTTCCCCCTCTTCCCTTTCATCCTCAGGACAAATTGCAAGCTGTACGGAACAGGAGGTTAAAGGTGCTGATTCTCCAAGGAGGGAGATTGCTAGTAAAGCGGCTGGAATGGCGAACCCGAGCACAAGGAGATGAGAAATGAGGTGCGTTTTAGAAACCTTTCCCGATCACACAGTGTACCATCTTCTGGGTTTCTCATGCATGTTTTCGATGTAGGAAGATGCCCTTGAACCTGGAGATTTGGGACCCATGGGATGGGTACCACGCAGTATTACTTTAAAGGGTCTGCGTTTGCTCACCCAACCTCACCAAACCTCTCAGCCCCAAGAGTGTCCACCCTTATGTCTCAATCAGCTGTGGGTCTAGATATGGTCAATCCAGGTGGCATTACAGCCGCTGAACGAATTTTGTAAGAATTTCTCTCTCTTTCACTGTCTTTGTTTCACGGGTTTTTAAAAGTAATTGATTTTTATAATGGGGTTTACCTGCTTTTCACTGCTGTGATTTTGCCGCTTTACACCCACTTGACTCACTTACAGAGAGATATCAATGCATAGGTTTCAAGATTCTTAGTAGTCAGATATATTCTTGGACGGTGAATTGGGGGTGTTGAGTCCAATTCATTGAGGAAGGAGTAGGGCTTGTCTATTACATATTGGGTTTATGGAACGGTATCTGAGATAATTTGAAACCCTTGTTGTATGCATCACCCCACCTCACCTTTCCCGTTAAGCAGCCATAGTGTGTTTTCTAAACGTGTGACTCTATTCTGTTTTGTAATTCAGTTCAAGGGTAGCGGTTTTTACATTCCCTCTATAAGTCATATCTTATGATAAGTGTCTTTTTCTGTGTGACTTATTTCACTTAGAATCGTCGTACCTAAATCCACTCATCATGCTGCTACTAGCCTTATGACGTTGATTTCATGGCTGAGTGATATTCCATTGTACATAAGGACCACCACTTCTTTATCCATTTTTCTCTTTCCTGGGATATTTAAGGTGTAACGAAGTGGAGATTCTTGTCAACAGAGCAGCCCTAAACTTTGGGGTGCCTGTGTCTTGCTGATTTTTAGTTTTCTCAATTTATACGCCCATGAGTGGATGTGCCCTATGCTCCCTAAGCTGAGTTTTTTAGATGTTTCAGGACACACCGTGCACTTCTCCAGAGTGGCTGTTGGCAATTTACATCCCGCCCATCAGCGTAGCCAGGCTCCCGTTTCTCCATGGCCTGTCCTGCATTTCTGGTTTTGACACTTTATTCAGCATGGCCCTTTTGACCGATGGGAAGCGAGACTTCTTTGTAGCGCTGATTTGCCTTTCCAGGTTGCTTGGTTGGCCAAAAAGGGCGTATGCGTTTTTTCCTGAATATATTCAGGAAAAAACGCATACGCCCTTTTTGGCCAAGGGCATCATTGTCGAGGTTTTGCCGCTTTTCCTGTGCTTTAAAGGCGATTCGAATCTCCCTCCTGAAATCTGTTTCCTGCAATTCTGCCTTGCTTTCAAATCCTCTTCGTTGCCTTCCCTCAATATATTTGTGGAAGAGAGTCATCATTTATAAGTCTGCAGGTTTGTGAATTGCAGTGCCCCTGAGCGCCACTTTTCAACTCGCTTTCTTGGGCGCTGGCCGCAAAAGCGCAGGATTGCTTCAGGCCCTATTCTGGTCCCAGGCGGCAGGCTGAGCCTGTGGTTAATTCTTCTTCCTGATGGGAAAATAGAGTGACCTCTGCCTGTCCCAACACCTGGAGCTAGTCTCTCATTGGTTCCCCCTCTTCCCTTTCATCCTCAGGACAAATTGCAAGCTGTACGGAACAGGAGGTTAAAGGTGCTGATTCTCCAAGGAGGGAGATTGCTAGTAAAGCGGCTGGAATGGCGAACCCGAGCACAAGGAGATGAGAAATGAGGTGCGTTTTAGAAACCTTTCCCGATCACACGGTGTACCATCTTCTGGGTTTCTCATGCATGTTTTCGATGTAGGAAGATGCCCTTGAACCTGGAGATTTGGGACCCATGGGATGGGTACCACGCAGTATTACTTTAAAGGGTCTGCGTTTGCTCACCCAACCTCACCAAACCTCTCAGCCCCAAGAGTGTCCACCCTTATGTCTCAATCAGCTGTGGGTCTAGATATGGTCAATCCAGGTGGCATTACAGCCGCTGAACGAATTTTGTAAGAATTTCTCTCTCTTTCACTGTCTTTGTTTCACGGGTTTTTAAAAGTAATTGATTTTTATAATGGGGTTTACCTGCTTTTCACTGCTGTGATTTTGCCGCTTTACACCCACTTGACTCACTTACAGAGAGATATCAATGCATAGGTTTCAAGATTCTTACTAGTCAGATATATTCTTGGGCGGTGAATTGGGGGTGTTGAGTCCAATTCATTGAGGAAGGAGTAGGGCTTGTCTATTACATATTGGGTTTATGGAACGGTATCTGAGATAATTTGAAACCCTTGTTGTATGCATCACCCCACCTCACCTTTCCCGTTAAGCAGCCATAGTGTGTTTTCTAAACGTGTGACTCTATTCTGTTTTGTAATTCAGTTCAAGGGTAGCGGTTTTTACATTCCCTCTATAAGTCATATCTTATGATAAGTGTCTTTTTCTGTGTGACTTATTTCACTTAGAATCGTCGTACCTAAATCCACTCATCATGCTGCTACTAGCCTTATGACGTTGATTTCATGGCTGAGTGATATTCCATTGTACATAAGGACCACCACTTCTTTATCCATTTTTCTCTTTCCTGGGATATTTAAGGTGTAACGAAGTGGAGATTCTTGTCAACAGAGCAGCCCTAAACTTTGGGGTGCCTGTGTCTTGCTGATTTTTAGTTTTCTCAATTTATACGCCCATGAGTGGATGTGCCCTATGCTCCCTAAGCTGAGTTTTTTAGATGTTTCAGGACACACCGTGCACTTCTCCAGAGTGGCTGTTGGCAATTTACATCCCGCCCATCAGCGTAGCCAGGCTCCCGTTTCTCCATGGCCTGTCCTGCATTTCTGGTTTTGACACTTTATTCAGCATGGCCCTTTTGACCGATGGGAAGCGAGACTTCTTTGTAGCGCTGATTTGCCTTTCCAGGTTGCTTGGTTGGCCAAAAAGGGCGTATGCGTTTTTTCCTGAATATATTCAGGAAAAAACGCATACGCCCTTTTTGGCCAAGGGCATCATTGTCGAGGTTTTGCCGCTTTTCCTGTGCTTTAAAGGCGATTCGAATCTCCCTCCTGAAATCTGTTTCCTGCAATTCTGCCTTGCTTTCAAATCCTCTTCGTTGCCTTCCCTCAATATATTTGTGGACGAGAGTCATCATTTATAAGTCTGCAGGTTTGTGAATTGCAGTGCCCCTGAGCTCCATTTTTCAACTCGCTTTCTTGGGCGCTGGCCGCAAAAGCGCAGGATTGCTTCAGGCCCTATTCTGGTCCCAGGCGGCAGGCTGAGCCTGTGGTTAATTCTTCTTCCTGATGGGAAAATAGAGTGACCTCTGCCTGTCCCAACACCTGCAGCTAGTCTCTCATTGGTTCCCCCTCTTCCCTTTCATCCTCAGGACAAATTGCAAGCTGTACGGAACAGGAGGTTAAAGGTGCTGATTCTCCAAGGAGGGAGATTGCTAGTAAAGCGGCTGGAATGGCGAACCCGAGCACAAGGAGATGAGAAATGAGGTGCGTTTTAGAAACCTTTCCCGATCACACGGTGTACCATCTTCTGGGTTTCTCATGCATGTTTTCGATGTAGGAAGATGCCCTTGAACCTGGAGATTTGGGACCCATGGGATGGGTACCACGCAGTATTACTTTAAAGGGTCTGCGTTTGCTCACCCAACCTCACCAAACCTCTCAGCCCCAAGAGTGTCCACCCTTATGTCTCAATCAGCTGTGGGTCTAGATATGGTCAATCCAGGTGGCATTACAGCCGCTGAACGAATTTTGTAAGAATTTCTCTCTCTTTCACTGTCTTTGTTTCACGGGTTTTTAAAAGTAATTGATTTTTATAATGGGGTTTACCTGCTTTTCACTGCTGTGATTTTGCCGCTTTACACCCACTTGACTCACTTACAGAGAGATATCAATGCATAGGTTTCAAGATTCTTACTAGTCAGATATATTCTTGGGCGGTGAATTGGGGGTGTTGAGTCCAATTCATTGAGGAAGGAGTAGGGCTTGTCTATTACATATTGGGTTTATGGAACGGTATCTGAGCTAATTTGAAACCCGTGTTGTATGCATCACCCCACCTCATATTTCCCGTTAAGCAGCCATAGTGTGTTTTCTAAACGTGTGACTCTATTCTGTTTTGTAATTCAGTTCAAGGGTAGCGGTTTTTACATTCCCTCTATAAGTCGTATCTTATGATAAGTGCCTTTTTCTGTGTGACTTATTTCACTCAGAATCGTCGTACCTAAATCCAATCATCATGCTGCTACTAGCCTTATGACGTTGATTTCATGGCTGAGTGATATTCCATTGTACATAAGGACCACCACTTCTTTATCCATTTTTCTCTTTCCTGGGATATTTAAGGTGTAACGAAGTGGAGATTCTTGTCAACAGAGCAGCCCTAAACTTTGGGGTGCCTGTGTCTTGCTGATTTTTAGTTTTCCCAATTTATACGCCCATGAGTGGATGTGCCCTATGCTCCCTAAGCTGAGTTTTTTAGATGTTTCAGGACACACCGTGCACTTCTCCAGAGTGGCTGTTGGCAATTTACATCCCGCCCATCAGCGTAGCCAGGCTCCCGTTTCTCCATGGCCTGTCCTGCATTTCTGGTTTTGACACTTTATTCAGCATGGCCCTTTTGACCGATGGGAAGCGAGACTTCTTTGTAGCGCTGATTTGCCTTTCCAGGTTGCTTGGTTGGCCAAAAAGGGCGTATGCGTTTTTTCCTGAATATATTCAGGAAAAAACGCATACGCCCTTTTTGGCCAAGGGCATCATTGTCGAGGTTTTGCCGCTTTTCCTGTGCTTTAAAGGCGATTCGAATCTCCCTCCTGAAATCTGTTTCCTGCAATTCTGCCTTGCTTTCAAATCCTCTTCGTTGCCTTCCCTCAATATATTTGTGGACGAGAGTCATCATTTATAACTCTGCAGGTTTGTGAATTGCAGTGCCCCTGAGCTCCATTTTTCAACTCGCTTTCTAGGGCGCTGGCCGCAAAAGCGCAGGATTGCTTAAGGCCCTATTCTGGTCCCAGGCGGCAGGCTGAGCCTGTGGTTAATTCTTCTTCCTGATGGGAAAATAGAGTGACCTCTGCCTGTCCCAACACCTGGAGCTAGTCTCTCATTGGTTCCCCCTCTTCCCTTTCATCCTCAGGACAAATTGCAAGCTGTACGGAACAGGAGGTTAAAGGTGCTGATTCTCCAAGGAGGGAGATTGCTAGTAAAGCGGCTGGAATGGCGAACCCGAGCACAAGGAGATGAGAAATGAGGTGCGTTTTAGAAACCTTTCCCGATCACACAGTGTACCATCTTCTGGGTTTCTCATGCATGTTTTCGATGTAGGAAGATGCCCTTGAACCTGGAGATTTGGGACCCATGGGATGGGTACCACGCAGTATTACTTTAAAGGGTCTGCGTTTGCTCACCCAACCTCACCAAACCTCTCAGCCCCAAGAGTGTCCACCCTTATGTCTCAATCAGCTGTGGGTCTAGATATGGTCAATCCAGGTGGCATTACAGCCGCTGAACGAATTTTGTAAGAATTTCTCTCTCTTTCACTGTCTTTGTTTCACGGGTTTTTAAAAGTAATTGATTTTTATAATGGGGTTTACCTGCTTTTCACTGCTGTGATTTTGCCGCTTTACACCCACTTGACTCACTTACAGAGAGATATCAATGCATAGGTTTCAAGATTCTTACTAGTCAGATATATTCTTGGACGGTGAATTGGGGGTGTTGAGTCCAATTCATTGAGGAAGGAGTAGGGCTTGTCTATTACATATTGGGTTTATGGAACGGTATCTGAGATAATTTGAAACCCTTGTTGTATGCATCACCCCACCTCACCTTTCCCGTTAAGCAGCCATAGTGTGTTTTCTAAACGTGTGACTCTATTCTGTTTTGTAATTCAGTTCAAGGGTAGCGGTTTTTACATTCCCTCTATAAGTCGTATCTTATGATAAGTGTCTTTTTCTGTGTGACTTATTTCACTTAGAATCGTCGTACCTAAATCCACTCATCATGCTGCTACTAGCCTTATGACGTTGATTTCATGGCTGAGTGATATTCCATTGTAGATAAGGACCACCACTTCTTTATCCATTTTTCTCTTTCCTGGGATATTTAAGGTGTAACGAAGTGGAGATTCTTGTCAACAGAGCAGCCCTAAACTTTGGGGTGCCTGTGTCTTGCTGATTTTTAGTTTTCTCAATTTATACGCCCATGAGTGGATGTGCCCTATGCTCCCTAAGCTGAGTTTTTTAGATGTTTCAGGACACACCGTGCACTTCTCCAGAGTAGCTGTTGGCAATTTACATCCCGCCCATCAGCGTAGCCAGGCTCCCGTTTCTCCATGGCCTGTCCTGCATTTCTGGTTTTGACACTTTATTCAGCATGGCCCTTTTGACCGATGGGAAGCGAGACTTCTTTGTAGCGCTGATTTGCCTTTCCAGGTTGCTTAGTTGGCCAAAAAGGGCGTATGCGTTTTTTCCTGAATATATTCAGGAAAAAACGCATACGCCCTTTTTGGCCAAGGGCATCATTGTCGAGGTTTTGCCGCTTTTCCTGTGCTTTAAAGGCGATTCGAATCTCCCTCCTGAAATCTGTTTCCTGCAATTCTGCCTTGCTTTCAAATCCTCTTCGTTGCCTTCCCGCAATATATTTGTGGAAGAGAGTCATCATTTATAAGTCTGCAGGTTTGTGAATTGCAGTGCCCCTGAGCGCCATTTTTCAACTCGCTTTCTTGGGCGCTGGCCGCAAAAGCGCAGGATTGCTTCAGGCCCTATTCTGGTCCCAGGCGGCAGGCTGAGCCTGTGGTTAATTCTTCTTCCTGATGGGAAAATAGAGTGACCTCTGCCTGTCCCAACACCTAGAGCTAGTCTCTCATTGGTTCCCCCTCTTCCCTTTCATCCTCAGGACAAATTGCAAGCTGTACGGAACAGGAGGTTAAAGGTGCTGATTCTCCAAGGAGGGAGATTGCTAGTAAAGCGGCTGGAATGGCGAACCCGAGCACAAGGAGATGAGAAATGAGGTGCGTTTTAGAAACCTTTCCCGATCACACGGTGTACCATCTTCTGGGTTTCTCATGCATGTTTTCGATGTAGGAAGATGCCCTTGAACCTGGAGATTTGGGACCCATGGGATGGGTACCACGCAGTATTACTTTAAAGGGTCTGCGTTTGCTCACCCAACCTCACCAAACCTCTCAGCCCCAAGAGTGTCCACCCTTATGTCTCAATCAGCTGTGGGTCTAGATATGGTCAATCCAGGTGGCATTACAGACGCTGAAAGAATTTTGTAAGAATTTCTCTCTCTTTCACTGTCTTTGTTTCACGGGTTTTTAAAAGTAATTGATTTTTATAATGGGGTTTACCTGCTTTTCACTGCTGTGATTTTGCCGCTTTACACCCACTTGACTCACTTTCAGAGAGATATCAATGCATAGGTTTCAAGATTCTTACTAGTCAGATATATTCTTGGGCGGTGAATAGGGGGTGCTGAGTCCAATTCCTTGAGCAAGGAGTAGGGCTTGTCTATTACATATTGGGTTTATGGAACGGTATCTGAGCTAATTTGAAACCCGTGTTGTATGCATCACCCCACCTCACCTTTCCCGTTAAGCAGCCATAGTGTGTTTTCTAAACGTGTGACTCTATTCTGTTTTGTAATTCAGTTCAAGGGTAGCGGTTTTTACATTCCCTCTATAAGTCGTATCTTATGATAAGTGCCTTTTTCTGTGTGACTTATTTCACTCAGAATCGTCGTACCTAAATCCAATCATCATGCTGCTACTAGCCTTATGACGTTGATTTCATGGCTGAGTGATATTCCATTGTACATAAGGACCACCACTTCTTTATCCATTTTTCTCTTTCCTGGGATATTTAAAGTGTAACGAAGTGGAGATTCTTGTCAACAGAGCAGCCCTAAACTTTGGGGTGCCTGTGTCTTGCTGATTTTTAGTTTTCCCAATTTATACGCCCATGAGTGGATGTGCCCTATGCTCCCTAAGCTGAGTTTTTTAGATGTTTCAGGACACACCGTGCACTTCTCCAGAGTGGCTGTTGGCAATTTACATCCCGCCCATCAGCGTAGCCAGGCTCCCGTTTCTCCATGGCCTGTCCTGCATTTCTGGTTTTGACACTTTATTCAGCATGGCCCTTTTGACCGATGGGAAGCGAGACTTCTTTGTAGCGCTGATTTGCCTTTCCAGGTTGCTTGGTTGGCCAAAAAGGGCGTATGCGTTTTTTCCTGAATATATTCAGGAAAAAACGCATACGCCCTTTTTGGCCAAGGGCATCATTGTCGAGGTTTTGCCGCTTTTCCTGTGCTTTAAAGGCGATTCGAATCTCCCTCCTGAAATCTGTTTCCTGCAATTCTGCCTTGCTTTCAAATCCTCTTCGTTGCCTTCCCTCAATATATTTGTGGACGAGAGTCATCATTTATAACTCTGCAGGTTTGTGAATTGCAGTGCCCCTGAGCTCCATTTTTCAACTCGCTTTCTAGGGTGCTGGCCGCAAAAGCGCAGGATTGCTTCAGGCCCTATTCTGGTCCCAGGCGGCAGGCTGAGCCTGTGGTTAATTCTTCTTCCTGATGGGAAAATAGAGTGACCTCTGCCTGTCCCAACACCTGCAGCTAGTCTCTCATTGGTTCCCCCTCTTCCCTTTCATCCTCAGGACAAATTGCAAGCTGTACGGAACAGGAGGTTAAAGGTGCTGATTCTCCAAGGAGGGAGATTGCTAGTAAAGCGGCTGGAATGGCGAACCCGAGCACAAGGAGATGAGAAATGAGGTGCGTTTTAGAAACCTTTCCCGATCACACAGTGTACCATCTTCTGGGTTTCTCATGCATGTTTTCGATGTAGGAAGATGCCCTTGAACCTGGAGATTTGGGACCCATGGGATGGGTACCACGCAGTATTACTTTAAAGGGTCTGCGTTTGCTCACCCAACCTCACCAAACCTCTCAGCCCCAAGAGTGTCCACCCTTATGTCTCAATCAGCTGTGGGTCTAGATATGGTCAATCCAGGTGGCATTACAGCCGCTGAAAGAATTTTGTAAGAATTTCTCTCTCTTTCACTGTCTTTGTTTCACGGGTTTTTAAAAGTAATTGATTTTTATAATGGGGTTTACCTGCTTTTCACTGCTGTGATTTTGCCGCTTTACACCCACTTGACTCACTTTCAGAGAGATATCAATGCATAGGTTTCAAGATTCTTACTAGTCAGATATATTCTTGGGCGGTGAATAGGGGGTGCTGAGTCCAATTCCTTGAGCAAGGAGTAGGGCTTGTCTATTACATATTGGGTTTATGGAACGGTATCTGAGCTAATTTGAAACCCGTGTTGTATGCATCACCCCACCTCACCTTTCCCGTTAAGCAGCCATAGTGTGTTTTCTAAACGTGTGACTCTATTCTGTTTTGTAATTCAGTTCAAGGGTAGCGGTTTTTACATTCCCTCTATAAGTCGTATCTTATGATAAGTGCCTTTTTCTGTGTGACTTATTTCACTCAGAATCGTCGTACCTAAATCCAATCATCATGCTGCTACTAGCCTTATGACGTTGATTTCATGGCTGAGTGATATTCCATTGTACATAAGGACCACCACTTCTTTATCCATTTTTCTCTTTCCTGGGATATTTAAGGTGTAACGAAGTGGAGATTCTTGTCAACAGAGCAGCCCTAAACTTTGGGGTGCCTGTGTCTTGCTGATTTTTAGTTTTCCCAATTTATACGCCCATGAGTGGATGTGCCCTATGCTCCCTAAGCTGAGTTTTTTAGATGTTTCAGGACACACCGTGCACTTCTCCAGAGTGGCTGTTGGCAATTTACATCCCGCCCATCAGCGTAGCCAGGCTCCCGTTTCTCCATGGCCTGTCCTGCATTTCTGGTTTTGACACTTTATTCAGCATGGCCCTTTTGACCGATGGGAAGCGAGACTTCTTTGTAGCGCTGATTTGCCTTTCCAGGTTGCTTGGTTGGCCAAAAAGGGCGTATGCGTTTTTTCCTGAATATATTCAGGAAAAAACGCATACGCCCTTTTTGGCCAAGGGCATCATTGTCGAGGTTTTGCCGCTTTTCCTGTGCTTTAAAGGCGATTCGAATCTCCCTCCTGAAATCTGTTTCCTGCAATTCTGCCTTGCTTTCAAATCCTCTTCGTTGCCTTCCCTCAATATATTTGTGGACGAGAGTCATCATTTATAACTCTGCAGGTTTGTGAATTGCAGTGCCCCTGAGCTCCATTTTTCAACTCGCTTTCTAGGGCGCTGGCCGCAAAAGCGCAGGATTGCTTCAGGCCCTATTCTGGTCCCAGGCGGCAGGCTGAGCCTGTGGTTAATTCTTCTTCCTGATGGGAAAATAGAGTGACCTCTGCCTGTCCCAACACCTGCAGCTAGTCTCTCATTGGTTCCCCCTCTTCCCTTTCATCCTCAGGACAAATTGCAAGCTGTACGGAACAGGAGGTTAAAGGTGCTGATTCTCCAAGGAGGGAGATTGCTAGTAAAGCGGCTGGAATGGCGAACCCGAGCACAAGGAGATGAGAAATGAGGTGCGTTTTAGAAACCTTTCCCGATCACACAGTGTACCATCTTCTGGGTTTCTCATGCATGTTTTCGATGTAGGAAGATGCCCTTGAACCTGGAGATTTGGGACCCATGGGATGGGTACCACGCAGTATTACTTTAAAGGGTCTGCGTTTGCTCACCCAACCTCACCAAACCTCTCAGCCCCAAGAGTGTCCACCCTTATGTCTCAATCAGCTGTGGGTCTAGATATGGTCAATCCAGGTGGCATTACAGCCGCTGAAAGAATTTTGTAAGAATTTCTCTCTCTTTCACTGTCTTTGTTTCACGGGTTTTTAAAAGTAATTGATTTTTATAATGGGGTTTACCTGCTTTTCACTGCTGTGATTTTGCCGCTTTACACCCACTTGACTCACTTTCAGAGAGATATCAATGCATAGGTTTCAAGATTCTTACTAGTCAGATATATTCTTGGGCGGTGAATAGGGGGTGCTGAGTCCAATTCACTGAGCAAGGAGTAGGGCTTGTCTATTACATATTGGGTTTATGGAACGGTATCTGAGCTAATTTGAAACCCTTGTTGTATGCATCACCCCACCTCACCTTTCCCGTTAAGCAGCCATAATGTGTTTTCTAAACGTGTGACTCTATTCTGTTTTGTAATTCAGTTCAAGGGTAGCGGTTTTTACATTCCCTCTATAAGTCATATCTTATGATAAGTGTCTTTTTCTGTGTGACTTATTTCACTTAGAATCGTCGTACCTAAATCTACTCATCATGCTGCTACTAGCCTTATGACGTTGATTTCATGGCTGAGTGATATTCCATTGTACATAAGGACCACCACTTCTTTATCCATTTTTATCTTTCCTGGGATATTTAAGGTGTAACGAAGTGGAGATTTTTGTCAACAGAGCAGCCCTAAACTTTGGGGTGCCTGTGTCTTGCTGATTTTTAGTTTTCTCAATTTATACGCCCATGAGTGGATGTGCCCTATGCTCCCTAAGCTGAGTTTTTTAGATGTTTCAGGACACACCGTGCACTTCTCCAGAGTGGCTGTTGGCAATTTACATCCCGCCCATCAGCGTAGCCAGGCTCCCGTTTCTCCATGGCCTGTCCTGCATTTCCGGTTTTGACACTTTATTCAGCATGGCCCTTTTGACCGATGGGAAGCGAGACTTCTTTGTAGCGCTGATTTGCCTTTCCAGGTTGCTTGGTTGGCCAAAAAGGGCGTATGCGTTTTTTCCTGAATATATTCAGGAAAAAACGCATACGCCCTTTTTGGCCAAGGGCATCATTGTCGAGGTTTTGCCGCTTTTCCTGTGCTTTAAAGGCGATTCGAATCTCCCTCCTGAAATCTGTTTCCTGCAATTCTGCCTTGCTTTCAAATCCTCTTCGTTTCCTTCCATCAATATATTTGTGGTCGAGAGTCATCATTTATAAGTCTGCAGGTTTGTGAATTGCAGTGCCCCTGAGCTCCATTTTTCAACTCGCTTTCTTGGGCGCTGGCCGCAAAAGCGCAGGATTGCTTCAGGCCCTATTCTGGTCCCAGGCGGCAGGCTGAGCCTGTGGTTAATTCTTCTTCCTGATGGTTAAATAGAGTGACCTCTGCCTGTCCCAACACCTAGAGCTAGTCCCTCATTGGTTGCCCCTCTTCCCTTTCATCCTCAGGACAAATTGCAAGCTGTACGGAACAGGAGGTTAAAGGTGCTGATTCTCCAAGGAGGGAGATTGCTAGTAAAGCGGCTGGAATGGCGAACCCGAGCACAAGGAGATGAGAAATGAGGTGCGTTTTAGAAACCTTTCCCGATCACACGGTGTACCATCTTCTGGGTTTCTCATGCATGTTTTCGATGTAGGAAGATGCCCTTGAACCTGGAGATTTGGGACCCATGGGATGGGTACCACGCAGTATTACTTTAAAGGGTCTGCGTTTGCTCACCCAACCTCACCAAACCTCTCAGCCCCAAGAGTGTCCACCCTTATGTCTCAATCAGCTGTGGGTCTAGATATGGTCAATCCAGGTGGCATTACAGCCGCTGAACGAATTTTGTAAGAATTTCTCTCTCTTTCACTGTCTTTGTTTCACGGGTTTTTAAAAGTAATTGATTTTTATAATGGGGTTTACCTGCTTTTCACTGCTGTGATTTTGCCGCTTTACACCCACTTGACTCACTTACAGAGAGATATCAATGCATAGGTTTCAAGATTCTTACTAGTCAGATATATTCTTGGGCGGTGAATTGGGGGTGTTGAGTCCAATTCATTGAGGAAGGAGTAGGGCTTGTCTATTACATATTGGGTTTATGGAACGGTATCTGAGATAATTTGAAACCCTTGTTGTATGCATCACCCCACCTCACCTTTCCCGTTAAGCAGCCATAGTGTGTTTTCTAAACGTGTGACTCTATTCTGTTTTGTAATTCAGTTCAAGGGTAGCGGTTTTTACATTCCCTCTATAAGTCATATCTTATGATAAGTGTCTTTTTCTGTGTGACTTATTTCACTCAGAATCGTCGTACCTAAATCCAATCATCATGCTGCTACTAGCC
The DNA here is from genome assembly GCF_965194825.1 of Balaenoptera physalus. Taxonomy (NCBI): domain Eukaryota; kingdom Metazoa; phylum Chordata; class Mammalia; order Artiodactyla; family Balaenopteridae; genus Balaenoptera; species Balaenoptera physalus. Next base: position 86,246 of record NW_028126047.1, read on the forward strand.
TTATGACGTTGATTTCATGGCTGAGTGATATTCCATTGTACATAAGGACCACCACTTCTTTATCCATTTTTCTCTTTCCTGGGATATTTAAGGTGTAACGAAGTGGAGATTCTTGTCAACAGAGCAGCCCTAAACTTTGGGGTGCCTGTGTCTTGCTGATTTTTAGTTTTCCCAATTTATACGCCCATGAGTGGATGTGCCCTATGCTCCCTAAGCTGAGTTTTTTAGATGTTTCAGGACACACCGTGCACTTCTCCAGAGTGGCTGTTGGCAATTTACATCCCGCCCATCAGCGTAGCCAGGCCTCCGTTTCTCCATGGCCTGTCCTGCATTTGTGGTTTTGACACTTTATTCAGCATGGCCCTTTTGACCGATGGGAAGCGAGACTTCTTTGTAGCGCTGATTTGCCTTTCCAGGTTGCTTGGTTGGCCAAAAAGGGCGTATGCGTTTTTTCCTGAATATATTCAGGAAAAAACGCATACGCCCTTTTTGGCCAAGGGCATCATTGTCGAGGTTTTGCCGCTTTTCCTGTGCTTTAAAGGCGATTCGAATCTCCCTCCTGAAATCTGTTTCCTGCAATTCTGCCTTGCTTTCAAATCCTCTTCGTTGCCTTCCCTCAATATATTTGTGGACGAGAGTCATCATTTATAACTCTGCAGGTTTGTGAATTGCAGTGCCCCTGAGCTCCATTTTTCAACTCGCTTTCTAGGGCGCTGGCCGCAAAAGCGCAGGATTGCTTCAGGCCCTATTCTGGTCCCAGGCGGCAGGCTGAGCCTGTGGTTAATTCTTCTTCCTGATGGGAAAATAGAGTGACCTCTGCCTGTCCCAACACCTGGAGCTAGTCTCTCATTGGTTCCCCCTCTTCCCTTTCATCCTCAGGACAAATTGCAAGCTGTACGGAACAGGAGGTTAAAGGTGCTGATTCTCCAAGGAGGGAGATTGCTAGTAAAGCGGCTGGAATGGCGAACCCGAGCACAAGGAGATGAGAAATGAGGTGCGTTTTAGAAACCTTTCCCGATCACACAGTGTACCATCTTCTGGGTTTCTCATGCATGTTTTCGATGTAGGAAGATGCCCTTGAACCTGGAGATTTGGGACCCATGGGATGGGTACCACGCAGTATTACTTTAAAGGGTCTGCGTTTGCTCACCCAACCTCACCAAACCTCTCAGCCCCAAGAGTGTCCACCCTTATGTCTCAATCAGCTGTGGGTCTAGATATGGTCAATCCAGGTGGCATTACAGCCGCTGAACGAATTTTGTAAGAATTTCTCTCTCTTTCACTGTCTTTGTTTCACGGGTTTTTAAAAGTAATTGATTTTTATAATGGGGTTTACCTGCTTTTCACTGCTGTGATTTTGCCGCTTTACACCCACTTGACTCACTTTCAGAGAGATATCAATGCATAGGTTTCAAGATTCTTACTAGTCAGATATATTCTTGGACGGTGAATTGGGGGTGTTGAGTCCAATTCATTGAGGAAGGAGTAGGGCTTGTCTATTACATATTGGGTTTATGGAACGGTATCTGAGATAATTTGAAACCCTTGTTGTATGCATCACCCCACCTCACCTTTCCCGTTAAGCAGCCATAGTGTGTTTTCTAAACGTGTGACTCTATTCTGTTTTGTAATTCAGTTCAAGGGTAGCGGTTTTTACATTCCCTCTATAAGTCGTATCTTATGATAAGTGTCTTTTTCTGTGTGACTTATTTCACTTAGAATCGTCGTACCTAAATCCACTCATCATGCTGCTACTAGCCTTATGACGTTGATTTCATGGCTGAGTGATATTCCATTGTACATAAGGACCACCACTTCTTTATCCATTTTTCTCTTTCCTGGGATATTTAAGGTGTAACGAAGTGGAGATTCTTGTCAACAGAGCAGCCCTAAACTTTGGGGTGCCTGTGTCTTGCTGATTTTTAGTTTTCTCAATTTATACGCCCATGAGTGGATGTGCCCTATGCTCCCTAAGCTGAGTTTTTTAGATGTTTCAGGACACACCGTGCACTTCTCCAGAGTGGCTGTTGGCAATTTACATCCCGCCCATCAGCGTAGCCAGGCTCCCGTTTCTCCATGGCCTGTCCTGCATTTCTGGTTTTGACACTTTATTCAGCATGGCCCTTTTGACCGATGGGAAGCGAGACTTCTTTGTAGCGCTGATTTGCCTTTCCAGGTTGCTTGGTTGGCCAAAAAGGGCGTATGCGTTTTTTCCTGAATATATTCAGGAAAAAACGCATACGCCCTTTTTGGCCAAGGGCATCATTGTCGAGGTTTTGCCGCTTTTCCTGTGCTTTAAAGGCGATTCGAATCTCCCTCCTGAAATCTGTTTCCTGCAATTCTGCCTTGCTTTCAAATCCTCTTCGTTGCCTTCCCTCAATATATTTGTGGACGAGAGTCATCATTTATAAGTCTGCAGGTTTGTGAATTGCAGTGCCCCTGAGCGCCATTTTTCAACTCGCTTTCTTGGGCGCTGGCCGCAAAAGCGCAGGATTGCTTCAGGCCCTATTCTGGTCCCAGGCGGCAGGCTGAGCCTGTGGTTAATTCTTCTTCCTGATGGGAAAATAGAGTGACCTCTGCCTCTCCCAACACCTAGAGCTAGTCTCTCATTGGTTCCCCCTCTTCCCTTTCATCCTCAGGACAAATTGCAAGCTGTACGGAACAGGAGGTTAAAGGTGCTGATTCTCCAAGGAGGGAGATTGCTAGTAAAGCGGCTGGAATGGCGAACCCGAGCACAAGGAGATGAGAAATGAGGTGCGTTTTAGAAACCTTTCCCGATCACACGGTGTACCATCTTCTGGGTTTCTCATGCATGTTTTCGATGTAGGAAGATGCCCTTGAACCTGGAGATTTGGGACCCATGGGATGGGTACCACGCAGTATTACTTTAAAGGGTCTGCGTTTGCTCACCCAACCTCACCAAACCTCTCAGCCCCAAGAGTGTCCACCCTTATGTCTCAATCAGCTGTGGGTCTAGATATGGTCAATCCAGGTGGCATTACAGCCGCTGAAAGAATTTTGTAAGAATTTCTCTCTCTTTCACTGTCTTTGTTTCACGGGTTTTTAAAAGTAATTGATTTTTATAATGGGGTTTACCTGCTTTTCACTGCTGTGATTTTGCCGCTTTACACCCACTTGACTCACTTTCAGAGAGATATCAATGCATAGGTTTCAAGATTCTTACTAGTCAGATATATTCTTGGGCGGTGAATAGGGGGTGCTGAGTCCAATTCCTTGAGCAAGGAGTAGGGCTTGTCTATTACATATTGGGTTTATGGAACGGTATCTGAGCTAATTTGAAACCCTTGTTGTATGCATCACCCCACCTCACCTTTCCCGTTAAGCAGCCATAATGTGTTTTCTAAACGTGTGACTCTATTCTGTTTTGTAATTCAGTTCAAGGGTAGCGGTTTTTACATTCCCTCTATAAGTCATATCTTATGATAAGTGTCTTTTTCTGTGTGACTTATTTCACTTAGAATCGTCGTACCTAAATCCACTCATCATGCTGCTACTAGCCTTATGACGTTGATTTCATGGCTGAGTGATATTCCATTGTACATAAGGACCACCACTTCTTTATCCATTTTTCTCTTTCCTGGGATATTTAAGGTGTAACGAAGTGGAGATTCTTGTCAACAGAGCAGCCCTAAACTTTGGGGTGCCTGTGTCTTGCTGATTTTTAGTTTTCTCAATTTATACGCCCATGAGTGGATGTGCCCTATGCTCCCTAAGCTGAGTTTTTTAGATGTTTCAGGACACACCGTGCACTTCTCCAGAGTGGCTGTTGGCAATTTACATCCCGCCCATCAGCGTAGCCAGGCTCCCGTTTCTCCATGGCCTGTCCTGCATTTCTGGTTTTGACACTTTATTCAGCATGGCCCTTTTGACCGATGGGAAGCGAGACTTCTTTGTAGCGCTGATTTGCCTTTCCAGGTTGCTTGGTTGGCCAAAAAGGGCGTATGCGTTTTTTCCTGAATATATTCAGGAAAAAACGCATACGCCCTTTTTGGCCAAGGGCATCATTGTCGAGGTTTTGCCGCTTTTCCTGTGCTTTAAAGGCGATTCGAATCTCCCTCCTGAAATCTGTTTCCTGCAATTCTGCCTTGCTTTCAAATCCTCTTCGTTGCCTTCCCTCAATATATTTGTGGACGAGAGTCATCATTTATAAGTCTGCAGGTTTGTGAATTGCAGTGCCCCTGAGCGCCATTTTTCAACTCGCTTTCTTGGGCGCTGGCCGCAAAAGCGCAGGATTGCTTCAGGCCCTATTCTGGTCCCAGGCGGCAGGCTGAGCCTGTGGTTAATTCTTCTTCTTGATGGGAAAATAGAGTGACCTCTGCCTCTCCCAACACCTAGAGCTAGTCTCTCATTGGTTCCCCCTCTTCCCTTTCATCCTCAGGACAAATTGCAAGCTGTACGGAACAGGAGGTTAAAGGTGCTGATTCTCCAAGGAGGGAGATTGCTAGTAAAGCGGCTGGAATGGCGAACCCGAGCACAAGGAGATGAGAAATGAGGTGCGTTTTAGAAACCTTTCCCGATCACACGGTGTACCATCTTCTGGGTTTCTCATGCATGTTTTCGATGTAGGAAGATGCCCTTGAACCTGGAGATTTGGGACCCATGGGATGGGTACCACGCAGTATTACTTTAAAGGGTCTGCGTTTGCTCACCCAACCTCACCAAACCTCTCAGCCCCAAGAGTGTCCACCCTTATGTCTCAATCAGCTGTGGGTCTAGATATGGTCAATCCAGGTGGCATTACAGCCGCTGAACGAATTTTGTAAGAATTTCTCTCTCTTTCACTGTCTTTGTTTCACGGGTTTTTAAAAGTAATTGATTTTTATAATGGGGTTTACCTGCTTTTCACTGCTGTGATTTTGCCGCTTTACACCCAATTGACTCACTTACAGAGAGATATCAATGCATAGGTTTCAAGATTCTTACTAGTCAGATATATTCTTGGGCGGTGAATTGGGGGTGTTGAGTCCAATTCATTGAGGAAGGAATAGGGCTTGCCTATTACATATTGGGTTTATGGAACGGTATCTGAGATAATTTGAAACCCTTGTTGTATGCATCACCCCACCTCACCTTTCCCGTTAAGCAGCCATAGTGTGTTTTCTAAATGTGTGACTCTATTCTGTTTTGTAATTCAGTTCAAGGGTAGCGGTTTGTACATTCCCTCTATAAGTGATATCTTATGATAAGTGTCTTTTTCTGTGTGACTTATTTCACTTAGAATCGTCGTACCTAAATCCAATCATCATGCTGCTACTAGCCTTATGACGTTGATTTCATGGCTGAGTGATATTCCATTGTACATAAGGACCACCACTTCTTTATCCATTTTTCTCTTTCCTGGGATATTTAAGGTGTAACGAAGTGGAGATTCTTGTCAACAGAGCAGCCCTAAACTTTGGGGTGCCTGTGTCTTGCTGATTTTTAGTTTTCCCAATTTATACGCCCATGAGTGGATGTGCCCTATGCTCCCTAAGCTGAGTTTTTTAGATGTTTCAGGACACACCGTACACTTCTCCAGAGTGGCTGTTGGCAATTTACATCCCGCCCATCAGCGTAGCCAGGCTCCCGTTTCTCCATGGCCTGTCCTGCATTTCTGGTTTTGACACTTTATTCAGCATGGCCCTTTTGACCGATGGGAAGCGAGACTTCTTTTTAGCGCTGATTTGCCTTTCCAGGTTGCTTGGTTGGCCAAAAAGGGCGTATGCGTTTTTTCCTGAATATATTCAGGAAAAAACGCATACGCCCTTTTTGGCCAAGGGCATCATTGTCGAGGTTTTGCCGCTTTTCCTGTGCTTTAAAGGCGATTCGAATCTCCCTCCTGAAATCTGTTTCCTGCAATTCTGCCTTGCTTTCAAATCCTCTTCGTTGCCTTCCCTCAATATATTTGTGGACGAGAGTCATCATTTATAAGTCTGCAGGTTTGTGAATTGCAGTGCCCCTGAGCTCCATTTTTCAACTCGCTTTCTTGGGCGCTGGCCGCAAAAGCGCAGGATTGCTTCAGGCCCTATTCTGGTCCCAGGCGGCAGGCTGAGCCTGTGGTTAATTCTTCTTCCTGATGGGAAAATAGAGTGACCTCTGCCTGTCCCAACACCTGGAGCTAGTCTCTCATTGTTTCCCCCTCTTCCCTTTCATCCTCAGGACAAATTGCAAGCTGTACGGAACAGGAGGTTAAAGGTGCTGATTCTCCAAGGAGGGAGATTGCTAGTAAAGCGGCTGGAATGGCGAACCCGAGCACAAGGAGATGAGAAATGAGGTGCGTTTTAGAAACCTTTCCCGATCACACGGTGTACCATCTTCTGGGTTTCTCATGCATGTTTTCGATGTAGGAAGATGCCCTTGAACCTGGAGATTTGGGACCCATGGGATGGGTACCACGCAGTATTACTTTAAAGGGTCTGCGTTTGCTCACCCAACCTCACCAAACCTCTCAGCCCCAAGAGTGTCCACCCTTATGTCTCAATCAGCTGTGGGTCTAGATATGGTCAATCCAGGTGGCATTACAGCCGCTGAACGAATTTTGTAAGAATTTCTCTCTCTTTCACTGTCTTTGTTTCACAGGTTTTTAAAAGTAATTGATTTTTATAATGGGGTTTACCTGCTTTTCACTGCTGTGATTTTCCCGCTTTACACCCACTTGACTCACTTACAGAGAGATATCAATGCATAGGTTTCAAGATTCTTACTAGTCAGATATATTCCTGGGCGGTGAATTGGGGGTGTTGAGTCCAATTCATTGAGGAAGGAGTAGGGCTTGTCTATTACATATTGGGTTTATGGAACGGTATCTGAGATAATTTGAAACCCTTGTTGTATGCATCACCCCACCTCACCTTTCCCGTTAAGCAGCCATAGTGTGTTTTCTAAACGTGTGACTCTATTCTGTTTTGTAATTCAGTTCAAGGGTAGCGGTTTTTACATTCCCTCTATAAGTCGTATCTTATGATAAGTGCCTTTTTCTGTGTGACTTATTTCACTCAGAATCGTCGTACCTAAATCCAATCATCATGCTGCTACTAGCCTTATGACGTTGATTTCATGGCTGAGTGATATTCCATTGTACATAAGGACCACCACTTCTTTATTCATTTTTCTCTTTCCTGGGATATTTAAGGTGTAACGAAGTGGAGATTCTTGTCAACAGAGCAGCCCTAAACTTTGGGGTGCCTGTGTCTTGCTGATTTTTAGTTTTCCCAATTTATACGCCCATGAGTGGATGTGCCCTATGCTCCCTAAGCTGAGTGTTTTAGATGTTTCAGGACACACCGTGCACTTCTCCAGAGTGGCTGTTGGCAATTTACATCCCGCCCATCAGCGTAGCCAGGCTCCCGTTTCTCCATGGCCTGTCCTGCATTTCTGGTTTTGACACTTTATTCAGCATGGCCCTTTTGACCGATGGGAAGCGAGACTTCTTTGTAGCGCTGATTTGCCTTTCCAGGTTGCTTGGTTGGCCAAAAAGGGCGTATGCGTTTTTTCCTGAATATATTCAGGAAAAAACGCATACGCCCTTTTTGGCCAAGGGCATCATTGTCGAGGTTTTGCCGCTTTTCCTGTGCTTTAAAGGCGATTCGAATCTCCCTCTTGAAATCTGTTTCCTGCAATTCTGCCTTGCTTTCAAATCCTCTTCGTTGCCTTCCCTCAATATATTTGTGGACGAGAGTCATCATTTATAAGTCTGCAGGTTTGTGAATTGCAGTGCCCCTGAGCTCCATTTTTCAACTCGCTTTCTTGGGCGCTGGCCGCAAAAGCGCAGGATTGCTTCAGGCCCTATTCTGGTCCCAGGCGGCAGGCTGAGCCTGTGGTTAATTCTTCTTCCTGATGGGAAAATAGAGTGACCTCTGCCTGTCCCAACACCTGGAGCTAGTCTCTCATTGTTTCCCCCTCTTCCCTTTCATCCTCAGGACAAATTGCAAGCTGTACGGAACAGGAGGTTAAAGGTGCTGATTCTCCAAGGAGGGAGATTGCTAGTAAAGCGGCTGGAATGGCGAACCCGAGCACAAGGAGATGAGAAATGAGGTGCGTTTTAGAAACCTTTCCCGATCACACGGTGTACCATCTTCTGGGTTTCTCATGCATGTTTTCGATGTAGGAAGATGCCCTTGAACCTGGAGATTTGGGACCCATGGGATGGGTACCACGCAGTATTACTTTAAAGGGTCTGCGTTTGCTCACCCAACCTCACCAAACCTCTCAGCCCCAAGAGTGTCCACCCTTATGTCTCAATCAGCTGTGGGTCTAGATATGGTCAATCCAGGTGGCATTACAGCCGCTGAACGAATTTTGTAAGAATTTCTCTCTCTTTCACTGTCTTTGTTTCACGGGTTTTTAAAAGTAATTGATTTTTATAATGGGGTTTACCTGCTTTTCACTGCTGTGATTTTGCCGCTTTACACCCACTTGACTCACTTACAGAGAGATATCAATGCATAGGTTTCAAGATTCTTACTAGTCAGATATATTCTTGGGCGGTGAATTGGGGGTGTTGAGTCCAATTCATTGAGGAAGGAGTAGGGCTTGTCTATTACATATTGGGTTTATGGAACGGTATCTGAGATAATTTGAAACCCTTGTTGTATGCATCACCCCACCTCACCTTTCCCGTTAAGCAGCCATAGTGTGTTTTCTAAACGTGTGACTCTATTCTGTTTTGTAATTCAGTTCAAGGGTAGCGGTTTTTACATTCCCTCTATAAGTCGTATCTTATGATAAGTGCCTTTTTCTGTGTGACTTATTTCACTCAGAATCGTCGTACCTAAATCCAATCATCATGCTGCTACTAGCCTTATGACGTTGATTTCATGGCTGAGTGATATTCCATTGTACATAAGGACCACCACTTCTTTATCCATTTTTCTCTTTCCTGGGATATTTAAGGTGTAACGAAGTGGAGATTCTTGTCAACAGAGCAGCCCTAAACTTTGGGGTGCCTGTGTCTTGCTGATTTTTAGTTTTCCCAATTTATACGCCCATGAGTGGATGTGCCCTATGCTCCCTAAGCTGAGTTTTTTAGATGTTTCAGGACACACCGTACACTTCTCCAGAGTGGCTGTTGGCAATTTACATCCCGCCCATCAGCGTAGCCAGGCTCCCGTTTCTCCATGGCCTGTCCTGCATTTCTGGTTTTGACACTTTATTCAGCATGGCCCTTTTGACCGATGGGAAGCGAGACTTCTTTTTAGCGCTGATTTGCCTTTCCAGGTTGCTTGGTTGGCCAAAAAGGGCGTATGCGTTTTTTCCTGAATATATTCAGGAAAAAACGCATACGCCCTTTTTGGCCAAGGGCATCATTGTCGAGGTTTTGCCGCTTTTCCTGTGCTTTAAAGGCGATTCGAATCTCCCTCCTGAAATCTGTTTCCTGCAATTCTGCCTTGCTTTCAAATCCTCTTCGTTGCCTTCCCTCAATATATTTGTGGACGAGAGTCATCATTTATAAGTCTGCAGGTTTGTGAATTGCAGTGCCCCTGAGCTCCATTTTTCAACTCGCTTTCTTGGGCGCTGGCCGCAAAAGCGCAGGATTGCTTCAGGCCCTATTCTGGTCCCAGGCGGCAGGCTGAGCCTGTGGTTAATTCTTCTTCCTGATGGGAAAATAGAGTGACCTCTGCCTGTCCCAACACCTGGAGCTAGTCTCTCATTGTTTCCCCCTCTTCCCTTTCATCCTCAGGACAAATTGCAAGCTGTACGGAACAGGAGGTTAAAGGTGCTGATTCTCCAAGGAGGGAGATTGCTAGTAAAGCGGCTGGAATGGCGAACCCGAGCACAAGGAGATGAGAAATGAGGTGCGTTTTAGAAACCTTTCCCGATCACACGGTGTACCATCTTCTGGGTTTCTCATGCATGTTTTCGATGTAGGAAGATGCCCTTGAACCTGGAGATTTGGGACCCATGGGATGGGTACCACGCAGTATTACTTTAAAGGGTCTGCGTTTGCTCACCCAACCTCACCAAACCTCTCAGCCCCAAGAGTGTCCACCCTTATGTCTCAATCAGCTGTGGGTCTAGATATGGTCAATCCAGGTGGCATTACAGCCGCTGAACGAATTTTGTAAGAATTTCTCTCTCTTTCACTGTCTTTGTTTCACAGGTTTTTAAAAGTAATTGATTTTTATAATGGGGTTTACCTGCTTTTCACTGCTGTGATTTTCCCGCTTTACACCCACTTGACTCACTTACAGAGAGATATCAATGCATAGGTTTCAAGATTCTTACTAGTCAGATATATTCCTGGGCGGTGAATTGGGGGTGTTGAGTCCAATTCATTGAGGAAGGAGTAGGGCTTGTCTATTACATATTGGGTTTATGGAACGGTATCTGAGATAATTTGAAACCCTTGTTGTATGCATCACCCCACCTCACCTTTCCCGTTAAGCAGCCATAGTGTGTTTTCTAAACGTGTGACTCTATTCTGTTTTGTAATTCAGTTCAAGGGTAGCGGTTTTTACATTCCCTCTATAAGTCGTATCTTATGATAAGTGCCTTTTTCTGTGTGACTTATTTCACTCAGAATCGTCGTACCTAAATCCAATCATCATGCTGCTACTAGCCTTATGACGTTGATTTCATGGCTGAGTGATATTCCATTGTACATAAGGACCACCACTTCTTTATTCATTTTTCTCTTTCCTGGGATATTTAAGGTGTAACGAAGTGGAGATTCTTGTCAACAGAGCAGCCCTAAACTTTGGGGTGCCTGTGTCTTGCTGATTTTTAGTTTTCCCAATTTATACGCCCATGAGTGGATGTGCCCTATGCTCCCTAAGCTGAGTGTTTTAGATGTTTCAGGACACACCGTGCACTTCTCCAGAGTGGCTGTTGGCAATTTACATCCCGCCCATCAGCGTAGCCAGGCTCCCGTTTCTCCATGGCCTGTCCTGCATTTCTGGTTTTGACACTTTATTCAGCATGGCCCTTTTGACCGATGGGAAGCGAGACTTCTTTGTAGCGCTGATTTGCCTTTCCAGGTTGCTTGGTTGGCCAAAAAGGGCGTATGCGTTTTTTCCTGAATATATTCAGGAAAAAACGCATACGCCCTTTTTGGCCAAGGGCATCATTGTCGAGGTTTTGCCGCTTTTCCTGTGCTTTAAAGGCGATTCGAATCTCCCTCTTGAAATCTGTTTCCTGCAATTCTGCCTTGCTTTCAAATCCTCTTCGTTGCCTTCCCTCAATATATTTGTGGACGAGAGTCATCATTTATAAGTCTGCAGGTTTGTGAATTGCAGTGCCCCTGAGCTCCATTTTTCAACTCGCTTTCTTGGGCGCTGGCCGCAAAAGCGCAGGATTGCTTCAGGCCCTATTCTGGTCCCAGGCGGCAGGCTGAGCCTGTGGTTAATTCTTCTTCCTGATGGGAAAATAGAGTGACCTCTGCCTGTCCCAACACCTGGAGCTAGTCTCTCATTGTTTCCCCCTCTTCCCTTTCATCCTCAGGACAAATTGCAAGCTGTACGGAACAGGAGGTTAAAGGTGCTGATTCTCCAAGGAGGGAGATTGCTAGTAAAGCGGCTGGAATGGCGAACCCGAGCACAAGGAGATGAGAAATGAGGTGCGTTTTAGAAACCTTTCCCGATCACACGGTGTACCATCTTCTGGGTTTCTCATGCATGTTTTCGATGTAGGAAGATGCCCTTGAACCTGGAGATTTGGGACCCATGGGATGGGTACCACGCAGTATTACTTTAAAGGGTCTGCGTTTGCTCACCCAACCTCACCAAACCTCTCAGCCCCAAGAGTGTCCACCCTTATGTCTCAATCAGCTGTGGGTCTAGATATGGTCAATCCAGGTGGCATTACAGCCGCTGAACGAATTTTGTAAGAATTTCTCTCTCTTTCACTGTCTTTGTTTCACGGGTTTTTAAAAGTAATTGATTTTTATAATGGGGTTTACCTGCTTTTCACTGCTGTGATTTTGCCGCTTTACACCCACTTGACTCACTTACAGAGAGATATCAATGCATAGGTTTCAAGATTCTTACTAGTCAGATATATTCTTGGGCGGTGAATTGGGGGTGTTGAGTCCAATTCATTGAGGAAGGAGTAGGGCTTGTCTATTACATATTGGGTTTATGGAACGGTATCTGAGATAATTTGAAACCCTTGTTGTATGCATCACCCCACCTCACCTTTCCCGTTAAGCAGCCATAGTGTGTTTTCTAAACGTGTGACTCTATTCTGTTTTGTAATTCAGTTCAAGGGTAGCGGTTTTTACATTCCCTCTATAAGTCGTATCTTATGATAAGTGCCTTTTTCTGTGTGACTTATTTCACTCAGAATCGTCGTACCTAAATCCAATCATCATGCTGCTACTAGCCTTATGACGTTGATTTCATGGCTGAGTGATATTCCATTGTACATAAGGACCACCACTTCTTTATCCATTTTTCTCTTTCCTGGGATATTTAAGGTGTAACGAAGTGGAGATTCTTGTCAACAGAGCAGCCCTAAACTTTGGGGTGCCTGTGTCTTGCTGATTTTTAGTTTTCCCAATTTATACGCCCATGAGTGGATGTGCCCTATGCTCCCTAAGCTGAGTTTTTTAGATGTTTCAGGACACACCGTACACTTCTCCAGAGTGGCTGTTGGCAATTTACATCCCGCCCATCAGCGTAGCCAGGCTCCCGTTTCTCCATGGCCTGTCCTGCATTTCTGGTTTTGACACTTTATTCAGCATGGCCCTTTTGACCGATGGGAAGCGAGACTTCTTTGTAGCGCTGATTTGCCTTTCCAGGTTGCTTGGTTGGCCAAAAAGGGCGTATGCGTTTTTTCCTGAATATATTCAGGAAAAAACGCATACGCCCTTTTTGGCCAAGGGCATCATTGTCGAGGTTTTGCCGCTTTTCCTGTGCTTTAAAGGCGATTCGAATCTCCCTCCTGAAATCTGTTTCCTGCAATTCTGCCTTGCTTTCAAATCCTCTTCGTTGCCTTCCCTCAATATATTTGTGGACGAGAGTCATCATTTATAAGTCTGCAGGTTTGTGAATTGCAGTGCCCCTGAGCTCCATTTTTCAACTCGCTTTCTTGGGCGCTGGCCGCAAAAGCGCAGGATTGCTTCAGGCCCTATTCTGGTCCCAGGCGGCAGGCTGAGCCTGTGGTTAATTCTTCTTCCTGATGGGAAAATAGAGTGACCTCTGCCTGTCCCAACACCTGGAGCTAGTCTCTCATTGTTTCCCCCTCTTCCCTTTCATCCTCAGGACAAATTGCAAGCTGTACGGAACAGGAGGTTAAAGGTGCTGATTCTCCAAGGAGGGAGATTGCTAGTAAAGCGGCTGGAATGGCGAACCCGAGCACAAGGAGATGAGAAATGAGGTGCGTTTTAGAAACCTTTCCCGATCACACGGTGTACCATCTTCTGGGTTTCTCATGCATGTTTTCGATGTAGGAAGATGCCCTTGAACCTGGAGATTTGGGACCCATGGGATGGGTACCACGCAGTATTACTTTAAAGGGTCTGCGTTTGCTCACCCAACCTCACCAAACCTCTCAGCCCCAAGAGTGTCCACCCTTATGTCTCAATCAGCTGTGGGTCTAGATATGGTCAATCCAGGTGGCATTACAGCCGCTGAACGAATTTTGTAAGAATTTCTCTCTCTTTCACTGTCTTTGTTTCACGGGTTTTTAAAAGTAATTGATTTTTATAATGGGGTTTACCTGCTTTTCACTGCTGTGATTTTGCCGCTTTACACCCACTTGACTCACTTACAGAGAGATATCAATGCATAGGTTTCAAGATTCTTACTAGTCAGATATATTCTTGGGCGGTGAATTGGGGGTGTTGAGTCCAATTCATTGAGGAAGGAGTAGGGCTTGTCTATTACATATTGGGTTTATGGAACGGTATCTGAGATAATTTGAAACCCTTGTTGTATGCATCACCCCACCTCACCTTTCCCGTTAAGCAGCCATAGTGTGTTTTCTAAACGTGTGACTCTATTCTGTTTTGTAATTCAGTTCAAGGGTAGCGGTTTTTACATTCCCTCTATAAGTCGTATCTTATGATAAGTGCCTTTTTCTGTGTGACTTATTTCACTCAGAATCGTCGTACCTAAATCCAATCATCATGCTGCTACTAGCCTTATGACGTTGATTTCATGGCTGAGTGATATTCCATTGTACATAAGGACCACCACTTCTTTATCCATTTTTCTCTTTCCTGGGATATTTAAGGTGTAACGAAGTGGAGATTCTTGTCAACAGAGCAGCCCTAAACTTTGGGGTGCCTGTGTCTTGCTGATTTTTAGTTTTCCCAATTTATACGCCCATGAGTGGATGTGCCCTATGCTCCCTAAGCTGAGTGTTTTAGATGTTTCAGGACACACTGTGCACTTCTCCAGAGTGGCTGTTGGCAATTTACATCCCGCCCATCAGCGTAGCCAGGCTCCCGTTTCTCCATGGCCTGTCCTGCATTTTTGGTTTTGACACTTTATTCAGCATGGCCCTTTTGACCGATGGGAAGCGAGACTTCTTTGTAGCGCTGATTTGCCTTTCCAGGTTGCTTGGTTGGCCAAAAAGGGCGTATGCGTTTTTTCCTGAATATATTCAGGAAAAAACGCATACGCCCTTTTTGGCCAAGGGCATCATTGTCGAGGTTTTGCCGCTTTTCCTGTGCTTTAAAGGCGATTCGAATCTCCCTCCTGAAATCTGTTTCCTGCAATTCTGCCTTGCTTTCAAATCCTCTTCGTTGCCTTCCCTCAATATATTTGTGGACGAGAGTCATCATTTATAACTCTGCAGGTTTGTGAATTGCAGTGCCCCTGAGCTCCATTTTTCAACTCGCTTTCTAGGGCGCTGGCCGCAAAAGCGCAGGATTGTTTCAGGCCCTATTCTGGTCCCAGGCGGCAGGCTGAGCCTGTGGTTAATTCTTCTTCCTGATGGGAAAATAGAGTGACCTCTGCCTCTCCCAACACCTAGAGCTAGTCTCTCATTGGTTCCCCCTCTTCCCTTTCATCCTCAGGACAAATTGCAACCTGTACGGAACAGGAGGTTAAAGGTGCTGATTCTCCAAGGAGGGAGATTGCTAGTAAAGCGGCTGGAATGGCGAACCCGAGCACAAGGAGATGAGAAATGAGGTGCGTTTTAGAAACCTTTCCCGATCACACGGTGTACCATCTTCTGGGTTTCTCATGCATGTTTTCGATGTAGGAAGATGCCCTTGAACCTGGAGATTTGGGACCCATGGGATGGGTACCACTCAGTATTACTTTAAAGGGTCTGCATTTGCTCACCCAACCACACCAAACCTCTCAGCCCCAAGAGTGTCCACCCTTATGTCTCAATCAGCTGTGGGTCTAGATATGGTCAATCCAGGTGGCATTACAGCCGCTGAAAGAATTTTGTAAGAATTTCTCTCTCTTTCACTGTCTTTGTTTCACGGGTTTTTAAAAGTAATTGATTTTTATAATGGGGTTTACCTGCTTTTCACTGCTGTGATTTTGCCGCTTTACACCCACTTGACTCACTTTCAGAGAGATATCAATGCATAGGTTTCAAGATTCTTACTAGTCAGATATATTCTTGGGCGGTGAATAGGGGGTGCTGAGTCCAATTCCTTGAGCAAGGAGTAGGGCTTGTCTATTACATATTGGGTTTATGGAACGGTATCTGAGCTAATTTGAAACCCTTGTTGTATGCATCACCCCACCTCACCTTTCCCGTTAAGCAGCCATAATGTGTTTTCTAAACGTGTGACTCTATTCTGTTTTGTAATTCAGTTCAAGGGTAGCGGTTTTTACATTCCCTCTATAAGTCATATCTTATGATAAGTGTCTTTTTCTGTGTGACTTATTTCACTTAGAATCGTCGTACCTAAATCCACTCATCATGCTGCTACTAGCCTTATGACGTTGATTTCATGGCTGAGTGATATTCCATTGTACATAAGGACCACCACTTCTTTATCCATTTTTCTCTTTCCTGGGATATTTAAGGTGTAACGAAGTGGAGATTCTTGTCAACAGAGCAGCCCTAAACTTTGGGGTGCCTGTGTCTTGCTGATTTTTAGTTTTCTCAATTTATACGCCCATGAGTGGATGTGCCCTATGCTCCCTAAGCTGAGTTTTTTAGATGTTTCAGGACACACCGTGCACTTCTCCAGAGTGGCTCTTGGCAATTTACATCCCGCCCATCAGCGTAGCCAGGCTCCCGTTTCTCCATGGCCTGTCCTGCATTTCTGGTTTTGACACTTTATTCAGCATGGCCCTTTTGACCGATGGGAAGCGAGACTTCTTTGTAGCGCTGATTTGCCTTTCCAGGTTGCTTGGTTGGCCAAAAAGGGCGTATGCGTTTTTTCCTGAATATATTCAGGAAAAAACGCATACGCCCTTTTTGGCCAAGGGCATCATTGTCGAGGTTTTGCCGCTTTTCCTGTGCTTTAAAGGCGATTCGAATCTCCCTCCTGAAATCTGTTTCCTGCAATTCTGCCTTGCTTTCAAATCCTCTTCGTTGCCTTCCCTCAATATATTTGTGGACGAGAGTCATCATTTATAAGTCTGCAGGTTTGTGAATTGCAGTGCCCCTGAGCGCCATTTTTCAACTCGCTTTCTTGGGCGCTGGCCGCAAAAGCGCAGGATTGCTTCAGGCCCTATTCTGGTCCCAGGCGGCAGGCTGAGCCTGTGGTTAATTCTTCTTCCTGTTGGGAAAATAGAGTGACCTCTGCCTATCCCAACACCTAGAGATAGTCTCTCATTGGTTCCCCCTCTTCCCTTTCATCCTCAGGACAAATTGCAAGCTGTACGGAACAGGAGGTTAAAGGTGCTGATTCTCCAAGGAGGGAGATTGCTAGTAAAGCGGCTGGAATGGCGAACCCGAGCACAAGGAGATGAGAAATGAGGTGCGTTTTAGAAACCTTTCCCGATCACACGGTGTACCATCTTCTGGGTTTCTCATGCATGTTTTCGATGTAGGAAGATGCCCTTGAACCTGGAGATTTGGGACCCATGGGATGGGTACCACGCAGTATTACTTTAAAGGGTCTGCGTTTGCTCACCCAACCTCACCAAACCTCTCAGCCCCAAGAGTGTCCACCCTTATGTCTCAATCAGCTGTGGGTCTAGATATGGTCAATCCAGGTGGCATTACAGCCGCTGAAAGAATTTTGTAAGAATTTCTATCTCTTTCACTGTCTTTGTTTCACGGGTTTTTAAAAGTAATTGATTTTTATAATGGGGTTTACCTGCTTTTCACTGCTGTGATTTTGCCGCTTTACACCCACTTGACTCACTTTCAGAGAGATATCAATGCATAGGTTTCAAGATTCTTACTAGTCAGATATATTCTTGGGCGGTGAATAGGGGGTGCTGAGTCCAATTCACTGAGCAAATAGTAGGGCTTGTCTATTACATATTGGGTTTATGGAACGGTATCTGAGCTAATTTGAAACCCTTGTTGTATGCATCACCCCACCTCACCTTTCCCGTTAAGCAGCCATAACGTGTTTTCTAAACGTGTGACTCTATTCTGTTTTGTAATTCAGTTCAAGGGTAGCGGTTTTTACATTCCCTCTATAAGTCATATCTTATGATAAGTGTCTTTTTCTGTGTGACTTATTTCACTTAGAATCGTCGTACCTAAATCCACTCATCATGCTGCTACTAGCCTTATGACGTTGATTTCATGGCTGAGTGATATTCCATTGTACATAAGGACCACCACTTCTTTATCCATTTTTCTCTTTCCTGGGATATTTAAGGTGTAACGAAGTGGAGATTCTTGTCAACAGAGCAGCCCTAAACTTTGGGGTGCCCGTGTCTTGCTGATTTTTAGTTTTCTCAATTTATACGCCCATGAGTGGATGTGCCCTATGCTCCCTAAGCTGAGTTTTTTAGATGTTTCAGGACACACCGTGCACTCCTCCAGAGTGGCTGTTGGCAATTTACATCCCGCCCATCAGCGTAGCCAGGCTCCCGTTTCTCCATGGCCTGTCCTGCATTTCTGGTTTTGACACTTTATTCAGCATGGCCCTTTTGACCGATGGGAAGCGAGACTTCTTTGTAGCGCTGATTTGCCTTTCCAGGTTGCTTGGTTGGCCAAAAAGGGCGTATGCGTTTTTTCCTGAATATATTCAGGAAAAAACGCATACGCCCTTTTTGGCCAAGGGCATCATTGTCGAGGTTTTGCCGCTTTTCCTGTGCTTTAAAGGCGATTCGAATCTCCCTCCTGAAATCTGTTTCATGCAATTCTGCCTTGCTTTCAAATCCTCTTCGTTGCCTTCCCTCAATATATTTGTGGACGAGAGTCATCATTTATAAGTCTGCAGGTTTGTGAATTGCAGTGCCCCTGAGCTCCATTTTTCAACTCGCTTTCTTGGGCGCTGGCCGCAAAAGCGCAGGATTGCTTCAGGCCCTATTCTGGTCCCAGGCGGCAGGCTGAGCCTGTGGTTAATTCTTCTTCCTGATGGGAAAATAGAGTGACCTCTGCCTGTCCCAACACCTGGAGCTAGTCTCTCATTGGTTCCCCCTCTTCCCTTTCATCCTCAGGACAAATTGCAAGCTGTACGGAACAGGAGGTTAAAGGTGCTGATTCTCCAAGGAGGGAGATTGCTAGTAAAGCGGCTGGAATGGCGAACCCGAGCACAAGGAGCTGAGAAATGAGGTGCGTTTTAGAAACCTTTCCCGATCACACGGTGTACCATCTTCTGGGTTTCTCATGCATGTTTTCGATGTAGGAAGATGCCCTTGAACCTGGAGATTTGGGACCCATGGGATGGGTACCACGCAGTATTACTTTAAAGGGTCTGCGTTTGCTCACCCAACCTCACCAAACCTCTCAGCCCCAAGAGTGTCCACCCTTATGTCTCAATCAGCTGTGGGTCTAGATATGGTCAATCCAGGTGGCATTACAGCCGCTGAACGAATTTTGTAAGAATTTCTCTCTCTTTCACTGTCTTTGTTTCACGGGTTTTTAAAAGTAATTGATTTTTATAATGGGGTTTACCTGCTTTTCACTGCTGTGATTTTGCCGCTTTACACCCACTTGACTCACTTACAGAGAGATATCAATGCATAGGTTTCAAGATTCTTACTAGTCAGATATATTCTTGGGCGGTGAATTGGGGGTGTTGAGTCCAATTCATTGAGGAAGGAGTAGGGCTTGTTTATTACATATTGGGTTTATGGAACGGTATCTGAGATAATTTGAAACCCTTGTTGTATGCATCACCCCACCTCACCTTTCCCGTTAAGCAGCCATAGTGTGTTTTCTAAACGTGTGACTCTATTCTGTTTTGTAATTCAGTTCAAGGGTAGCGGTTTTTACATTCCCTCTATAAGTCATATCTTATGATAAGTGTCTTTTTCTGTGTGACTTATTTCACTTAGAATCGTCGTACCTAAATCCAATCATCATGCTGCTACTAGCCTTATGACGTTGATTTCATGGCTGAGTGATATTCCATTGTACATAAGGACCACAACTTCTTTATCCATTTTTCTCTTTCCTGGGATATTTAAGGTGTAACGAAGTGGAGATTCTTGTCAACAGAGCAGCCCTAAACTTTGGGGTGCCTGTGTCTTGCTGATTTTTAGTTTTCCCAATTTATACGCCCATGAGTGGATGTGCCCTATGCTCCCTAAGCTGAGTTTTTTAGATGTTTCAGGACACACCGTGCACTTCTCCAGAGTGGCTGTTGGCAATTTACATCCCGCCCATCAGCGTAGCCAGGCTCCCGTTTCTCCATGGCCTGTCCTGCATTTCTGGTTTTGACACTTTATTCAGCATGGCCCTTTTGACCGATGGGAAGCGAGACTTCTTTGTAGCGCTGATTTGCCTTTCCAGGTTGCTTGGTTGGCCAAAAAGGGCGTATGCGTTTTTTCCTGAATATATTCAGGAAAAAACGCATACGCCCTTTTTGGCCAAGGGCATCATTGTCGAGGTTTTGCCGCTTTTCCTGTGCTTTAAAGGCGATTCGAATCTCCCTCCTGAAATCTGTTTCCTGCAATTCTGCCTTGCTTTCAAATCCTCTTCGTTTCCTTCCATCAATATATTTGTGGTCGAGAGTCATCATTTATAAGTCTGCAGGTTTGTGAATTGCAGTGCCCCTGAGCTCCATTTTTCAACTCGCTTTCTTGGGCGCTGGCCGCAAAAGCGCAGGATTGCTTCAGGCCCTATTCTGGTCCCAGGCGGCAGGCTGAGCCTGTGGTTAATTCTTCTTCCTGATGGGAAAATAGAGTGACCTCTGCCTGTCCCAACACCTGGAGCTAGTCTCTCATTGGTTCCCCCTCTTCCCTTTCATCCTCAGGACAAATTGCAAGCTGTACGGAACAGGAGGTTAAAGGTGCTGATTCTCCAAGGAGGGAGATTGCTAGTAAAGCGGCTGGAATGGCGAACCCGAGCACAAGGAGCTGAGAAATGAGGTGCGTTTTAGAAACCTTTCCCGATCACACGGTGTACCATCTTCTGGGTTTCTCATGCATGTTTTCGATGTAGGAAGATGCCCTTGAACCTGGAGATTTGGGACCCATGGGATGGGTACCACGCAGTATTACTTTAAAGGGTCTGCGTTTGCTCACCCAACCTCACCAAACCTCTCAGCCCCAAGAGTGTCCACCCTTATGTCTCAATCAGCTGTGGGTCTAGATATGGTCAATCCAGGTGGCATTACAGCCGCTGAACGAATTTTGTAAGAATTTCTCTCTCTTTCACTGTCTTTGTTTCACGGGTTTTTAAAAGTAATTGATTTTTATAATGGGGTTTACCTGCTTTTCACTGCTGTGATTTTGCCGCTTTACACCCACTTGACTCACTTACAGAGAGATATCAATGCATAGGTTTCAAGATTCTTACTAGTCAGATATATTCTTGGGCGGTGAATTGGGGGTGTTGAGTCCAATTCATTGAGGAAGGAGTAGGGCTTGTTTATTACATATTGGGTTTATGGAACGGTATCTGAGATAATTTGAAACCCTTGTTGTATGCATCACCCCACCTCACCTTTCCCGTTAAGCAGCCATAGTGTGTTTTCTAAACGTGTGACTCTATTCTGTTTTGTAATTCAGTTCAAGGGTAGCGGTTTTTACATTCCCTCTATAAGTCATATCTTATGATAAGTGTCTTTTTCTGTGTGACTTATTTCACTTAGAATCGTCGTACCTAAATCCAATCATCATGCTGCTACTAGCCTTATGACGTTGATTTCATGGCTGAGTGATATTCCATTGTACATAAGGACCACAACTTCTTTATCCATTTTTCTCTTTCCTGGGATATTTAAGGTGTAACGAAGTGGAGATTCTTGTCAACAGAGCAGCCCTAAACTTTGGGGTGCCTGTGTCTTGCTGATTTTTAGTTTTCCCAATTTATACGCCCATGAGTGGATGTGCCCTATGCTCCCTAAGCTGAGTTTTTTAGATGTTTCAGGACACACCGTGCACTTCTCCAGAGTGGCTGTTGGCAATTTACATCCCGCCCATCAGCGTAGCCAGGCTCCCGTTTCTCCATGGCCTGTCCTGCATTTCTGGTTTTGACACTTTATTCAGCATGGCCCTTTTGACCGATGGGAAGCGAGACTTCTTTGTAGCGCTGATTTGCCTTTCCAGGTTGCTTGGTTGGCCAAAAAGGGCGTATGCGTTTTTTCCTGAATATATTCAGGAAAAAACGCATACGCCCTTTTTGGCCAAGGGCATCATTGTCGAGGTTTTGCCGCTTTTCCTGTGCTTTAAAGGCGATTCGAATCTCCCTCCTGAAATCTGTTTCCTGCAATTCTGCCTTGCTTTCAAATCCTCTTCGTTTCCTTCCATCAATATATTTGTGGTCGAGAGTCATCATTTATAAGTCTGCAGGTTTGTGAATTGCAGTGCCCCTGAGCTCCATTTTTCAACTCGCTTTCTTGGGCGCTGGCCGCAAAAGCGCAGGATTGCTTCAGGCCCTATTCTGGTCCCAGGCGGCAGGCTGAGCCTGTGGTTAATTCTTCTTCCTGATGGGAAAATAGAGTGACCTCTGCCTGTCCCAACACCTAGAGCTAGTCCCTCATTGGTTCCCCCTCTTCCCTTTCATCCTCAGGACAAATTGCAAGCTGTACGGAACAGGAGGTTAAAGGTGCTGATTCTCCAAGGAGGGAGATTGCTAGTAAAGCGGCTGGAATGGCGAACCCGAGCACAAGGAGATGAGAAATGAGGTGCGTTTTAGAAACCTTTCCCGATCACACGGTGTACCATCTTCTGGGTTTCTCATGCATGTTTTCGATGTAGGAAGATGCCCTTGAACCTGGAGATTTGGGACCCATGGGATGGGTACCACGCAGTATTACTTTAAAGGGTCTGCGTTTGCTCACCCAACCTCACCAAACCTCTCAGCCCCAAGAGTGTCCACCCTTATGTCTCAATCAGCTGTGGGTCTAGATATGGTCAATCCAGGTGGCATTACAGCCGCTGAAAGAATTTTGTAAGAATTTCTCTCTCTTTCACTGTCTTTGTTTCACGGGTTTTTAAAAGTAATTGATTTTTATAATGGGGTTTACCTGCTTTTCACTGCTGTGATTTTGCCGCTTTACACCCACTTGACTCACTTACAGAGAGATATCAATGCATAGGTTTCAAGATTCTTACTAGTCAGATATATTCTTGGGCGGTGAATTGGGGGTGTTGAGTCCAATTCATTGAGGAAGGAGTAGGGCTTGTCTATTACATATTGGGTTTATGGAACGGTATCTGAGATAATTTGAAACCCTTGTTGTATGCATCACCCCACCTCACCTTTCCCGTTAAGCAGCCATAGTGTGTTTTCTAAACGTGTGACTCTATTCTGTTTTGTAATTCAGTTCAAGGGTAGCGGTTTTTACATTCCCTCTATAAGTCATATCTTATGATAAGTGTCTTTTTCTGTGTGACTTATTTCACTTAGAATCGTCGTACCTAAATCCAATCATCATGCTGCTACTAGCCTTATGACGTTGATTTCATGGCTGAGTGATATTCCATTGTACATAAGGACCACAATTTCTTTATCCATTTTTCTCTTTCCTGGGATATTTAAGGTGTAACGAAGTGGAGATTCTTGTCAACAGAGCAGCCCTAAACTTTGGGGTGCCTGTGTCTTGCTGATTTTTAGTTTTCCCAATTTATACGCCCATGAGTGGATGTGCCCTATGCTCCCTAAGCTGAGTTTTTTAGATGTTTCAGGACACACCGTACACTTCTCCAGAGTGGCTGTTGGCAATTTACATCCCGCCCATCAGCGTAGCCAGGCTCCCGTTTCTCCATGGCCTGTCCTGCATTTCTGGTTTTGACACTTTATTCAGCATGGCCCTTTTGACCGATGGGAAGCGAGACTTCTTTGTAGTGCTGATTTGCCTTTCCAGGTTGCTTGGTTGGCCAAAAAGGGCGTATGCGTTTTTTCCTGAATATATTCAGGAAAAAACGCATACGCCCTTTTTGGCCAAGGGCATCATTGTCGAGGTTTTGCCGCTTTTCCTGTGCTTTAAAGGCGATTCGAATCTCCCTCCTGAAATCTGTTTCCTGCAATTCTGCCTTGCTTTCAAATCCTCTTCGTTTCCTTCCATCAATATATTTGTGGTCGAGAGTCATCATTTATAAGTCTGCAGGTTTGTGAATTGCAGTGCCCCTGAGCTCCATTTTTCAACTCGCTTTCTTGGGCGCTGGCCGCAAAAGCGCAGGATTGCTTCAGGCCCTATTCTGGTCCCAGGCGGCAGGCTGAGCCTGTGGTTAATTCTTCTTCCTGATGGGAAAATAGAGTGACCTCTGCCTGTCCCAACACCTAGAGCTAGTCCCTCATTGGTTCCCCCTCTTCCCTTTCATCCTCAGGACAAATTGCAAGCTGTACGGAACAGGAGGTTAAAGGTGCTGATTCTCCAAGGAGGGAGATTGCTAGTAAAGCGGCTGGAATGGCGAACCCGAGCACAAGGAGATGAGAAATGAGGTGCGTTTTAGAAACCTTTCCCGATCACACGGTGTACCATCTTCTGGGTTTCTCATGCATGTTTTCGATGTAGGAAGATTCCCTTGAACCTGGAGATTTGGGACCCATGGGATGGGTACCACGCAGTATTACTTTAAAGGGTCTGCGTTTGCTCACCCAACCTCACCAAACCTCTCAGCCCCAAGAGTGTCCACCCTTATGTCTCAATCAGCTGTGGGTCTAGATATGGTCAATCCAGGTGGCATTACAGCCGCTGAACGAATTTTGTAAGAATTTCTCTCTCTTTCACTGTCTTTGTTTCACGGGTTTTTAAAAGTAATTGATTTTTATAATGGGGTTTACCTGCTTTTCACTGCTGTGATTTTGCCGCTTTACACCCAATTGACTCACTTACAGAGAGATATCAATGCATAGGTTTCAAGATTCTTACTAGTCAGATATATTCTTGGGCGGTGAATTGGGGGTGTTGAGTCCAATTCATTGAGGAAGGAATAGGGCTTGTCTATTACATATTGGGTTTATGGAACGGTATCTGAGATAATTTGAAACCCTTGTTGTATGCATCACCCCACCTCACCTTTCCCGTTAAGCAGCCATAGTGTGTTTTCTAAACGTGTGACTCTATTCTGTTTTGTAATTCAGTTCAAGGGTAGCGGTTTTTACATTTCCTCTATAAGTCATATCTTATGATAAGTGTCTTTTTCTGTGTGACTTATTTCACTTAGAATCGTCGTACCTAAATCCAATCATCATGCTGCTACTAGCCTTATGACGTTGATTTCATGGCTGAGTGATATTCCATTGTACATAAGGACCACAACTTCTTTATCCATTTTTCTCTTTCCTGGGATATTTAAGGTGTAACGAAGTGGAGATTCTTGTCAACAGAGCAGCCCTAAACTTTGGGGTGCCTGTGTCTTGCTGATTTTTAGTTTTCCCAATTTATACGCCCATGAGTGGATGTGCCCTATGCTCCCTAAGCTGAGTTTTTTAGATGTTTCAGGACACACCGTACACTTCTCCAGATTGGCTGTTGGCAATTTACATCCCGCCCATCAGCGTAGCCAGGCTCCCGTTTCTCCATGGCCTGTCCTGCATTTCTGGTTTTGACACTTTATTCAGCATGGCCCTTTTGACCGATGGGAAGCGAGACTTCTTTGTAGCGCTGATTTGCCTTTCCAGGTTGCTTGGTTGGCCAAAAAGGGCGTATGCGTTTTTTCCTGAATATATTCAGGAAAAAACGCATACGCCCTTTTTGGCCAAGGGCATCATTGTCGAGGTTTTGCCGCTTTTCCTGTGCTTTAAAGGCGATTCGAATCTCCCTCCTGAAATCTGTTTCCTGCAATTCTGCCTTGCTTTCAAATCCTCTTCGTTGCCTTCCCTCAATATATTTGTGGACGAGAGTCATCATTTATAAGTCTGCAGGTTTGTGAATTGCAGTGCCCCTGAGCTCCATTTTTCAACTCGCTTTCTTGGGCGCTGGCCGCAAAAGCGCAGGATTGCTTCAGGCCCTATTCTGGTCCCAGGCGGCAGGCTGAGCCTGTGGTTAATTCTTCTTCCTGATGGGAAAATAGAGTGACCTCTGCCTGTCCCAACACCTGGAGCTAGTCTCTCATTGTTTCCCCCTCTTCCCTTTCATCCTCAGGACAAATTGCAAGCTGTACGGAACAGGAGGTTAAAGGTGCTGATTCTCCAAGGAGGGAGATTGCTAGTAAAGCGGCTGGAATGGCGAACCCGAGCACAAGGAGATGAGAAATGAGGTGCGTTTTAGAAACCTTTCCCGATCACACGGTGTACCATCTTCTGGGTTTCTCATGCATGTTTTCGATGTAGGAAGATGCCCTTGAACCTGGAGATTTGGGACCCATGGGATGGGTACCACGCAGTATTACTTTAAAGGGTCTGCGTTTGCTCACCCAACCTCACCAAACCTCTCAGCCCCAAGAGTGTCCACCCTTATGTCTCAATCAGCTGTGGGTCTAGATATGGTCAATCCAGGTGGCATTACAGCCGCTGAACGAATTTTGTAAGAATTTCTCTCTCTTTCACTGTCTTTGTTTCACGGGTTTTTAAAAGTAATTGATTTTTATAATGGGGTTTACCTGCTTTTCACTGCTGTGGTTTTGCCGCTTTACACCCACTTGACTCACTTACAGAGAGATATCAATGCATAGGTTTCAAGATTCTTACTAGTAAGATATCTTCTTGGGCGGTGAATAGGGGGTGCTGAGTCCAATTCCTTGAGCAAGGAGTAGGGCTTGTCTATTACATATTGGTTTTATGGAACGGTATCTGAGCTAATTTGAAACCCTTGTTGTATGCATCACCCCACCTCACCTTTCCCGTTAAGCAGCCATAGTGTGTTTTCTAAACGTGTGATTCTCTTCTGTTTTGTAATTCAGTTCAAGGGTAGCGGTTTTTACATTCCCTCTATAAGTCATATCTTATGATAAGTGTCTTTTTCTGTGTGACTTATTTCACTTAGAATCGTCGTACCTAAATCCACTCATCATGCTGCTACTAGCCTTATGACGTTGATATCATGGCTGAGTGATATTCCATTGTACATAAGGACCACCACTTCTTTATCCATTTTTCTCTTTCCTGGGATATTTAAGGTGTAACGAAGTGGAGATTCTTGTCAACAGAGCAGCCCTAAACTTTGGGGTGCCTGTGTCTTGCTGATTTTTAGTTTTCTCAATTTATACGCCCATGAGTGGATGTGCCCTATGCTCCCTAAGCTGAGTTTTTTAGATGTTTCAGGACACACCGTGCACTTCTCCAGAGTGGCTGTTGGCAATTTACATCCCGCCCATCAGCGTAGCCAGGCTCCCGTTTCTCCATGGCCTGTCCTGCATTTCTGGTTTTGACACTTTATTCAGCATGGCCCTTTTGACCGATGGGAAGCGAGACATCTTTGTAGCGCTGATTTGCCTTTCCAGGTTGCTTGGTTGGCCAAAAAGGGCGTATGCGTTTTTTCCTGAATATATTCAGGAAAAAACGCATACGCCCTTTTTGGCCAAGGGCATCATTGTCGAGGTTTTGCCGCTTTTCCTGTGCTTTAAAGGCGATTCGAATCTCCATCCTGAAATCTGTTTCCTGCAATTCTGCCTTGCTTTCAAATCCTCTTCGTTGCCTTCCCTCAATATATTTGTGGACGAGAGTCATCATTTATAAGTCTGCAGGTTTGTGAATTGCAGTGCCCCTGAGCGCCATTTTTCAACTCGCTTTCTTGGGCGCTGGCCGCAAAAGCGCAGGATTGCTTCAGGTCCTATTCTGGTCCCAGGCGGCAGGCTGAGCCTGTGGTTAATTCTTCTTCCTGATGGGAAAATAGAGTGACCTCTGCCTCTCCCAACACCTAGAGCTAGTCTCTCATTGGTTCCCCCTCTTCCCTTTCATCCTCAGGACAAATTGCAAGCTGTACGGAACAGGAGGTTAAAGGTGCTGATTCTCCAAGGAGGGAGATTCCTAGTAAAGCGGCTGGAATGGCGAACCCGAGCACAAGGAGATGAGAAATGAGGTGCGTTTTAGAAACCTTTCCCGATCACACGGTGTACCATCTTCTGGGTTTCTCATGCATGTTTTCGATGTAGGAAGATGCCCTTGAACCTGGAGATTTGGGACCCATGGGATGGGTACCACGCAGTATTACTTTAAAGGGTCTGCGTTTGCTCACCCAACCTCACCAAACCTCTCAGCCCCAAGAGTGTCCACCCTTATGTCTCAATCAGCTGTGGGTCTAGATATGGTCAATCCAGGTGGCATTACAGCCGCTGAAAGAATTTTGTAAGAATTTCTCTCTCTTTCACTGTCTTTGTTTCACGGGTTTTTAAAAGTAATTGATTTTTATAATGGGGTTTACCTGCTTTTCACTGCTGTGATTTTGCCGCTTTACACCCACTTGACTCACTTTCAGAGAGATATCAATGCATAGGTTTCAAGATTCTTACTAGTCAGATATATTCTTGGGCGGTGAATAGGGGGTGCTGAGTCCAATTCACTGAGCAAGGAGTAGGGCTTGTCTATTACATATTGGGTTTATGGAACGGTATCTGAGCTAATTTGAAACCCTTGTTGTATGCATCACCCCACCTCACCTTTCCCGTTAAGCAGCCATAATGTGTTTTCTAAACGTGTGACTCTATTCTGTTTTGTAATTAAGTTCAAGGGTAGCGGTTTTTACATTCCCTCTATAAGTCATATCTTATGATAAGTGTCTTTTTCTGTGTGACTTATTTCACATAGAATCGTCGTACCTAAATCCACTCATCATGCTACTACTAGCCTTATGACGTTGATTTCATGGCTGAGTGATATTCCATTGTACATAAGGACCACCACTTCTTTATCCATTTTTCTCTTTCCTGGGATATTTAAGGTGTAACGAAGTGGAGATTCTTGTCAACAGAGCAGCCCTAAACTTTGGGGTGCCTGTGTCTTGCTGATTTTTAGTTTTCTCAATTTATACGCCCATGAGTGGATGTGCCCTATGCTCCCTAAGCTGAGTTTTTTAGATGTTTCAGGACACACCGTGCACTTCTCCAGAGTGGCTGTTGGCAATTTACATCCCGCCCATCAGCGTAGCCAGGCTCCCGTTTCTCCATGGCCTGTCCTGCATTTCTGGTTTTGACACTTTATTCAGCATGGCCCTTTTGACCGATGGGAAGCGAGACTTCTTTGTAGCGCTGATTTGCCTTTCCAGGTTGCTTGGTTGGCCAAAAAGGGCGTATGCGTTTTTTCCTGAATATATTCAGGAAAAAACGCATACGCCCTTTTTGGCCAAGGGCATCATTGTCGAGGTTTTGCCGCTTTTCCTGTGCTTTAAAGGCGATTCGAATCTCCCTCCTGAAATCTGTTTCCTGCAATTCTGCCTTGCTTTCAAATCCTCTTCGTTGCCTTCCCTCAATATATTTGTGGACGAGAGTCATCATTTATAAGTCTGCAGGTTTGTGAATTGCAGTGCCCCTGAGCGCCATTTTTCAACTCGTTTTCTTGGGCGCTGGCCGCAAAAGCGCAGGATTGCTTCAGGCCCTATTCTGGTCCCAGGCGGCAGGCTGAGCCTGTGGTTAATTCTTCTTCCTGTTGAGAAAATAGAGTGACCTCTGCCTATCCCAACACCTAGAGATAGTCTCTCATTGGTTCCCCCTCTTCCCTTTCATCCTCAGGACAAATTGCAAGCTGTACGGAACAGGAGGTTAAAGGTGCTGATTCTCCAAGGAGGGAGATTGCTAGTAAAGCGGCTGGAATGGCGAACCCGAGCACAAGGAGATGAGAAATGAGGTGCGTTTTAGAAACCTTTCCCGATCACACGGTGTACCATCTTCTGGGTTTCTCATGCATGTTTTCGATGTAGGAAGATGCCCTTGAACCTGGAGATTTGGGACCCATGGGATGGGTACCACGCAGTATTACTTTAAAGGGTCTGCGTTTGCTCACCCAACCTCACCAAACCTCTCAGCCCCAAGAGTGTCCATCCTTATGTCTCAATCAGCTGTGGGTCTAGATATGGTCAATCCAGGTGGCATTACAGCCGCTGAAAGAATTTTGTAAGAATTTCTCTCTCTTTCACTGT
The DNA here is from genome assembly GCF_965194825.1 of Balaenoptera physalus. Classification (NCBI taxonomy): domain Eukaryota; kingdom Metazoa; phylum Chordata; class Mammalia; order Artiodactyla; family Balaenopteridae; genus Balaenoptera; species Balaenoptera physalus. The sequence continues at coordinate 115,692 of NW_028126047.1, forward strand.
CTTTGTTTCACGGGTTTTTAAAAGTAATTGATTTTTATAATGGGGTTTACCTGCTTTTCACTGCTGTGATTTTGCCGCTTTACACCCACTTGACTCACTTACAGAGAGATATCAATGCATAGGTTTCAAGATTCTTACTAGTCAGATATATTCTTGGGCGGTGAATTGGGGGTGTTGAGTCCAATTCATTGAGGAAGGAGTAGGGCTTGTCTATTACATATTGGGTTTATGGAACGGTATCTGAGATAATTTGAAACCCTTGTTGTATGCATCACCCCACCTCACCTTTCCCGTTAAGCAGCCATAGTGTGTTTTCTAAACGTGTGACTCTATTCTGTTTTGTAATTCAGTTCAAGGGTAGCGGTTTTTACATTCCCTCTATAAGTCATATCTTATGATAAGTGTCTTTTTCTGTGTGACTTATTTCACTTAGAATCGTCGTACCTAAATCCAATCATCATGCTGCTACTAGCCTTATGACGTTGATTTCATGGCTGAGTGATATTCCATTGTACATAAGGACCACAACTTCTTTATCCATTTTTCTCTTTCCTGGGATATTTAAGGTGTAACGAAGTGGAGATTCTTGTCAACAGAGCAGCCCTAAACTTTGGGGTGCCTGTGTCTTGCTGATTTTTAGTTTTCCCAATTTATACGCCCATGAGTGGATGTGCCCTATGCTCCCTAAGCTGAGTTTTTTAGATGTTTCAGGACACACCGTGCACTTCTCCAGAGTGGCTGTTGGCAATTTACATCCCGCCCATCAGCGTAGCCAGGCTCCCGTTTCTCCATGGCCTGTCCTGCATTTCTGGTTTTGACACTTTATTCAGCATGGCCCTTTTGACCGATGGGAAGCGAGACTTCTTTGTAGCGCTGATTTGCCTTTCCAGGTTGTTTGTTGGCCAAAAAGGGCATTATTGTCGAGGTTTTGCCGCTTTTCCTGTGCTTTAAAGGCGATTCGAATCTCCCTCCTGAAATCTGTTTCCTGCAATTCTGCCTTGCTTTCAAATCCTCTTCGTTGCCTTCCCTCAATATATTCGTGGACGAGAGTCATCATTTATAAGTCTGCAGGTTTGTGAATTGCAGTGCCCCTGAGCTCCAGTTTTCAACTCGCTTTCTTGGGCGCTGGCCGCAAAAGCGCAGGATTGCTTCAGGCCCTATTCTGGTCCCAGGCGGCAGGCTGAGCCTGTGGTTAAATCTTCTTCCTGATGGGAAAATACAGTGACCTGTGCCTGTCCCAACACCTAGAGCTAGTCTCTCATTGGTACCCCCTCTTCCCGTTCATCCTCAGGACAAATTGCAACCTGTACGGAACAGGAGGTTAAAGGTGCTGATTCTCCAAGGAGGGAGATTGCTAGTAAAGCGGCTGGAATGGCGAACCCGAGCACAAGGAGATGAGAAATGAGGTGCGTTTTAGAAACCTTTCCTGATCACACGGTGTACCATCTTCTGGGTTTCTCATGCATGTTTTTGATGTATGAAGATGCCCTTGAACCTGGAGATTTGGGACCCATGGTATGGGTACCACGCAGTATTACTTTAAAGGGTCTGCGTTTGCTCACCCAACCTCACCAAAACTCTCAGCCCCAAGAGTGTCCACCCTTATGTCTCAATCAGCTGTGGGTCTAGATATGGTCAATCCAGGTGGCATCACAGCCCCTGAACGACTTTTGTAAGAATTTCTCTCTCTTTCACTGTCTTTGTTTCACGGGTTTTTAAAAGTAATTGATTTTTATAATGGGGTTTACCTGCTTTTCACTGCTGTGTTTTTGCTGCTTTACACCCACATGACTCACTTACAGAGAGATATCAATGCATAGGTTTTAAGATTCTTACTAGTCAGATATATTCTTGGACGGTGAATAAGGGGTGCTGAGTCAAATTCATTGAGCAAGGAGTAGGTCTTGTCTATTACATAGTGTGTTTATGGAACGGTATCTGAGATAATTTGAAACCCTTGTTTTATGCATCACCCCACCTCACCTTTCCCGTTAAGCAGCCATAGTGTGTTTTCTAAACGTTGTGACTCTATTCTGTTTTGTAATTCAGTTCAAGGGTAGCGGTTTTTACATTCCCTCTATAAGTGATATCTTATGATAAGTGTCTTTTCCTGTCTGACTTATCTCACTTAGAATCGTCGTACCTAAATCCACTCATCATGCTGCTACTAGCCTTATGACGTTGATTTCATGGCTGAGTGATATTCCATTGTACATAAGGACCAAAACTTCTTTATCCATTTTTCTCTTTCCTGGGATATTTAAGGTGTAATGAAGTGGAGGTTCTTGTCTACAGAGCAGCCCTAAAATTTGGGGTGCCTGTGTCTTGCTGATTTTTAGTTTTCCCAATTTATACGCCCATGAGTGGAAGTGCCCTATGCTCCCTAAGCTGAGTTTTTTAAATGTTTCAGGACACACCGTGCACTTCTCCACAGTGGCTGTTGGCAATTTACATCCCGCCCATCAGCGTAGCCAGGCTCCCGTTTCTCCATGGCCTGTCCTGCATTTCTGGTTTTGACACTTTATTCAGCATGGCCCTTTTGACCGATGGGAAGCGAGACTTCTTTGTAGTGCTGCTTTGCCTTTCCAGGTTGTTTTGTTGGCCAAAAAGGGCGTATGCGTTTTTTCCTGAATATATTTAGGAAAAAACGCATACGCCCTTTTTGGCCAAGGGCATCATTGTCGAGGTTTTGCCGCTTTTCCTGTGCTTTAAAGGCGATTCGAATCTCCCTCCTGAAATCTGTTTCCTGCAATTCTGCCTTGCTTTCAATTCCTCTTCGTTGCCTTCCCTCAATATATTTGTGGACGAGAGTCATCATTTATAAGTCTGCAGGTTTTTGAATTGCAGTGCCCCTGAGCTCCATTTTTCAACTCGCTTTCCTGGGGCTGGCCGCAAAAGCGCAGGATTGCTTCAGGCTCTATTCTGGTTCCAGGCGGCAGGCTGAGCCTGTGGCTAATTCTTCTTCCTGATGGGAAAATAGAGTGACCTGTGCCTGTCCCAACACCTAGAGCTAGTCTCTCATTGGTTCCCCCTCTTCCCGTTAATCCTCAGGACAAATTGCAACCTGTACGGAACAGGAGGTTATAGGTGCTGATTCTCCAAGGAGGGAGATTGCTAGTAAAGCGGCTGGAATGGCGAACCCGAGCACAAGGAGATGAGAAATGAGGTGCGTTTTAGAAACCTTTCCCGGTCACACAGTGTACAATCTTCTGGGTTTCTCATGCATGTTTTCGATGTAGGAAGATGCCCTTGAACCTGGAGATTTGGGACCCATTGGATGGGTACCACGCAGTATTACTTTAAAGGGTCTGCGTTTGCTCACCCAACCTCAACAAACCTCTCAGCCCCAAGAGTGTCCACCCTTATGTCTCAATCAGCTGTGGGTCTAGATATGGTCAATCTAGGTGGCATCACAGCCCCTGAACGAATTTTGTAAGAATTTCTCTCTCTTTCACTGTCTTTGTTTCACGGGTTTTTAAAAGTAATTGATTTTTATAATGGGGTTTACGTGCTTTTCACTGCTGTGTTTTTGCCGCTTTACACCCACTTGACTCACTTACAGAGAGATATCAATGCATAGGTTTTAAGATTCTTACTAGTCAGATATATTCTTGGGCGGTGAATAGGGGGTGTGGAGTCCAATTCATTGAGCAAGGAGTAGGCCTTGTCTATTACATATTGGGTTTATGGAACGGTATCAGAGATAATTCGAAACCCTTGTTTTTTGCATCATGCCACCTCACCTTTCCCGTTAAGCAGCCATAGTGTGTTTTCTAAACGTGTGACTCTATTCTGTTTTGTAATTCAGTTCAAGGGTAGCGGTTTTTACATTCCCTCTATAAGTGATATCTTATGATAAGTGTCTTTTTCTGTGTGACTTATTTCACTTAGAATCGTCGTTCCTAAATCCACTCATCATGCTGCTACTAGCCTTTTGATGTTGATTTCATGGCTGAGTGATATTCCATTGTACATAAGGACCACAACTTCTTTATCCATTTTTCTCTTTCCTGGGATCTATAAGGTGTAACGAAGTGGAGGTTCTTGTCAACCGATCAGCCCTAAACTTTGGGGTGCCTGTGTCTTGCTGATTTTTAGTTTTCCCAATTTATACGCCCATGAGTGGATGTGCCCTACGCTCCCTAAGCTGCATTTTTTAGATGTTTCAGGACACACCGTGCACATCTCCAGAGTGGCTCTTGGCAATTTACATCCTGCCCATCAGCGTAACCAGGCTCCCGTTTCTCCATGGCCTGTCCTGCATTTCTGGTTTCGACACTTTATTCAGCATGGCCCTTTTGACCGATGGGAAGCGAGACTTCTTTGTAGCGCTGATTTGCCTTTCCAGGTTGCTTGGTTGGCCAAAAAGGGCGTATGCGTTTTTTCCTGAATATATTCAGGAAAAAACGCATACGCCCTTTTTGGCCAAGGGCATCATTGTCGAGGTTTTGCCGCTTTTTCTGTGCTTTAAAGGCGATTCGAATCTCCCTCCTGAAATGTGTTTCCTGCAATTCTGCTTTGCTTTCAAATCCTCTTCGTTTCCTTCCATCAATATATTTGTGGACGAGAGTCATCATTTATAAGTCTGCAGGTTTGTGAATTGCAGTGCCACTGAGCGCCATTTTTCAACTCGCTTTCTTGGGCGCTGGCCGCAAAAGCGCAGGATTGCTTCAGGCCCTATTCTGGTCCCAGGCGGCAGGCTGAGCCTGTGGTTAATTCTTCTTCCTGTTGGGAAAATAGAGTGACCTCTGCCTATCCCAACACCTAGAGATAGTCTCTCATTGGTTCCCCCTCCTCCCTTTCATCCTCAGGACAAATTGCAAGCTGTACGGAACAGGAGGTTAAAGGTGCTGATTCTCCAAGGAGGGAGATTGCTAGTAAAGCGGCTGGAATGGCGAACCCGAGCACAAGGAGCTGAGAAATGAGGTGCGTTTTAGAAACCTTTCCCGATCACACGGTGTACCATCTTCTGGGTTTCTCATGCATGTTTTCGATGTAGGAAGATGCCCTTGAACCTGGAGATTTGGGACCCATGGGATGGGTACCACGCAGTATTACTTTAAAGGGTCTGCGTTTGCTCACCCAACCTCACCAAACCTCTCAGCCCCAAGAGTGTCCACCCTTATGTCTCAATCAGCTGTGGGTCTAGATATGGTCAATCCAGGTGGCATTACAGCCGCTGAAAGAATTTTGTAAGAATTTCTCTCTCTTTCACTGTCTTTGTTTCACGGGTTTTTAAAAGTAATTGATTTTTATAATGGGGTTTACCTGCTTTTCACTGCTGTGATTTTGCCGCTTTACACCCACTTGACTCACTTTCAGAGAGATATCAATGCATAGGTTTCAAGATTCTTACTAGTCAGATATCTTCTTGGGCGGTGAATAGGGGGTGCTGAGTCCAATTCCTTGAGCAAGGAGTAGGGATTGTCTATTACATATTGGTTTTATGGAACGGTATCTGAGCTAATTTGAAACCCTTGTTGTATGCATCACCCCACCTCACCTTTCCCGTTAAGCAGCCATAGTGTGTTTTCTAAACGTGTGATTCTATTCTGTTTTGTAATTCAGTTCAAGGGTAGCGGTTTTTACATTCCCTCTATAAGTCATATCTTATGATAAGTGTCTTTTTCTGTGTGACTTATTTCACTTAGAATCGTCGTACCTAAATCCACTCATCATGCTGCTACTGGCCTTATGACGTTGATTTCATGGCTGAGTGATATTCCATTGTACATAAGGACCACCACTTCTTTATCCATTTTTCTCTTTCCTGGGATATTTAAGGTGTAACGAAGTGGAGATTCTTGTCAACAGAGCAGCCCTAAACTTTGGGGTGCCTGTGTCTTGCTGATTTTTAGTTTTCTCAATTTATACGCCTATGAGTGGATGTGCCCTATGCTCCCTAAGCTGAGTTTTTTTAGATGTTTCAGGACACAACGTGCACTTCTCCAGAGTGGCTGTTGGCAATTTACATCCCGCCCATCAGCGTAGCCAGGCTCCCGTTTCTCCATGGCCTGTCCTGCATTTCTGCTTTTGACACTTTATTCAGCATGGCCCTTTTGACCGATGGGAAGCGAGACTTCTTTGTAGCGCTGATTTGCCTTTCCAGGTTGCTTGGTTGGCCAAAAAGGGCGTATGCGTTTTTTCCTGAATATATTCAGGAAAAAACGCATACGCCCTTTTTGGCCAAGGGCATCATTGTCGAGGTTTTGCCGCTTTTCCTGTGCTTTAAAGGCGATTCGAATCTCCCTCCTGAAATCTGTTTCCTGCAATTCTGCCTTGCTTTCAAATCCTCTTCGTTGCCTTCCCTCAATATATTTGTGGACGAGAGTCATCATTTATAAGTCTGCAGGTTTGTGAATTGCAGTGCCCCTGAGCGCCATTTTTCAACTCGTTTTCTTGGGCGCTGGCCGCAAAAGCGCAGGATTGCTTCAGGCCCTATTCTGGTCCCAGGCGGCAGGCTGAGCCTGTGGTTAATTCTTCTTCCTGTTGGGAAAATAGAGTGACCTCTGCCTATCCCAACACCTAGAGATAGTCTCTCATTGGTTCCCCCTCTTCCCTTTCATCCTCAGGACAAATTGCAAGCTGTACGGAACAGGAGGTTAAAGGTGCTGATTCTCCAAGGAGGGAGATTGCTAGTAAAGCGGCTGGAATGGCGAACCCGAGCACAAGGAGATGAGAAATGAGGTGCGTTTTAGAAACCTTTCCCGATCACACGGTGTACCATCTTCTGGGTTTCTCATGCATGTTTTCGATGTAGGAAGATGCCCTTGAACCTGGAGATTTGGGACCCATGGGATGGGTACCACGCAGTATTACTTTAAAGGGTCTGCGTTTGCTCACCCAACCTCACCAAACCTCTCAGCCCCAAGAGTGTCCACCCTTATGTCTCAATCAGCTGTGGGTCTAGATATGGTCAATCCAGGTGGCATTACAGACGCTGAACGAATTTTGTAAGAATTTCTCTCTCTTTCACTGTCTTTGTTTCACGGGTTTTTAAAAGTAATTGATTTTTATAATGGGGTTTACCTGCTTTTCACTGCTGTGATTTTGCCGCTTTACACCCACTTGACTCACAGAGAGATATCAATGCATAGGTTTCAAGATTCTTACTAGTCAGATATATTCTTGGGCGGTGAATTGGGGGTGTTGAGTCCAATTCATTGAGGAAGGAGTAGGGCTTGTCTATTACATATTGGGTTTATGGAACGGTATCTGAGATAATTTGAAACCCTTGTTGTATGCATCACCCCACCTCACCTTTCCCGTTAAGCAGCCATAGTGTGTTTTCTAAACGTGTGACTCTATTCTGTTTTGTAATTCAGTTCAAGGGTAGCGGTTTTTACATTCCCTCTATAAGTCATATCTTATGATAAGTGTCTTTTTCTGTGTGACTTATTTCACTTAGAATCGTCGTACCTAAATCCAATCATCATGCTGCTACTAGCCTTATGACGTTGATTTCATGGCTGAGTGATATTCCATTGTACATAAGGACCACAACTTCTTTATCCATTTTTCTCTTTCCTGGGATATTTAAGGTGTAACGAAGTGGAGATTCTTGTCAACAGAGCAGCCCTAAACTTTGGGGTGCCTGTGTCTTGCTGATTTTTAGTTTTCCCAATTTATACGCCCATGAGTGGATGTGCCCTATGCTCCCTAAGCTGAGTTTTTTAGATGTTTCAGGACACACCGTGCACTTCTCCAGAGTGGCTGTTGGCAATTTACATCCCGCCCATCAGCGTAGCCAGGCTCCCGTTTCTCCATGGCCTGTCCTGCATTTCTGGTTTTGACACTTTATTCAGCATGGCCCTTTTGACCGATGGGAAGCGAGACTTCTTTGTAGCGCTGATTTGCCTTTCCAGGTTGCTTGGTTGGCCAAAAAGGGCGTATGCGTTTTTTCCTGAATATATTCAGGAAAAAACGCATACGCCCTTTTTGGCCAAGGGCATCATTGTCGAGGTTTTGCCGCTTTTCCTGTGCTTTAAAGGCGATTCGAATCTCCCTCCTGAAATCTGTTTCCTGCAATTCTGCCTTGCTTTCAAATCCTCTTCGTTGCCTTCCCTCAATATATTCGTGGACGAGAGTCATCATTTATAAGTCTGCAGGTTTGTGAATTGCAGTGCCCCTGAGCTCCAGTTTTCAACTCGCTTTCTTGGGCGCTGGCCGCAAAAGCGCAGGATTGCTTCAGGCCCTATTCTGGTCCCAGGCGGCAGGCTGAGCCTGTGGTTAATTCTTCTTCCTGATGGGAAAATAGAGTGACCTGTGCCTGTCCCAACACCTAGAGCTAGTCTCTCATTGGTTCCCCCTCTTCCCGTTCATCCTCAGGACAAATTGCAACCTGTACGGAACAGGAGGTTAAAGGTGCTGATTCTCCAAGGAGGGAGATTGCTAGTAAAGCGGCTGGAATGGCGAACCCGAGCACAAGGAGATGAGAAATGAGGTGCGTTTTAGAAACCTTTCCCGATCACACGGTGTACCATCTTCTGGGTTTCTCATGCATGTTTTCGATGTAGGAAGATGCCCTTGAACCTGGAGATTTGGGACCCATGGGATGGGTACCACGCAGTATTACTTTAAAGGGTCTGCGTTTGCTCACCCAACCTCACCAAACCTCTCAGCCCCAAGAGTGTCCACCCTTATGTCTCAATCAGCTGTGGGTCTAGATATGGTCAATCCAGGTGGCATTACAGCCGCTGAACGAATTTTGTAAGAATTTCTCTCTCTTTCACTGTCTTTGTTTCACGGGTTTTTAAAAGTAATTGATTTTTATAATGGGGTTTACCTGCTTTTCACTGCTGTGATTTTGCCGCTTTACACCCACTTGACTCACTTACAGAGAGATATCAATGCATAGGTTTCAAGATTCTTACTAGTCAGATATATTCTTGGGCGGTGAATTGGGGGTGTTGAGTCCAATTCATTGAGGAAGGAGTAGGGCTTGTCTATTACATATTGGGTTTATGGAACGGTATCTGAGATAATTTGAAACCCTTGTTGTATGCATCACCCCACCTCACCTTTCCCGTTAAGCAGCCATAGTGTGTTTTCTAAACGTGTGACTCTATTCTGTTTTGTAATTCAGTTCAAGGGTAGCGGTTTTTACATTCCCTCTATAAGTCATATCTTATGATAAGTGTCTTTTTCTGTGTGACTTATTTCACTTAGAATCGTCGTACCTAAATCCAATCATCATGCTGCTACTAGCCTTATGACGTTGATTTCATGGCTGAGTGATATTCCATTGTACATAAGGACCACAACTTCTTTATCCATTTTTCTCTTTCCTGGGATATTTAAGGTGTAACGAAGTGGAGATTCTTGTCAACAGAGCAGCCCTAAACTTTGGGGTGCCTGTGTCTTGCTGATTTTTAGTTTTCCCAATTTATACGCCCATGAGTGGATGTGCCCTATGCTCCCTAAGCTGAGTTTTTTAGATGTTTCAGGACACACCGTGCACTTCTCCAGAGTGGCTGTTGGCAATTTACATCCCGCCCATCAGCGTAGCCAGGCTCCCGTTTCTCCATGGCCTGTCCTGCATTTCTGGTTTTGACACTTTATTCAGCATGGCCCTTTTGACCGATGGGAAGCGAGACTTCTTTGTAGCGCTGATTTGCCTTTCCAGGTTGCTTGGTGGGCCAAAAAGGGCATTATTGTCGAGGTTTTGCCGCTTTTCCTGTGCTTTAAAGGCGATTCGAATCTCCCTCCTGAAATCTGTTTCCTGCAATTCTGCCTTGCTTTCAAATCCTCTTCGTTGCCTTCCCTCAATATATTCGTGGACGAGAGTCATCATTTATAAGTCTGCAGGTTTGTGAATTGCAGTGCCCCTGAGCTCCAGTTTTCAACTCGCTTTCTTGGGCGCTGGCCGCAAAAGCGCAGGATTGCTTCAGGCCCTATTCTGGTCCCAGGCGGCAGGCTGAGCCTGTGGTTAATTCTTCTTCCTGATGGGAAAATAGAGTGACCTGTGCCTGTCCCAACACCTAGAGCTAGTCTCTCATTGGTTCCCCCTCTTCCCGTTCATCCTCAGGACAAATTGCAACCTGTACGGAACAGGAGGTTAAAGGTGCTGATTCTCCAAGGAGGGAGATTGCTAGTAAAGCGGCTGGAATTGCGAACCCGAGCACAAGGAGATGAGAAATGAGGTGCGTTTTAGAAACCTTTCCTGATCACACGGTGTACCATCTTCTGGGTTTCTCATGCATGTTTTTGATGTAGGAAGATGCCCTTGAACCTGGAGATTTGGGACCCATGGGATGGGTACCACGCAGTATTATTTTAAAGGGTCTGCGTTTGCTCACCCAACCTCACCAAAACTCTCAGCCCCAAGAGTGTCCACCCTTATGTCTCAATCAGCTGTGGGTCTAGATATGGTCAATCCAGGTGGCATTATAGCCGCTGAACGACTTTTGTAAGAATTTCTCTCTCTTTCACTGTCTTTGTTTCACGGGTTTTTAAAAGTAATTGATTTTTATAATGGGGTTTACCTGCTTTTCACTGCTGTGTTTTTGCTGCTTTACACCCACATGACTCACTTACAGAGAGATATCAATGCATAGGTTTTAAGATTCTTACTAGTCAGATATATTCTTGGGCGGTGAATAGGGGGTGCTGAGTCAAATTCATTGAGCAAGGAGTAGGTCTTGTCTATTACATAGTGCGTTTATGGAACGGTATCTGCGATAATTTGAAACCCTTGTTTTATGCATCATGCCACCTCACCTTTCCCGTTAAGCAGCCATAGTGTGTTTTCTAAACGTGTGACTCTATTCTGTTTTGTAATTCAGTTCAAGGGTAGCGGTTTTTACATTCCCTCTATAAGTGATATCTTATGATAAGTGTCTTTTTCTGTGTCACTTATTTCACTTAGAATCGTCGTTCCTAAATCCACTCATCATGCTGCTACTAGCCTTTTGATGTTGATTTCATGGCTGAGTGATATTCCATTGTACATAAGGACCACAACTTCTTTATCCATTTTTCTCTTTCCTGCGATCTATAAGGTGTAACGAAGTGGAGGTTCTTGTCAACCGATCAGCCCTAAACTTTGGGGTGCCTGTGTCTTGCTGATTTTTAGTTTTCCCAATTTATACGCCCATGAGTGGATGTGCCCTACGCTCCCTAAGCTGCATTTTTTAGATGTTTCAGGACACACCGTGCACATCTCCAGAGTGGCTCTTGGCAATTTACATCCCGCCCATCAGCGTAACCAGGCTCCCGTTTCTCCATGGCCTGTCCTGCATTTCTGGTTTCGACACTTTATTCAGCATGGCCCTTTTGACCGATGGGAAGCGAGACTTCTTTGTAGCGCTGATTTGCCTTTCCAGGTTGCTTGGTTGGCCAAAAAGGGCGTATGCGTTTTTTCCTGAATATATTCAGGAAAAAACGCATACGCCCTTTTTGGCCAAGGGCATCATTGTCGAGGTTTTGCCGCTTTTCCTGTGCTTTAAAGGCGATTCGAATCTCCCTCCTGAAATCTGTTTCCTGCAATTCTGCCTTGCTTTCAAATCCTCTTCGTTGCCTTCCCTCAATATATTCGTGGACGAGAGTCATCATTTATAAGTCTGCAGGTTTGTGAATTGCAGTGCCCCTGAACTCCAGTTTTCAACTCGCTTTCTTGGGCGCTGGCCGCAAAAGCGCAGGATTGCTTCAGGCCCTATTCTGGTCCCAGGCGGCAGGCTGAGCCTGTGGTTAAATCTTCTTCCTGATGGGAAAATACAGTGACCTGTGCCTGTCCCAACACCTAGAGCTAGTCTCTCATTGGTTCCCCCTCTTCCCGTTCATCCTCAGGACAAATTGCAACCTGTACGGAACAGGAGGTTAAAGGTGCTGATTCTCCAAGGAGGGAGATTGCTAGTAAAGCGGCTGGAATGGCGAACCCGAGCACAAGGAGATGAGAAATGAGGTGCGTTTTAGAAACCTTTCCTGATCACACGGTGTACCATCTTCTGGGTTTCTCATGCATGTTTTTGATGTATGAAGATGCCCTTGAACCTGGAGATTTGGGACCCATGGGATGGGTACCACGCAGTATTACTTTAAAGGGTCTGCGTTTGCTCACCCAACCTCACCAAAACTCTCAGCCCCAAGAGTGTCCACCCTTATGTCTCAATCAGCTGTGGGTCTAGATATGGTCAATCCAGGTGGCATCACAGCCCCTGAACGACTTTTGTAAGAATTTCTCTCTCTTTCACTGTCTTTGTTTCACGGGTTTTTAAAAGTAATTGATTTTTATAATGGGGTTTACCTGCTTTTCACTGCTGTGTTTTTGCCGCTTTACACCCACTTGACTCACTTACAGAGAGATATCAATGCATAGGTTTTAAGATTCTTACTAGTCAGATATATTCTTGGGCGGTGAATAGGGGGTGTTGAGTCCAATTCATTGAGGAAGGAGTAGGGCTTGTCTATTACATATTGGGTTTATGGAACGGTATCTGAGCTAATGTGAAACCCTTGTTGTATGCATCACCCCACCTCACCTTTCCCGTTAAGCAGCCATAGTGTGTTTTCTAAACGTGTGACTCTATTCTGTTTTGTAATTCAGTTCAAGGGTAGCGGTTTTTACATTCCCTCTATAAGTGATATCTTATGATAAGTGTCTTTTTCTGTGTGACTTATTTCACTTAGAATCGTCGTACCTAAATCCAATCATCATGCTGCTACTAGCCTTATGACTTTGATTTCATGGCTGAGTGATATTCCATTGTACATAAGGACCACAACTTCTTTATCCATTTTTCTCTTTCCTGGGATATTTAAGGTGTAAACAAGTGGAGATTCTTGTCAACAGAGCAGCCCTAAACTTTGGGGTGCCTGTGTCTTGCTGATTTTTAGTTTTCTCAATTTATACGCCCATGAGTGGATGTGCCCTATGCTCCCTAAGCTGAGTTTTTTAGATGTTTCAGGACACACCGTGCACTTCTCCAGAGTGGCTGTTGGCAATTTACATCCCGCCCATCAGCGTAGCCAGGCTCCCGTTTCTCCATGGCCTGTTCTGCATTTCTGGTTTTGACACTTTATTCAGCATGGCCCTTTTGACCGATGGGAAGCGAGAGTTCTTTGTAGCGCTGATTTGCCTTTCCAGGTTGCTTGGTTGGCCAAAAAGGGCGTATGCGTTTTTTCCTGAATATATTCAGGAAAAAACGCATACGCCCTTTTTGGCCAAGGGCATCATTGTCGAGGTTTTGCCGCTTTTCCTGTGCTTTAAAGGCGATTCGAATCTCCCTCCTGAAATCTGTTTCCTGCAATTCTGCCTTGCTTTCAAATCCTCTTCGTTGCCTTCCCTCAATATATTTGTGGACGAGACTCATCATTTATAAGTCTGCAGGTTTGTGAATTGCAGTGCCCCTGAGCTCCATTTATCAACTCGCTTTCTTGGGAGCTGGCCGCAAAAGCGCAGGATTGCTTCAGGCCCAATTCTGGTCCCGGGCGGCAGGCTGAGCCTGTGGTTAATTCTTCTTCCTGATGGGAAAATAGACCTGTGCCTGTCCCAACACCTAGAGCTAGTCTCTCATTGGTTACCCCTCTTCCCGTTAATCCTCAGGACAAATTGCAACCTGTACGGAACAGGCGGTTATAGGTACTGATTCTCCAAGGAGGGAGATTGCTAGTAAAGCGGCTGGAATGGCGAACCCGAGCACAAGGAGATGAGAAATGAGGTGCGTTTTAGAAACCTTTACCGGTCACACAGTGTACAATCTTCTGGGTTTCTCATGCATGTTTTCGATGTAGGAAGATGCCCTTGAACCTGGAGATTTGGGACCCATTGGATGGGTACCACGCAGTATTACTTTATAGGGTCTGCGTTTGCTCACCCAACCTCAACAAACCTCTCAGCCCCAAGAGTGTCCACCCTTATGTCTCAATCAGCTGTGGGTCTAGATATGGTCAATCTAGGTGGCATCACAGCCCCTGAACGAATTTTGTAAGAATTTCTCTCTCTTTCACTGTCTTTGTTTCACGGGTTTTTAAAAGTAATTGATTTTTATAATGGGGTTTACCTGCTTTTCACTGCTGTGTTTCTGCCGCTTTACACCCACTTGACTCACTTACAGAGAGATATCAATGCATAGGTTTTAAGATTCTTACTAGTCAGATATATTCTTGGGCGGTGAATAGGGGGTGTGGAGTCCAATTCATTGAGCAAGGAGTAGGCCTTGTGTATTACATATTGGGTTTATGGAACGGTATCAGAGATAATTCGAAACCCTTGTTTTATGCATCATGCCACCTCACCTTTCCTGTTAAGCAGCCATAGTGTGTTTTCTAAACGTGTGACTCTATTCTGTTTTGTAATTCAGTTCAAGGGTAGCGGTTTTTACATTCCCTCTATAAGTGATATCTTATGATAAGTGTCTTTTTCTGTGTGACTTATTTCACTTAGAATCGTCGTTCCTAAATCCACTCATCATGCTGCTACTAGCCTTATGATGTTGATTTCATGGCTGAGTGATATTCCATTGTACATAAGGACCACAACTTCTTTATCCATTTTTCTCTTTCCTGGGATCTGTAAGGTGTAACGAAGTGGAGGTTCTTGTCAACCGATCAGCCCTAAACTTTGGGGTGCCTGTGTCTTGCTGATTTTTAGTTTTCCCAATTTATACGCCCATGAGTGGATGTGCCCTACGCTCCCTAAGCTGCATTTTTTAGATGTTTCAGGACACACCGTGCACATCTCCAGAGTGGCTCTTGGCAATTTACATCCCGCCCATCAGCGTAACCAGGCTCCCGTTTCTCCATGGCCTGTCCTGCATTTCTGGTTTCGACACTTTATTCAGCATGGCCCTTTTGACCGATGGGAAGCGAGACTTCTTTGTAGCGCTGATTTGCCTTTCCAGGTTGCTTGGTTGGCCAAAAAGGGCGTATGCGTTTTTTCCTGAATATATTCAGGAAAAAACGCATACGCCCTTTTTGGCCAAGGGCATCATTGTCGAGGTTTTGCCGCTTTTTCTGTGCTTTAAAGGCGATTCGAATCTCCCTCCTGAAATATGTTTCCTGCAATTCTGCTTTGCTTTCAAATCCTCTTCGTTGCCTTCCCTCAATATATTTGTGGACGAGAGTCATCATTTATAAGTCTGCAGGTTTGTGAATTGCAGTGCCCCTGAGCGCCATTTTTCAACTCGCTTTCTTGGGAGCTGGCCGCAAAAGTGCAGGATTGCTTCAGGCCCTATTCTGGTCCCGGGCGGCAGGCTGAGCCTGTGGTTAATTCTTCTTCCTGATTGGAAAATAGAGTGACCTGTGCCTGTCCCAACAGCTAGAGCTAGTCTCTCATTGGTTCCCCCTCTTCCCGTTCATCCTCAGGACAAATTGCAACCTGTACGGAACAGGAGGTTAAAGGTGCTGATTCTCCAAGGAGGGAGATTGCTAGTAAAGCGGCTGGAATGGCGAACCCAAGCACAAGGAGATGAGAAATGAGGTGCGTTTTACAAACCTTTCCCGATCACACGGTGTACCATCTTCTGGGTTTCTCATGCATGTTTTCGATGTAGGAAGATGCCCTTGAACCTGGAGATTTGGGACCCATGGGATGGGTACCACGCAGTATTACTTTAAAGGGTCTGCGTTTGCTCACCCAACCTCACCAAACCTCTCAGCCCCAAGAGTGTCCACCCTTATGTCTCAATCAGCTGTGGGTCTAGATATGGTCAATCCAGGTGGCATTACAGCCGCTGAACGAATTTTGTAAGAATTTCTCTCTCTTTCACTGTCTTTGTTTCACGGGTTTTTAAAAGTAATTGATTTTTATAATGGGGTTTACCTGCTTTTCACTGCTGTGATTTTGCCGCTTTACACCCACTTGACTCACTTACAGAGAGATATCAATGCATAGGTTTCAAGATTCTTACTAGTCAGATATATTCTTGGGCGGTGATTTGGAGGTGTTGAGTCCAATTCATTGAGGAAGGAGTAGGGCTTGTCTATTACATATTGGGTTTATGGAACGGTATCTGAGATAATTTGAAACCCTTGTTGTATGCATCACCCCACCTCGCCTTTCCCATTAAGCAGCCATAGTGTGTTTTCTAAACGTGTGACTCTATTCTGTTTTGTAATTCAGTTCAAGGGTAGCGGTTTTTACATTCCCTCTATAAGTCATATCTTATGATAAGTGTCTTTTTCTGTGTGACTTATTTCACTTAGAATCTTCGTACCTAAATCCACTCATCATGCTGTTACTAGCCTTATGACGTTGATTTCATGGCTGAGTGATATTACATTGTACATAAGGACCACAACTTCTTTATCCATTTTTCTCTTTCCTGGGATATTTAAGGTGTAACCAAGTGGAGATTCTTGTCAACAGAGCAGCCCTAAACTTTGGGGTGCCTGTGTCTTGCTGATTTTTAGTTTTCCCAATTTATACGCCCATGAGTGGATGTGCCCTATGCTCCCTAAGCTCAGTTTTTTAGATGTTTCAGGACACACCGTGCACTTCTCCAGAGTGGCTGTTGGCAATTTACATCCCGCCCTTCAGCGTAGCCACGCCCCCATTTCTCCATGGCCTGTCCTGCATTTCTGGTTTTGACACTTTATTCAGCATGGCCCTTTTGACCGATGGGAAGCGAGACTTCTTTGTAGCGCTGATTTGCCTTTCCAGGTTGCTTGGTTGGCCAAAAAGGGCGTATGCGTTTTTTCCTGAATATATGCAGGAAAAAACGCATACGCCCTTTTTGGCCAAGGGCATCATTGTCGAGTTTTGCCGCTTTTCCTGTGCTTTAAAGGCGATTCGAATCTCCCTCCTGAAATCTGTTTCCTGCAATTCTGCCTTGCTTTCAAATCCTCTTCGTTGCCTTCCCTCAATATATTTGTGGACGAGAGTCATCATTTATAAGTCTGCAGGTTTGTGAATTGCAGTGCCCCTGAGCTCCATTTTTCAACTCGCTTTCTTGGGAGCTAGCCGCAAGAGCGCAGGATTGCTTCAGGCCCTATTCTGGTCCCAGGCGGCAGGCTGAGCCTGTGGTTAATTCTTCTTCTTGAGGGGAAAATAGAGTGACCTGTGCCTGTCCCAACACCTAGAGCTAGTCTCTCATTGGTTCCCCCTCTTCCCGTTCATCCTCAGGACAAATTGCAAGCTGTACGGAACAGGAGGTTAAAGGTGCTGATTCTCCAAGGAGGGAGATTGCTAGTAAAGCGGCTGGAATGGCGAACCCGAGCACAAGGAGCTGAGAAATGAGGTGCGTTTTAGAAACCTTTCCCGATCACACGGTGTACCATCTTCTGGGTTTCTCATGCATGTTTTCGATGTAGGAAGATGCCCTTGAACCTGGAGATTTGGGACCCATGGGATGGGTACCACGCAGTATTACTTTAAAGGGTCTGCGTTTGCTCACCCAACCTCACCAAACCTCTCAGCCCCAAGAGTGTCCACCCTTATGTCTCAATCAGCTGTGGGTCTAGATATGGTCAATCCAGGTGGCATTACAGCCGCTGAACGAATTTTGTAAGAATTTCTCTCTCTTTCACTGTCTTTGTTTCACGGGTTTTTAAAAGTAATTGATTTTTATAATGGGGTTTACCTGCTTTTCATTGCTGTGATTTTGCCGCTTTACACCCACTTGACTCACTTACAGAGAGATATCAATGCATAGGTTTCAAGATTCTTACTAGTCAGATATATTCTTGGGCGGTGAATTGGGGGTGTTGAGTCCAATTCATTGAGGAAGGAGTAGGGCTTGTCTATTACATATTGGGTTTATGGAACGGTATCTGAGATAATTTGAAACCCTTGTTGTATGCATCACCCCACCTCACCTTTCCCGTTAAGCAGCCATAGTGTGTTTTCTAAACGTGTGACTCTATTCTGTTTTGTAATTCAGTTCAAGGGTAGCGGTTTTTACATTCCCTCTATAAGTCATATCTTATGATAAGTGTCTTTTTCTGTGTGACTTATTTCACTTAGAATCGTCGTACCTAAATCCAATCATCATGCTGCTACTAGCCTTATGACGTTGATTTCATGGCTGAGTGATATTCCATTGTACATAAGGACCACAACTTCTTTATCCATTTTTCTCTTTCCTGGGATATTTAAGGTGTAACAAAGTGGAGATTCTTGTCAACAGAGCAGCCCTAAACTTTGGGGTGCCTGTGTCTTGCTGATTTTTAGTTTTCCCAATTTATACGCCCATGAGTGGATGTGCCCTATGCTCCCTAAGCTCAGTTTTTTAGATGTTTCAGGACACACCGTGCACTTCTCCAGAGTGGCTGTTGGCAATTTACATCCCGCCCATCAGCGTAGCCAGGCTCCCGTTTCTCCATGGCCTGTCCTGCATTTCTGCTTTTGACACTTTATTCAGCATGGCCCTTTTGACCGATGGGAAGCGAGACTTCTTTGTAGCGCTGATTTGCCTTTCCAGGTTGCTTGGTTGGCCAAAAAGGGCGTATGCGTTTTTTCCTGAATATATTCAGGAAAAAACGCATACGCCCTTTTTGGCCAAGGGCATCATTGTCGAGGTTTTGCCGCTTTTCCTGTGCTTTAAAGGCGATTCGAATCTCCCTCCTGAAATCTGTTTCCTGCAATTCTGCCTTGCTTTCAAATCCTCTTCGTTTCCTTCCATCAATATATTTGTGGTCGAGAGTCATCATTTATAAGTCTGCAGGTTTGTGAATTGCAGTGCCCCTGAGCTCCATTTTTCAACTCGCTTTCTTGGGCGCTGGCCGCAAAAGCGCAGGATTGCTTCAGGCCCTATTCTGGTCCCAGGCGGCAGGCTGAGCCTGTGGTTAATTCTTCTTCCTGATGGGAAAATAGAGTGACCTCTGCCTGTCCCAACACCTAGAGCTAGTCCCTCATTGGTTCCCCCTCTTCCCTTTCATCCTCAGGACAAATTGCAAGCTGTACGGAACAGGAGGTTAAAGGTGCTGATTCTCCAAGGAGGGAGATTGCTAGTAAAGCTGCTGGAATGGCGAACCCGAGCACAAGGAGATGAGAAATGAGGTGCGTTTTACAAACATTTCCCGATCACACGGTGTACCATCTTCTGGGTTTCTCATGCATGTTTTCGATGTAGGAACATGCCCTTGAACCTGGAGATTTGGGACCCATGGGATGGGTACCACGCAGTATTACTTTAAAGGGTCTGCGTTTGCTCACCCAACCTCACCAAACCTCTCAGCCCCAAGAGTGTCCACCCTTATGTCGCAATCAGCTGTGGGTCTAGATATGGTCAATCCAGGTGGCATCACAGCCCCTGAACGAATTTTGTAAGAATTTCTCTCTCTTTCACTGTCTTTGTTTCACGGGTTTTTAAAAGTAATTGATTTTTATAATGGGGTTTACCTGCTTTTCACTGCTGTGATTTTGCCGCTTTACACCCACTTGACTCACTTACAGAGAGATATCAATGCATAGGTTTCAAGATTCTTACTAGTCAGATATATTCTTGGGCGGTGAATTGGGGGTGTTGAGTCCAATTCATTGAGGAAGGAGTAGGGCTTGTCTATTACATATTGGGTTTATGGAACGGTATCTGAGATAATTTGAAACCCTTGTTGTATGCATCACCCCACCTCACCTTTCCCGTTAAGCAGCCATAGTGTGTTTTCTAAACGTGTGACTCTATTCTGTTTTGTAATTCAGTTCAAGGGTAGCGGTTTTTACATTCCCTCTATAAGTCATATCTTATGATAAGTGTCTTTTTCTGTGTGACTTATTTCACTTAGAATCGTCGTACCTAAATCCAATCATCATGCTGCTACTAGCCTTATGACGTTGATTTCATGGCTGAGTGATATTCCATTGTACATAAGGACCACAATTTCTTTATCCATTTTTCTCTTTCCTGGGATATTTAAGGTGTAACGAAGTGGAGATTCTTGTCAACAGAGCAGCCCTAAACTTTGGGGTGCCTGTGTCTTGCTGATTTTTAGTTTTCCCAATTTATACGCCCATGAGTGGATGTGCCCTATGCTCCCTAAGCTGAGTTTTTTAGATGTTTCAGGACGCACCGTACACTTCTCCAGAGTGGCTGTTGGCAATTTACATCCCGCCCATCAGCGTAGCCAGGCTCCCGTTTCTCCATGGCCTGTCCTGCATTTCTGGTTTTGATACTTTATTCAGCATGGCCATTTTGACCGATGGGAAGCGAGACTTCTTTGTAGCGCTGATTTGCCTTTCCAGGTTGCTTGGTTGGCCAAAAAGGGCGTATGCGTTTTTTCCTGAATATATTCAGGAAAAAACGCATACGCCCTTTTTGGCCAAGGGCATCATTGTCGAGGTTTTGCCGCTTTTCCTGTGCTTTAAAGGCGATTAGAATCTCCCTCCTGAAATCTGTTTCCTGCAATTCTGCCTTGCTTTCAAATCCTCTTCGTTTCCTTCCATCAATATATTTGTGGTCGAGAGTCATCATTTATAAGTCTGCAGGTTTGTGAATTGCAGTGCCCCTGAGCTCCATTTTTCAACTCGCTTTCTTGGGCGCTGGCCGCAAAAGCGCAGGATTGCTTCAGGCCCTATTCTGGTCCCAGGCGGCAGGCTGAGCCTGTGGTTAATTCTTCTTCCTGATGGGAAAATAGAGTGACCTCTGCCTGTCCCAACACCTAGAGCTAGTCCCTCATTGGTTCCCCCTCTTCCCTTTCATCCTCAGGACAAATTGCAAGCTGTACGGAACAGGAGGTTAAAGGTGCTGATTCTCCAAGGAGGGAGATTGCTAGTAAAGCGGCTGGAATGGCGAACCCGAGCACAAGGAGATGAGAAATGAGGTGCGTTTTAGAAACCTTTCCCGATCACACGGTGTACCATCTTCTGGGTTTCTCATGCATGTTTTCGATGTAGGAAGATGCCCTTGAACCTGGAGATTTGGGACCCATGGGATGGGTACCACGCAGTATTACTTTAAAGGGTCTGCGTTTGCTCACCCAACCTCACCAAACCTCTCAGCCCCAAGAGTGTCCACCCTTATGTCTCAATCAGCTGTGGGTCTAGATATGGTCAATCCAGGTGGCATTACAGCCGCTGAACGAATTTTGTAAGAATTTCTCTCTCTTTCACTGTCTTTGTTTCACGGGTTTTTAAAAGTAATTGATTTTTATAATGGGGTTTACCTGCTTTTCATTGCTGTGATTTTGCCGCTTTACACCCACTTGACTCACTTACAGAGAGATATCAATGCATAGGTTTCAAGATTCTTACTAGTCAGATATATTCTTGGGCGGTGAATTGGGGGTGTTGAGTCCAATTCATTGAGGAAGGAGTAGGGCTTGTCTATTACATATTGGGTTTATGGAACGGTATCTGAGATAATTTGAAACCCTTGTTGTATGCATCACCCCACCTCACCTTTCCCGTTAAGCAGCCATAGTGTGTTTTCTAAACGTGTGACTCTATTCTGTTTTGTAATTCAGTTCAAGGGTAGCGGTTTTTACATTCCCTCTATAAGTCATATCTTATGATAAGTGTCTTTTTCTGTGTGACTTATTTCACTTAGAATCGTCGTACCTAAATCCAATCATCATGCTGCTACTAGCCTTATGACGTTGATTTCATGGCTGAGTGATATTCCATTGTACATAAGGACCACAACTTCTTTATCCATTTTTCTCTTTCCTGGGATATTTAAGGTGTAACAAAGTGGAGATTCTTGTCAACAGAGCAGCCCTAAACTTTGGGGTGCCTGTGTCTTGCTGATTTTTAGTTTTCCCAATTTATACGCCCATGAGTGGATGTGCCCTATGCTCCCTAAGCTGAGTTTTTTAGATGTTTCAGGACACACCGTGCACTTCTCCAGAGTGGCTGTTGGCAATTTACATCCCGCCCATCAGCGTAGCCAGGCTCCCGTTTCTCCATGGCCTGTCCTGCATTTCTGGTTTTGACACTTTATTCAGCATGGCCCTTTTGACCGATGGGAAGCGAGACTTCTTTGTAGCGCTGATTTGCCTTTCCAGGTTGCTTGGTTGGCCAAAAAGGGCGTATGCGTTTTTTCCTGAATATATGCAGGAAAAAACGCATACGCCCTTTTTGGCCAAGGGCATCATTGTCGAGGTTTTGCCGCTTTTCCTGTGCTTTAAAGGCGATTCGAATCTCCCTCCTGAAATCTGTTTCCTGCAATTCTGCCTTGCTTTCAAATCCTCTTCGT
Organism: Balaenoptera physalus; assembly: GCF_965194825.1. NCBI lineage: Eukaryota > Metazoa > Chordata > Mammalia > Artiodactyla > Balaenopteridae > Balaenoptera > Balaenoptera physalus. Next base: position 137,762 of record NW_028126047.1, read on the forward strand.
TGCCTTCCCTCAATATATTTGTGGACGAGAGTCATCATTTATAAGTCTGCAGGTTTGTGAATTGCAGTGCCCCTGAGCTCCATTTTTCAACTCGCTTTCTTGGGCGCTGGCCGCAAAAGCGCAGGATTGCTTCAGGCCCTATTCTGGTCCCAGGCGGCAGGCTGAGCCTGTGGTTAATTCTTCTTCCTGATGGGAAAATAGAGTGACCTCTGCCTGTCCCAACACCTGGAGCTAGTCTCTCATTGTTTCCCCCTCTTCCCTTTCATCCTCAGGACAAATTGCAAGCTGTACGGAACAGGAGGTTAAAGGTGCTGATTCTCCAAGGAGGGAGATTGCTAGTAAAGCGGCTCGAATGGCGAACCCGAGCACAAGGAGATGAGAAATGAGGTGCGTTTTAGAAACCTTTCCCGATCACACGGTGTACCATCTTATGGGTTTCTCATGCATGTTTTCGATGTAGGAAGATGCCCTTGAACCTGGAGATTTGGGACCCATGGGATGGGTACCACGCAGTATTACTTTAAAGGGTCTGCGTTTGCTCACCCAACCTCACCAAACCTCTCAGCCCCAAGAGTGTCCACCCTTATGTCTCAATCAGCTGTGGGTCTAGATATGGTCAATCCAGGTGGCATTACAGCCGCTGAACGAATTTTGTAAGAATTTCTCTCTCTTTCACTGTCTTTGTTTCACGGGTTTTTAAAAGTAATTGATTTTTATAATGGGGTTTACCTGCTTTTCACTGCTGTGATTTTGCCTCTTTACACCCACTTGACTCACTTTCAGAGAGATATCAATGCATAGGTTTCAAGATTCTTACTAGTCAGATATCTTCTTGGGCGGTGAATAGGGGGTGCTGAGTCCAATTCCTTGAGCAAGGAGTAGGGATTGTCTATTACATATTGGTTTTATGGAACGGTATCTGAGCTAATTTGAAACCCTTGTTGTATGCATCACCCCACCTCACCTTTCCCGTTAAGCAGCCATAGTGTGTTTTCTAAACGTGTGACTCTATTCTGTTTTGTAATTCAGTTCAAGGGTAGCGGTTTTTACATTCCCTCTATAAGTCATATCTTATGATAAGTGTCTTTTTCTGTGTGACTTATTTCACTTAGAATCGTCGTACCTAAATCCAATCATCATGCTGCTACTAGCCTTATGACGTTGATTTCATGGCTGAGTGATATTCCATTGTACATAAGGACCACAACTTCTTTATCCATTTTTCTCTTTCCTGGGATATTTAAGGTGTAACAAAGTGGAGATTCTTGTCAACAGAGCAGCCCTAAACTTTGGGGTGCCTGTGTCTTGCTGATTTTTAGTTTTCCCAATTTATACGCCCATGAGTGGATGTGCCCTATGCTCCCTAAGCTGAGTTTTTTAGATGTTTCAGGACACACCGTGCACTTCTCCAGAGTGGCTGTTGGCAATTTACATCCCGCCCATCAGCGTAGCCAGGCTCCCGTTTCTCCATGGCCTGTCCTGCATTTCTGGTTTTGACACTTTATTCAGCATGGCCCTTTTGACCGATGGGAAGCGAGACTTCTTTGTAGCGCTGATTTGCCTTTCCAGGTTGCTTGGTGGGCCAAAAAGGGCATTATTGTCGAGGTTTTGCCGCTTTTCCTGTGCTTTAAAGGCGATTCGAATCTCCCTCCTGAAATCTGTTTCCTGCAATTCTGCCTTGCTTTCAAATCCTCTTCGTTGCCTTCCCTCAATATATTCGTGGACGAGAGTCATCATTTATAAGTCTGCAGGTTTGTGAATTGCAGTGCCCCTGAGCTCCAGTTTTCAACTCGCTTTCTTGGGCGCTGGCCGCAAAAGCGCAGGATTGCTTCAGGCCCTATTCTGGTCCCAGGCGGCAGGCTGAGCCTGTGGTTAATTCTTCTTCCTGATGGGAAAATAGAGTGACCTGTGCCTGTCCCAACACCTAGAGCTAGTCTCTCATTGGTTCCCCCTCTTCCCGTTCATCCTCAGGACAAATTGCAACCTGTACGGAACAGGAGGTTAAAGGTGCTGATTCTCCAAGGAGGGAGATTGCTAGTAAAGCGGCTGGAATTGCGAACCCGAGCACAAGGAGATGAGAAATGAGGTGCGTTTTAGAAACCTTTCCTGATCACACGGTGTACCATCTTCTGGGTTTCTCATGCATGTTTTTGATGTAGGAAGATGCCCTTGAACCTGGAGATTTGGGACCCATGGGATGGGTACCACGCAGTATTATTTTAAAGGGTCTGCGTTTGCTCACCCAACCTCACCAAAACTCTCAGCCCCAAGAGTGTCCACCCTTATGTCTCAATCAGCTGTGGGTCTAGATATGGTCAATCCAGGTGGCATTATAGCCGCTGAACGACTTTTGTAAGAATTTCTCTCTCTTTCACTGTCTTTGTTTCACGGGTTTTTAAAAGTAATTGATTTTTATAATGGGGTTTACCTGCTTTTCACTGCTGTGTTTTTGCTGCTTTACACCCACATGACTCACTTACAGAGAGATATCAATGCATAGGTTTTAAGATTCTTACTAGTCAGATATATTCTTGGGCGGTGAATAGGGGGTGCTGAGTCAAATTCATTGAGCAAGGAGTAGGTCTTGTCTATTACATAGTGCGTTTATGGAACGGTATCTGCGATAATTTGAAACCCTTGTTTTATGCATCATGCCACCTCACCTTTCCCGTTAAGCAGCCATAGTGTGTTTTCTAAACGTGTGACTCTATTCTGTTTTGTAATTCAGTTCAAGGGTAGCGGTTTTTACATTCCCTCTATAAGTGATATCTTATGATAAGTGTCTTTTTCTGTGTCACTTATTTCACTTAGAATCGTCGTTCCTAAATCCACTCATCATGCTGCTACTAGCCTTTTGATGTTGATTTCATGGCTGAGTGATATTCCATTGTACATAAGGACCACAACTTCTTTATCCATTTTTCTCTTTCCTGCGATCTATAAGGTGTAACGAAGTGGAGGTTCTTGTCAACCGATCAGCCCTAAACTTTGGGGTGCCTGTGTCTTGCTGATTTTTAGTTTTCCCAATTTATACGCCCATGAGTGGATGTGCCCTACGCTCCCTAAGCTGCATTTTTTAGATGTTTCAGGACACACCGTGCACATCTCCAGAGTGGCTCTTGGCAATTTACATCCCGCCCATCAGCGTAACCAGGCTCCCGTTTCTCCATGGCCTGTCCTGCATTTCTGGTTTCGACACTTTATTCAGCATGGCCCTTTTGACCGATGGGAAGCGAGACTTCTTTGTAGCGCTGATTTGCCTTTCCAGGTTGCTTGGTTGGCCAAAAAGGGCGTATGCGTTTTTTCCTGAATATATTCAGGAAAAAACGCATACGCCCTTTTTGGCCAAGGGCATCATTGTCGAGGTTTTGCCGCTTTTCCTGTGCTTTAAAGGCGATTCGAATCTCCCTCCTGAAATCTGTTTCCTGCAATTCTGCCTTGCTTTCAAATCCTCTTCGTTGCCTTCCCTCAATATATTCGTGGACGAGAGTCATCATTTATAAGTCTGCAGGTTTGTGAATTGCAGTGCCCCTGAACTCCAGTTTTCAACTCGCTTTCTTGGGCGCTGGCCGCAAAAGCGCAGGATTGCTTCAGGCCCTATTCTGGTCCCAGGCGGCAGGCTGAGCCTGTGGTTAAATCTTCTTCCTGATGGGAAAATACAGTGACCTGTGCCTGTCCCAACACCTAGAGCTAGTCTCTCATTGGTTCCCCCTCTTCCCGTTCATCCTCAGGACAAATTGCAACCTGTACGGAACAGGAGGTTAAAGGTGCTGATTCTCCAAGGAGGGAGATTGCTAGTAAAGCGGCTGGAATGGCGAACCCGAGCACAAGGAGATGAGAAATGAGGTGCGTTTTAGAAACCTTTCCTGATCACACGGTGTACCATCTTCTGGGTTTCTCATGCATGTTTTTGATGTATGAAGATGCCCTTGAACCTGGAGATTTGGGACCCATGGGATGGGTACCACGCAGTATTACTTTAAAGGGTCTGCGTTTGCTCACCCAACCTCACCAAAACTCTCAGCCCCAAGAGTGTCCACCCTTATGTCTCAATCAGCTGTGGGTCTAGATATGGTCAATCCAGGTGGCATCACAGCCCCTGAACGACTTTTGTAAGAATTTCTCTCTCTTTCACTGTCTTTGTTTCACGGGTTTTTAAAAGTAATTGATTTTTATAATGGGGTTTACCTGCTTTTCACTGCTGTGTTTTTGCCGCTTTACACCCACTTGACTCACTTACAGAGAGATATCAATGCATAGGTTTTAAGATTCTTACTAGTCAGATATATTCTTGGGCGGTGAATAGGGGGTGTTGAGTCCAATTCATTGAGGAAGGAGTAGGGCTTGTCTATTACATATTGGGTTTATGGAACGGTATCTGAGCTAATGTGAAACCCTTGTTGTATGCATCACCCCACCTCACCTTTCCCGTTAAGCAGCCATAGTGTGTTTTCTAAACGTGTGACTCTATTCTGTTTTGTAATTCAGTTCAAGGGTAGCGGTTTTTACATTCCCTCTATAAGTGATATCTTATGATAAGTGTCTTTTTCTGTGTGACTTATTTCACTTAGAATCGTCGTACCTAAATCCAATCATCATGCTGCTACTAGCCTTATGACTTTGATTTCATGGCTGAGTGATATTCCATTGTACATAAGGACCACAACTTCTTTATCCATTTTTCTCTTTCCTGGGATATTTAAGGTGTAAACAAGTGGAGATTCTTGTCAACAGAGCAGCCCTAAACTTTGGGGTGCCTGTGTCTTGCTGATTTTTAGTTTTCTCAATTTATACGCCCATGAGTGGATGTGCCCTATGCTCCCTAAGCTGAGTTTTTTAGATGTTTCAGGACACACCGTGCACTTCTCCAGAGTGGCTGTTGGCAATTTACATCCCGCCCATCAGCGTAGCCAGGCTCCCGTTTCTCCATGGCCTGTTCTGCATTTCTGGTTTTGACACTTTATTCAGCATGGCCCTTTTGACCGATGGGAAGCGAGAGTTCTTTGTAGCGCTGATTTGCCTTTCCAGGTTGCTTGGTTGGCCAAAAAGGGCGTATGCGTTTTTTCCTGAATATATTCAGGAAAAAACGCATACGCCCTTTTTGGCCAAGGGCATCATTGTCGAGGTTTTGCCGCTTTTCCTGTGCTTTAAAGGCGATTCGAATCTCCCTCCTGAAATCTGTTTCCTGCAATTCTGCCTTGCTTTCAAATCCTCTTCGTTGCCTTCCCTCAATATATTTGTGGACGAGACTCATCATTTATAAGTCTGCAGGTTTGTGAATTGCAGTGCCCCTGAGCTCCATTTATCAACTCGCTTTCTTGGGAGCTGGCCGCAAAAGCGCAGGATTGCTTCAGGCCCAATTCTGGTCCCGGGCGGCAGGCTGAGCCTGTGGTTAATTCTTCTTCCTGATGGGAAAATAGACCTGTGCCTGTCCCAACACCTAGAGCTAGTCTCTCATTGGTTACCCCTCTTCCCGTTAATCCTCAGGACAAATTGCAACCTGTACGGAACAGGCGGTTATAGGTACTGATTCTCCAAGGAGGGAGATTGCTAGTAAAGCGGCTGGAATGGCGAACCCGAGCACAAGGAGATGAGAAATGAGGTGCGTTTTAGAAACCTTTACCGGTCACACAGTGTACAATCTTCTGGGTTTCTCATGCATGTTTTCGATGTAGGAAGATGCCCTTGAACCTGGAGATTTGGGACCCATTGGATGGGTACCACGCAGTATTACTTTATAGGGTCTGCGTTTGCTCACCCAACCTCAACAAACCTCTCAGCCCCAAGAGTGTCCACCCTTATGTCTCAATCAGCTGTGGGTCTAGATATGGTCAATCTAGGTGGCATCACAGCCCCTGAACGAATTTTGTAAGAATTTCTCTCTCTTTCACTGTCTTTGTTTCACGGGTTTTTAAAAGTAATTGATTTTTATAATGGGGTTTACCTGCTTTTCACTGCTGTGTTTCTGCCGCTTTACACCCACTTGACTCACTTACAGAGAGATATCAATGCATAGGTTTTAAGATTCTTACTAGTCAGATATATTCTTGGGCGGTGAATAGGGGGTGTGGAGTCCAATTCATTGAGCAAGGAGTAGGCCTTGTCTATTACATATTGGGTTTATGGAACGGTATCAGAGATAATTCGAAACCCTTGTTTTATGCATCATGCCACCTCACCTTTCCTGTTAAGCAGCCATAGTGTGTTTTCTAAACGTGTGACTCTATTCTGTTTTGTAATTCAGTTCAAGGGTAGCGGTTTTTACATTCCCTCTATAAGTGATATCTTATGATAAGTGTCTTTTTCTGTGTGACTTATTTCACTTAGAATCGTCGTTCCTAAATCCACTCATCATGCTGCTACTAGCCTTATGATGTTGATTTCATGGCTGAGTGATATTCCATTGTACATAAGGACCACAACTTCTTTATCCATTTTTCTCTTTCCTGGGATCTGTAAGGTGTAACGAAGTGGAGGTTCTTGTCAACCGATCAGCCCTAAACTTTGGGGTGCCTGTGTCTTGCTGATTTTTAGTTTTCCCAATTTATACGCCCATGAGTGGATGTGCCCTACGCTCCCTAAGCTGCATTTTTTAGATGTTTCAGGACACACCGTGCACATCTCCAGAGTGGCTCTTGGCAATTTACATCCCGCCCATCAGCGTAACCAGGCTCCCGTTTCTCCATGGCCTGTCCTGCATTTCTGGTTTCGACACTTTATTCAGCATGGCCCTTTTGACCGATGGGAAGCGAGACTTCTTTGTAGCGCTGATTTGCCTTTCCAGGTTGCTTGGTTGGCCAAAAAGGGCGTATGCGTTTTTTCCTGAATATATTCAGGAAAAAACGCATACGCCCTTTTTGGCCAAGGGCATCATTGTCGAGGTTTTGCCGCTTTTTCTGTGCTTTAAAGGCGATTCGAATCTCCCTCCTGAAATATGTTTCCTGCAATTCTGCTTTGCTTTCAAATCCTCTTCGTTGCCTTCCCTCAATATATTTGTGGACGAGAGTCATCATTTATAAGTCTGCAGGTTTGTGAATTGCAGTGCCCCTGAGCGCCATTTTTCAACTCGCTTTCTTGGGAGCTGGCCGCAAAAGTGCAGGATTGCTTCAGGCCCTATTCTGGTCCCGGGCGGCAGGCTGAGCCTGTGGTTAATTCTTCTTCCTGATTGGAAAATAGAGTGACCTGTGCCTGTCCCAACAGCTAGAGCTAGTCTCTCATTGGTTCCCCCTCTTCCCGTTCATCCTCAGGACAAATTGCAACCTGTACGGAACAGGAGGTTAAAGGTGCTGATTCTCCAAGGAGGGAGATTGCTAGTAAAGCGGCTGGAATGGCGAACCCAAGCACAAGGAGATGAGAAATGAGGTGCGTTTTACAAACCTTTCCCGATCACACGGTGTACCATCTTCTGGGTTTCTCATGCATGTTTTCGATGTAGGAAGATGCCCTTGAACCTGGAGATTTGGGACCCATGGGATGGGTACCACGCAGTATTACTTTAAAGGGTCTGCGTTTGCTCACCCAACCTCACCAAACCTCTCAGCCCCAAGAGTGTCCACCCTTATGTCTCAATCAGCTGTGGGTCTAGATATGGTCAATCCAGGTGGCATTACAGCCGCTGAACGAATTTTGTAAGAATTTCTCTCTCTTTCACTGTCTTTGTTTCACGGGTTTTTAAAAGTAATTGATTTTTATAATGGGGTTTACCTGCTTTTCACTGCTGTGATTTTGCCGCTTTACACCCACTTGACTCACTTACAGAGAGATATCAATGCATAGGTTTCAAGATTCTTACTAGTCAGATATATTCTTGGGCGGTGATTTGGAGGTGTTGAGTCCAATTCATTGAGGAAGGAGTAGGGCTTGTCTATTACATATTGGGTTTATGGAACGGTATCTGAGATAATTTGAAACCCTTGTTGTATGCATCACCCCACCTCGCCTTTCCCATTAAGCAGCCATAGTGTGTTTTCTAAACGTGTGACTCTATTCTGTTTTGTAATTCAGTTCAAGGGTAGCGGTTTTTACATTCCCTCTATAAGTCATATCTTATGATAAGTGTCTTTTTCTGTGTGACTTATTTCACTTAGAATCTTCGTACCTAAATCCACTCATCATGCTGTTACTAGCCTTATGACGTTGATTTCATGGCTGAGTGATATTACATTGTACATAAGGACCACAACTTCTTTATCCATTTTTCTCTTTCCTGGGATATTTAAGGTGTAACCAAGTGGAGATTCTTGTCAACAGAGCAGCCCTAAACTTTGGGGTGCCTGTGTCTTGCTGATTTTTAGTTTTCCCAATTTATACGCCCATGAGTGGATGTGCCCTATGCTCCCTAAGCTCAGTTTTTTAGATGTTTCAGGACACACCGTGCACTTCTCCAGAGTGGCTGTTGGCAATTTACATCCCGCCCTTCAGCGTAGCCACGCCCCCATTTCTCCATGGCCTGTCCTGCATTTCTGGTTTTGACACTTTATTCAGCATGGCCCTTTTGACCGATGGGAAGCGAGACTTCTTTGTAGCGCTGATTTGCCTTTCCAGGTTGCTTGGTTGGCCAAAAAAGGCGTATGCGTTTTTTCCTGAATATATGCAGGAAAAAACGCATACGCCCTTTTTGGCCAAGGGCATCATTGTCGAGGTTTTGCCGCTTTTCCTGTGCTTTAAAGGCGATTCGAATCTCCCTCCTGAAATCTGTTTCCTGCAATTCTGCCTTGCTTTCAAATCCTCTTCGTTGCCTTCCCTCAATATATTTGTGGACGAGAGTCATCATTTATAAGTCTGCAGGTTTGTGAATTGCAGTGCCCCTGAGCTCCATTTTTCAACTCGCTTTCTTGGGAGCTAGCCGCAAGAGCGCAGGATTGCTTCAGGCCCTATTCTGGTCCCAGGCGGCAGGCTGAGCCTGTGGTTAATTCTTCTTCTTGAGGGGAAAATAGAGTGACCTGTGCCTGTCCCAACACCTAGAGCTAGTCTCTCATTGGTTCCCCCTCTTCCCGTTCATCCTCAGGACAAATTGCAAGCTGTACGGAACAGGAGGTTAAAGGTGCTGATTCTCCAAGGAGGGAGATTGCTAGTAAAGCGGCTGGAATGGCGAACCCGAGCACAAGGAGCTGAGAAATGAGGTGCGTTTTAGAAACCTTTCCCGATCACACGGTGTACCATCTTCTGGGTTTCTCATGCATGTTTTCGATGTAGGAAGATGCCCTTGAACCTGGAGATTTGGGACCCATGGGATGGGTACCACGCAGTATTACTTTAAAGGGTCTGCGTTTGCTCACCCAACCTCACCAAACCTCTCAGCCCCAAGAGTGTCCACCCTTATGTCTCAATCAGCTGTGGGTCTAGATATGGTCAATCCAGGTGGCATTACAGCCGCTGAACGAATTTTGTAAGAATTTCTCTCTCTTTCACTGTCTTTGTTTCACGGGTTTTTAAAAGTAATTGATTTTTATAATGGGGTTTACCTGCTTTTCATTGCTGTGATTTTGCCGCTTTACACCCACTTGACTCACTTACAGAGAGATATCAATGCATAGGTTTCAAGATTCTTACTAGTCAGATATATTCTTGGGCGGTGAATTGGGGGTGTTGAGTCCAATTCATTGAGGAAGGAGTAGGGCTTGTCTATTACATATTGGGTTTATGGAACGGTATCTGAGATAATTTGAAACCCTTGTTGTATGCATCACCCCACCTCACCTTTCCCGTTAAGCAGCCATAGTGTGTTTTCTAAACGTGTGACTCTATTCTGTTTTGTAATTCAGTTCAAGGGTAGCGGTTTTTACATTCCCTCTATAAGTCATATCTTATGATAAGTGTCTTTTTCTGTGTGACTTATTTCACTTAGAATCGTCGTACCTAAATCCAATCATCATGCTGCTACTAGCCTTATGACGTTGATTTCATGGCTGAGTGATATTCCATTGTACATAAGGACCACAACTTCTTTATCCATTTTTCTCTTTCCTGGGATATTTAAGGTGTAACAAAGTGGAGATTCTTGTCAACAGAGCAGCCCTAAACTTTGGGGTGCCTGTGTCTTGCTGATTTTTAGTTTTCCCAATTTATACGCCCATGAGTGGATGTGCCCTATGCTCCCTAAGCTCAGTTTTTTAGATGTTTCAGGACACACCGTGCACTTCTCCAGAGTGGCTGTTGGCAATTTACATCCCGCCCATCAGCGTAGCCAGGCTCCCGTTTCTCCATGGCCTGTCCTGCATTTCTGCTTTTGACACTTTATTCAGCATGGCCCTTTTGACCGATGGGAAGCGAGACTTCTTTGTAGCGCTGATTTGCCTTTCCAGGTTGCTTGGTTGGCCAAAAAGGGCGTATGCGTTTTTTCCTGAATATATTCAGGAAAAAACGCATACGCCCTTTTTGGCCAAGGGCATCATTGTCGAGGTTTTGCCGCTTTTCCTGTGCTTTAAAGGCGATTCGAATCTCCCTCCTGAAATCTGTTTCCTGCAATTCTGCCTTGCTTTCAAATCCTCTTCGTTTCCTTCCATCAATATATTTGTGGTCGAGAGTCATCATTTATAAGTCTGCAGGTTTGTGAATTGCAGTGCCCCTGAGCTCCATTTTTCAACTCGCTTTCTTGGGCGCTGGCCGCAAAAGCGCAGGATTGCTTCAGGCCCTATTCTGGTCCCAGGCGGCAGGCTGAGCCTGTGGTTAATTCTTCTTCCTGATGGGAAAATAGAGTGACCTCTGCCTGTCCCAACACCTAGAGCTAGTCCCTCATTGGTTCCCCCTCTTCCCTTTCATCCTCAGGACAAATTGCAAGCTGTACGGAACAGGAGGTTAAAGGTGCTGATTCTCCAAGGAGGGAGATTGCTAGTAAAGCTGCTGGAATGGCGAACCCGAGCACAAGGAGATGAGAAATGAGGTGCGTTTTACAAACCTTTCCCGATCACACGGTGTACCATCTTCTGGGTTTCTCATGCATGTTTTCGATGTAGGAACATGCCCTTGAACCTGGAGATTTGGGACCCATGGGATGGGTACCACGCAGTATTACTTTAAAGGGTCTGCGTTTGCTCACCCAACCTCACCAAACCTCTCAGCCCCAAGAGTGTCCACCCTTATGTCGCAATCAGCTGTGGGTCTAGATATGGTCAATCCAGGTGGCATCACAGCCCCTGAACGAATTTTGTAAGAATTTCTCTCTCTTTCACTGTCTTTGTTTCACGGGTTTTTAAAAGTAATTGATTTTTATAATGGGGTTTACCTGCTTTTCACTGCTGTGATTTTGCCGCTTTACACCCACTTGACTCACTTACAGAGAGATATCAATGCATAGGTTTCAAGATTCTTACTAGTCAGATATATTCTTGGGCGGTGAATTGGGGGTGTTGAGTCCAATTCATTGAGGAAGGAGTAGGGCTTGTCTATTACATATTGGGTTTATGGAACGGTATCTGAGATAATTTGAAACCCTTGTTGTATGCATCACCCCACCTCACCTTTCCCGTTAAGCAGCCATAGTGTGTTTTCTAAACGTGTGACTCTATTCTGTTTTGTAATTCAGTTCAAGGGTAGCGGTTTTTACATTCCCTCTATAAGTCATATCTTATGATAAGTGTCTTTTTCTGTGTGACTTATTTCACTTAGAATCGTCGTACCTAAATCCAATCATCATGCTGCTACTAGCCTTATGACGTTGATTTCATGGCTGAGTGATATTCCATTGTACATAAGGACCACAATTTCTTTATCCATTTTTCTCTTTCCTGGGATATTTAAGGTGTAACGAAGTGGAGATTCTTGTCAACAGAGCAGCCCTAAACTTTGGGGTGCCTGTGTCTTGCTGATTTTTAGTTTTCCCAATTTATACGCCCATGAGTGGATGTGCCCTATGCTCCCTAAGCTGAGTTTTTTAGATGTTTCAGGACGCACCGTACACTTCTCCAGAGTGGCTGTTGGCAATTTACATCCCGCCCATCAGCGTAGCCAGGCTCCCGTTTCTCCATGGCCTGTCCTGCATTTCTGGTTTTGATACTTTATTCAGCATGGCCATTTTGACCGATGGGAAGCGAGACTTCTTTGTAGCGCTGATTTGCCTTTCCAGGTTGCTTGGTTGGCCAAAAAGGGCGTATGCGTTTTTTCCTGAATATATTCAGGAAAAAACGCATACGCCCTTTTTGGCCAAGGGCATCATTGTCGAGGTTTTGCCGCTTTTCCTGTGCTTTAAAGGCGATTCGAATCTCCCTCCTGAAATCTGTTTCCTGCAATTCTGCCTTGCTTTCAAATCCTCTTCGTTTCCTTCCATCAATATATTTGTGGTCGAGAGTCATCATTTATAAGTCTGCAGGTTTGTGAATTGCAGTGCCCCTGAGCTCCATTTTTCAACTCGCTTTCTTGGGCGCTGGCCGCAAAAGCGCAGGATTGCTTCAGGCCCTATTCTGGTCCCAGGCGGCAGGCTGAGCCTGTGGTTAATTCTTCTTCCTGATGGGAAAATAGAGTGACCTCTGCCTGTCCCAACACCTAGAGCTAGTCCCTCATTGGTTCCCCCTCTTCCCTTTCATCCTCAGGACAAATTGCAAGCTGTACGGAACAGGAGGTTAAAGGTGCTGATTCTCCAAGGAGGGAGATTGCTAGTAAAGCGGCTGGAATGGCGAACCCGAGCACAAGGAGATGAGAAATGAGGTGCGTTTTAGAAACCTTTCCCGATCACACGGTGTACCATCTTCTGGGTTTCTCATGCATGTTTTCGATGTAGGAAGATGCCCTTGAACCTGGAGATTTGGGACCCATGGGATGGGTACCACGCAGTATTACTTTAAAGGGTCTGCGTTTGCTCACCCAACCTCACCAAACCTCTCAGCCCCAAGAGTGTCCACCCTTATGTCTCAATCAGCTGTGGGTCTAGATATGGTCAATCCAGGTGGCATTACAGCCGCTGAACGAATTTTGTAAGAATTTCTCTCTCTTTCACTGTCTTTGTTTCACGGGTTTTTAAAAGTAATTGATTTTTATAATGGGGTTTACCTGCTTTTCATTGCTGTGATTTTGCCGCTTTACACCCACTTGACTCACTTACAGAGAGATATCAATGCATAGGTTTCAAGATTCTTACTAGTCAGATATATTCTTGGGCGGTGAATTGGGGGTGTTGAGTCCAATTCATTGAGGAAGGAGTAGGGCTTGTCTATTACATATTGGGTTTATGGAACGGTATCTGAGATAATTTGAAACCCTTGTTGTATGCATCACCCCACCTCACCTTTCCCGTTAAGCAGCCATAGTGTGTTTTCTAAACGTGTGACTCTATTCTGTTTTGTAATTCAGTTCAAGGGTAGCGGTTTTTACATTCCCTCTATAAGTCATATCTTATGATAAGTGTCTTTTTCTGTGTGACTTATTTCACTTAGAATCGTCGTACCTAAATCCAATCATCATGCTGCTACTAGCCTTATGACGTTGATTTCATGGCTGAGTGATATTCCATTGTACATAAGGACCACAACTTCTTTATCCATTTTTCTCTTTCCTGGGATATTTAAGGTGTAACAAAGTGGAGATTCTTGTCAACAGAGCAGCCCTAAACTTTGGGGTGCCTGTGTCTTGCTGATTTTTAGTTTTCCCAATTTATACGCCCATGAGTGGATGTGCCCTATGCTCCCTAAGCTGAGTTTTTTAGATGTTTCAGGACACACCGTGCACTTCTCCAGAGTGGCTGTTGGCAATTTACATCCCGCCCATCAGCGTAGCCAGGCTCCCGTTTCTCCATGGCCTGTCCTGCATTTCTGGTTTTGACACTTTATTCAGCATGGCCCTTTTGACCGATGGGAAGCGAGACTTCTTTGTAGCGCTGATTTGCCTTTCCAGGTTGCTTGGTTGGCCAAAAAGGGCGTATGCGTTTTTTCCTGAATATATGCAGGAAAAAACGCATACGCCCTTTTTGGCCAAGGGCATCATTGTCGAGGTTTTGCCGCTTTTCCTGTGCTTTAAAGGCGATTCGAATCTCCCTCCTGAAATCTGTTTCCTGCAATTCTGCCTTGCTTTCAAATCCTCTTCGTTGCCTTCCCTCAATATATTTGTGGACGAGAGTCATCATTTATAAGTCTGCAGGTTTGTGAATTGCAGTGCCCCTGAGCTCCATTTTTCAACTCGCTTTCTTGGGCGCTGGCCGCAAAAGCGCAGGATTGCTTCAGGCCCTATTCTGGTCCCAGGCGGCAGGCTGAGCCTGTGGTTAATTCTTCTTCCTGATGGGAAAATAGAGTGACCTCTGCCTGTCCCAACACCTGGAGCTAGTCTCTCATTGTTTCCCCCTCTTCCCTTTCATCCTCAGGACAAATTGCAAGCTGTACGGAACAGGAGGTTAAAGGTGCTGATTCTCCAAGGAGGGAGATTGCTAGTAAAGCGGCTGGAATGGCGAACCCGAGCACAAGGAGATGAGAAATGAGGTGCGTTTTAGAAACCTTTCCCGATCACACGGTGTACCATCTTATGGGTTTCTCATGCATGTTTTCGATGTAGGAAGATGCCCTTGAACCTGGAGATTTGGGACCCATGGGATGGGTACCACGCAGTATTACTTTAAAGGGTCTGCGTTTGCTCACCCAACCTCACCAAACCTCTCAGCCCCAAGAGTGTCCACCCTTATGTCTCAATCAGCTGTGGGTCTAGATATGGTCAATCCAGGTGGCATTACAGCCGCTGAACGAATTTTGTAAGAATTTCTCTCTCTTTCACTGTCTTTGTTTCACGGGTTTTTAAAAGTAATTGATTTTTATAATGGGGTTTACCTGCTTTTCACTGCTGTGATTTTGCCGCTTTACACCCACTTGACTCACTTTCAGAGAGATATCAATGCATAGGTTTCAAGATTCTTACTAGTCAGATATCTTCTTGGGCGGTGAATAGGGGGTGCTGAGTCCAATTCCTTGAGCAAGGAGTAGGGATTGTCTATTACATATTGGTTTTATGGAACGGTATCTGAGCTAATTTGAAACCCTTGTTGTATGCATCACCCCACCTCACCTTTCCCGTTAAGCAGCCATAGTGTGTTTTCTAAACGTGTGACTCTATTCTGTTTTGTAATTCAGTTCAAGGGTAGCGGTTTTTACATTCCCTCTATAAGTCATATCTTATGATAAGTGTCTTTTTCTGTGTGACTTATTTCACTTAGAATCGTCGTACCTAAATCCAATCATCATGCTGCTACTAGCCTTATGACGTTGATTTCATGGCTGAGTGATATTCCATTGTACATAAGGACCACAACTTCTTTATCCATTTTTCTCTTTCCTGGGATATTTAAGGTGTAACAAAGTGGAGATTCTTGTCAACAGAGCAGCCCTAAACTTTGGGGTGCCTGTGTCTTGCTGATTTTTAGTTTTCACAATTTATACGCCCATGAGTGGATGTGCCCTATGCTCCCTAAGCTGAGTTTTTTAGATGTTTCAGGACACACCGTGCACTTCTCCAGAGTGGCTGTTGGCAATTTACATCCCGCCCATCAGCGTAGCCAGGCTCCCGTTTCTCCATGGCCTGTCCTGCATTTCTGGTTTCGACACTTTATTCAGCATGGCCCTTTTGACCGATGGGAAGCGAGACTTCTTTGTAGCGCTGATTTGCCTTTCCAGGTTGCTTGGTTGGCCAAAAAGGGCGTATGCGTTTTTTCCTGAATATATTCAGGAAAAAACGCATACGCCCTTTTTGGCCAAGGGCATCATTGTCGAGGTTTTGCCGCTTTTTCTGTGCTTTAAAGGCGATTCGAATCTCCCTCCTGAAATATGTTTCCTGCAATTCTGCTTTGCTTTCAAATCCTCTTCGTTGCCTTCCCTCAATATATTTGTGGACGAGAGTCATCATTTATAAGTCTGCAGGTTTGTGAATTGCAGTGCCCCTGAGCGCCATTTTTCAACTCGCTTTCTTGGGAGCTGGCCGCAAAAGTGCAGGATTGCTTCAGGCCCTATTCTGGTCCCGGGCGGCAGGCTGAGCCTGTGGTTAATTCTTCTTCCTGATTGGAAAATAGAGTGACCTGTGCCTGTCCCAACAGCTAGAGCTAGTCTCTCATTGGTTCCCCCTCTTCCCGTTCATCCTCAGGACAAATTGCAACCTGTACGGAACAGGAGGTTAAAGGTGCTGATTCTCCAAGGAGGGAGATTGCTAGTAAAGCGGCTGGAATGGCGAACCCAAGCACAAGGAGATGAGAAATGAGGTGCGTTTTACAAACCTTTCCCGATCACACGGTGTACCATCTTCTGGGTTTCTCATGCATGTTTTCGATGTAGGAAGATGCCCTTGAACCTGGAGATTTGGGACCCATGGGATGGGTACCACGCAGTATTACTTTAAAGGGTCTGCGTTTGCTCACCCAACCTCACCAAACCTCTCAGCCCCAAGAGTGTCCACCCTTATGTCTCAATCAGCTGTGGGTCTAGATATGGTCAATCCAGGTGGCATTACAGCCGCTGAACGAATTTTGTAAGAATTTCTCTCTCTTTCACTGTCTTTGTTTCACGGGTTTTTAAAAGTAATTGATTTTTATAATGGGGTTTACCTGCTTTTCACTGCTGTGATTTTGCCGCTTTACACCCACTTGACTCACTTACAGAGAGATATCAATGCATAGGTTTCAAGATTCTTACTAGTCAGATATATTCTTGGGCGGTGATTTGGAGGTGTTGAGTCCAATTCATTGAGGAAGGAGTAGGGCTTGTCTATTACATATTGGGTTTATGGAACGGTATCTGAGATAATTTGAAACCCTTGTTGTATGCATCACCCCACCTCGCCTTTCCCATTAAGCAGCCATAGTGTGTTTTCTAAACGTGTGACTCTATTCTGTTTTGTAATTCAGTTCAAGGGTAGCGGTTTTTACATTCCCTCTATAAGTCATATCTTATGATAAGTGTCTTTTTCTGTGTGACTTATTTCACTTAGAATCTTCGTACCTAAATCCACTCATCATGCTGTTACTAGCCTTATGACGTTGATTTCATGGCTGAGTGATATTACATTGTACATAAGGACCACAACTTCTTTATCCATTTTTCTCTTTCCTGGGATATTTAAGGTGTAACCAAGTGGAGATTCTTGTCAACAGAGCAGCCCTAAACTTTGGGGTGCCTGTGTCTTGCTGATTTTTAGTTTTCCCAATTTATACGCCCATGAGTGGATGTGCCCTATGCTCCCTAAGCTCAGTTTTTTAGATGTTTCAGGACACACCGTGCACTTCTCCAGAGTGGCTGTTGGCAATTTACATCCCGCCCTTCAGCGTAGCCACGCCCCCATTTCTCCATGGCCTGTCCTGCATTTCTGGTTTTGACACTTTATTCAGCATGGCCCTTTTGACCGATGGGAAGCGAGACTTCTTTGTAGCGCTGATTTGCCTTTCCAGGTTGCTTGGTTGGCCAAAAAGGGCGTATGCGTTTTTTCCTGAATATATGCAGGAAAAAACGCATACGCCCTTTTTGGCCAAGGGCATCATTGTCGAGGTTTTGCCGCTTTTCCTGTGCTTTAAAGGCGATTCGAATCTCCCTCCTGAAATCTGTTTCCTGCAATTCTGCCTTGCTTTCAAATCCTCTTCGTTGCCTTCCCTCAATATATTTGTGGACGAGAGTCATCATTTATAAGTCTGCAGGTTTGTGAATTGCAGTGCCCCTGAGCTCCATTTTTCAACTCGCTTTCTTGGGAGCTAGCCGCAAGAGCGCAGGATTGCTTCAGGCCCTATTCTGGTCCCAGGCGGCAGGCTGAGCCTGTGGTTAATTCTTCTTCTTGAGGGGAAAATAGAGTGACCTGTGCCTGTCCCAACACCTAGAGCTAGTCTCTCATTGGTTCCCCCTCTTCCCGTTCATCCTCAGGACAAATTGCAAGCTGTACGGAACAGGAGGTTAAAGGTGCTGATTCTCCAAGGAGGGAGATTGCTAGTAAAGCGGCTGGAATGGCGAACCCGAGCACAAGGAGCTGAGAAATGAGGTGCGTTTTAGAAACCTTTCCCGATCACACGGTGTACCATCTTCTGGGTTTCTCATGCATGTTTTCGATGTAGGAAGATGCCCTTGAACCTGGAGATTTGGGACCCATGGGATGGGTACCACGCAGTATTACTTTAAAGGGTCTGCGTTTGCTCACCCAACCTCACCAAACCTCTCAGCCCCAAGAGTGTCCACCCTTATGTCTCAATCAGCTGTGGGTCTAGATATGGTCAATCCAGGTGGCATTACAGCCGCTGAACGAATTTTGTAAGAATTTCTCTCTCTTTCACTGTCTTTGTTTCACGGGTTTTTAAAAGTAATTGATTTTTATAATGGGGTTTACCTGCTTTTCATTGCTGTGATTTTGCCGCTTTACACCCACTTGACTCACTTACAGAGAGATATCAATGCATAGGTTTCAAGATTCTTACTAGTCAGATATATTCTTGGGCGGTGAATTGGGGGTGTTGAGTCCAATTCATTGAGGAAGGAGTAGGGCTTGTCTATTACATATTGGGTTTATGGAACGGTATCTGAGATAATTTGAAACCCTTGTTGTATGCATCACCCCACCTCACCTTTCCCGTTAAGCAGCCATAGTGTGTTTTCTAAACGTGTGACTCTATTCTGTTTTGTAATTCAGTTCAAGGGTAGCGGTTTTTACATTCCCTCTATAAGTCATATCTTATGATAAGTGTCTTTTTCTGTGTGACTTATTTCACTTAGAATCGTCGTACCTAAATCCAATCATCATGCTGCTACTAGCCTTATGACGTTGATTTCATGGCTGAGTGATATTCCATTGTACATAAGGACCACAACTTCTTTATCCATTTTTCTCTTTCCTGGGATATTTAAGGTGTAACAAAGTGGAGATTCTTGTCAACAGAGCAGCCCTAAACTTTGGGGTGCCTGTGTCTTGCTGATTTTTAGTTTTCCCAATTTATACGCCCATGAGTGGATGTGCCCTATGCTCCCTAAGCTCAGTTTTTTAGATGTTTCAGGACACACCGTGCACTTCTCCAGAGTGGCTGTTGGCAATTTACATCCCGCCCATCAGCGTAGCCAGGCTCCCGTTTCTCCATGGCCTGTCCTGCATTTCTGCTTTTGACACTTTATTCAGCATGGCCCTTTTGACCGATGGGAAGCGAGACTTCTTTGTAGCGCTGATTTGCCTTTCCAGGTTGCTTGGTTGGCCAAAAAGGGCGTATGCGTTTTTTCCTGAATATATTCAGGAAAAAACGCATACGCCCTTTTTGGCCAAGGGCATCATTGTCGAGGTTTTGCCGCTTTTCCTGTGCTTTAAAGGCGATTCGAATCTCCCTCCTGAAATCTGTTTCCTGCAATTCTGCCTTGCTTTCAAATCCTCTTCGTTTCCTTCCATCAATATATTTGTGGTCGAGAGTCATCATTTATAAGTCTGCAGGTTTGTGAATTGCAGTGCCCCTGAGCTCCATTTTTCAACTCGCTTTCTTGGGCGCTGGCCGCAAAAGCGCAGGATTGCTTCAGGCCCTATTCTGGTCCCAGGCGGCAGGCTGAGCCTGTGGTTAATTCTTCTTCCTGATGGGAAAATAGAGTGACCTCTGCCTGTCCCAACACCTAGAGCTAGTCCCTCATTGGTTCCCCCTCTTCCCTTTCATCCTCAGGACAAATTGCAAGCTGTACGGAACAGGAGGTTAAAGGTGCTGATTCTCCAAGGAGGGAGATTGCTAGTAAAGCTGCTGGAATGGCGAACCCGAGCACAAGGAGATGAGAAATGAGGTGCGTTTTACAAACCTTTCCCGATCACACGGTGTACCATCTTCTGGGTTTCTCATGCATGTTTTCGATGTAGGAACATGCCCTTGAACCTGGAGATTTGGGACCCATGGGATGGGTACCACGCAGTATTACTTTAAAGGGTCTGCGTTTGCTCACCCAACCTCACCAAACCTCTCAGCCCCAAGAGTGTCCACCCTTATGTCGCAATCAGCTGTGGGTCTAGATATGGTCAATCCAGGTGGCATCACAGCCCCTGAACGAATTTTGTAAGAATTTCTCTCTCTTTCACTGTCTTTGTTTCACGGGTTTTTAAAAGTAATTGATTTTTATAATGGGGTTTACCTGCTTTTCACTGCTGTGATTTTGCCGCTTTACACCCACTTGACTCACTTACAGAGAGATATCAATGCATAGGTTTCAAGATTCTTACTAGTCAGATATATTCTTGGGCGGTGAATTGGGGGTGTTGAGTCCAATTCATTGAGGAAGGAGTAGGGCTTGTCTATTACATATTGGGTTTATGGAACGGTATCTGAGATAATTTGAAACCCTTGTTGTATGCATCACCCCACCTCACCTTTCCCGTTAAGCAGCCATAGTGTGTTTTCTAAACGTGTGACTCTATTCTGTTTTGTAATTCAGTTCAAGGGTAGCGGTTTTTACATTCCCTCTATAAGTCATATCTTATGATAAGTGTCTTTTTCTGTGTGACTTATTTCACTTAGAATCGTCGTACCTAAATCCAATCATCATGCTGCTACTAGCCTTATGACGTTGATTTCATGGCTGAGTGATATTCCATTGTACATAAGGACCACAATTTCTTTATCCATTTTTCTCTTTCCTGGGATATTTAAGGTGTAACGAAGTGGAGATTCTTGTCAACAGAGCAGCCCTAAACTTTGGGGTGCCTGTGTCTTGCTGATTTTTAGTTTTCCCAATTTATACGCCCATGAGTGGATGTGCCCTATGCTCCCTAAGCTGAGTTTTTTAGATGTTTCAGGACGCACCGTACACTTCTCCAGAGTGGCTGTTGGCAATTTACATCCCGCCCATCAGCGTAGCCAGGCTCCCGTTTCTCCATGGCCTGTCCTGCATTTCTGGTTTTGATACTTTATTCAGCATGGCCATTTTGACCGATGGGAAGCGAGACTTCTTTGTAGCGCTGATTTGCCTTTCCAGGTTGCTTGGTTGGCCAAAAAGGGCGTATGCGTTTTTTCCTGAATATATTCAGGAAAAAACGCATACGCCCTTTTTGGCCAAGGGCATCATTGTCGAGGTTTTGCCGCTTTTCCTGTGCTTTAAAGGCGATTCGAATCTCCCTCCTGAAATCTGTTTCCTGCAATTCTGCCTTGCTTTCAAATCCTCTTCGTTTCCTTCCATCAATATATTTGTGGTCGAGAGTCATCATTTATAAGTCTGCAGGTTTGTGAATTGCAGTGCCCCTGAGCTCCATTTTTCAACTCGCTTTCTTGGGCGCTGGCCGCAAAAGCGCAGGATTGCTTCAGGCCCTATTCTGGTCCCAGGCGGCAGGCTGAGCCTGTGGTTAATTCTTCTTCCTGATGGGAAAATAGAGTGACCTCTGCCTGTCCCAACACCTAGAGCTAGTCCCTCATTGGTTCCCCCTCTTCCCTTTCATCCTCAGGACAAATTGCAAGCTGTACGGAACAGGAGGTTAAAGGTGCTGATTCTCCAAGGAGGGAGATTGCTAGTAAAGCGGCTGGAATGGCGAACCCGAGCACAAGGAGATGAGAAATGAGGTGCGTTTTAGAAACCTTTCCCGATCACACGGTGTACCATCTTCTGGGTTTCTCATGCATGTTTTCGATGTAGGAAGATGCCCTTGAACCTGGAGATTTGGGACCCATGGGATGGGTACCACGCAGTATTACTTTAAAGGGTCTGCGTTTGCTCACCCAACCTCACCAAACCTCTCAGCCCCAAGAGTGTCCACCCTTATGTCTCAATCAGCTGTGGGTCTAGATATGGTCAATCCAGGTGGCATTACAGCCGCTGAACGAATTTTGTAAGAATTTCTCTCTCTTTCACTGTCTTTGTTTCACGGGTTTTTAAAAGTAATTGATTTTTATAATGGGGTTTACCTGCTTTTCATTGCTGTGATTTTGCCGCTTTACACCCACTTGACTCACTTACAGAGAGATATCAATGCATAGGTTTCAAGATTCTTACTAGTCAGATATATTCTTGGGCGGTGAATTGGGGGTGTTGAGTCCAATTCATTGAGGAAGGAGTAGGGCTTGTCTATTACATATTGGGTTTATGGAACGGTATCTGAGATAATTTGAAACCCTTGTTGTATGCATCACCCCACCTCACCTTTCCCGTTAAGCAGCCATAGTGTGTTTTCTAAACGTGTGACTCTATTCTGTTTTGTAATTCAGTTCAAGGGTAGCGGTTTTTACATTCCCTCTATAAGTCATATCTTATGATAAGTGTCTTTTTCTGTGTGACTTATTTCACTTAGAATCGTCGTACCTAAATCCAATCATCATGCTGCTACTAGCCTTATGACGTTGATTTCATGGCTGAGTGATATTCCATTGTACATAAGGACCACAACTTCTTTATCCATTTTTCTCTTTCCTGGGATATTTAAGGTGTAACAAAGTGGAGATTCTTGTCAACAGAGCAGCCCTAAACTTTGGGGTGCCTGTGTCTTGCTGATTTTTAGTTTTCCCAATTTATACGCCCATGAGTGGATGTGCCCTATGCTCCCTAAGCTGAGTTTTTTAGATGTTTCAGGACACACCGTGCACTTCTCCAGAGTGGCTGTTGGCAATTTACATCCCGCCCATCAGCGTAGCCAGGCTCCCGTTTCTCCATGGCCTGTCCTGCATTTCTGGTTTTGACACTTTATTCAGCATGGCCCTTTTGACCGATGGGAAGCGAGACTTCTTTGTAGCGCTGATTTGCCTTTCCAGGTTGCTTGGTTGGCCAAAAAGGGCGTATGCGTTTTTTCCTGAATATATGCAGGAAAAAACGCATACGCCCTTTTTGGCCAAGGGCATCATTGTCGAGGTTTTGCCGCTTTTCCTGTGCTTTAAAGGCGATTCGAATCTCCCTCCTGAAATCTGTTTCCTGCAATTCTGCCTTGCTTTCAAATCCTCTTCGTTGCCTTCCCTCAATATATTTGTGGTCGAGAGTCATCATTTATAAGTCTGCAGGTTTGTGAATTGCAGTGCCCCTGAGCTCCATTTTTCAACTCGCTTTCTTGGGCGCTGGCCGCAAAAGCGCAGGATTGCTTCAGGCCCTATTCTGGTCCCAGGCGGCAGGCTGAGCCTGTGGTTAATTCTTCTTCCTGATGGGAAAATAGAGTGACCTCTGCCTGTCCCAACACCTAGAGCTAGTCCCTCATTGGTTCCCCCTCTTCCCTTTCATCCTCAGGACAAATTGCAAGCTGTACGGAACAGGAGGTTAAAGGTGCTGATTCTCCAAGGAGGGAGATTGCTAGTAAAGCGGCTGGAATGGCGAACCCGAGCACAAGGAGATGAGAAATGAGGTGCGTTTTAGAAACCTTTCCCGATCACACGGTGTACCATCTTCTGGGTTTCTCATGCATGTTTTCGATGTAGGAAGATGCCCTTGAACCTGGAGATTTGGGACCCATGGGATGGGTACCACGCAGTATTACTTTAAAGGGTCTGCGTTTGCTCACCCAACCTCACCAAACCTCTCAGCCCCAAGAGTGTCCACCCTTATGTCTCAATCAGCTGTGGGTCTAGATATGGTCAATCCAGGTGGCATTACAGCCGCTGAACGAATTTTGTAAGAATTTCTCTCTCTTTCACTGTCTTTGTTTCACGGGTTTTTAAAAGTAATTGATTTTTATAATGGGGTTTACCTGCTTTTCATTGCTGTGATTTTGCCGCTTTACACCCACTTGACTCACTTACAGAGAGATATCAATGCATAGGTTTCAAGATTCTTACTAGTCAGATATATTCTTGGGCGGTGAATTGGGGGTGTTGAGTCCAATTCATTGAGGAAGGAGTAGGGCTTGTCTATTACATATTGGGTTTATGGAACGGTATCTGAGATAATTTGAAACCCTTGTTGTATGCATCACCCCACCTCACCTTTCCCGTTAAGCAGCCATAGTGTGTTTTCTAAACGTGTGACTCTATTCTGTTTTGTAATTCAGTTCAAGGGTAGCGGTTTTTACATTCCCTCTATAAGTCATATCTTATGATAAGTGTCTTTTTCTGTGTGACTTATTTCACTTAGAATCGTCGTACCTAAATCCAATCATCATGCTGCTACTAGCCTTATGACGTTGATTTCATGGCTGAGTGATATTCCATTGTACATAAGGACCACAACTTCTTTATCCATTTTTCTCTTTCCTGGGATATTTAAGGTGTAACAAAGTGGAGATTCTTGTCAACAGAGCAGCCCTAAACTTTGGGGTGCCTGTGTCTTGCTGATTTTTAGTTTTCCCAATTTATACGCCCATGAGTGGATGTGCCCTATGCTCCCTAAGCTGAGTTTTTTAGATGTTTCAGGACACACCGTGCACTTCTCCAGAGTGGCTGTTGGCAATTTACATCCCGCCCATCAGCGTAGCCAGGCTCCCGTTTCTCCATGGCCTGTCCTGCATTTCTGGTTTTGACACTTTATTCAGCATGGCCCTTTTGACCGATGGGAAGCGAGACTTCTTTGTAGCGCTGATTTGCCTTTCCAGGTTGCTTGGTTGGCCAAAAAGGGCGTATGCGTTTTTTCCTGAATATATGCAGGAAAAAACGCATACGCCCTTTTTGGCCAAGGGCATCATTGTCGAGGTTTTGCCGCTTTTCCTGTGCTTTAAAGGCGATTCGAATCTCCCTCCTGAAATCTGTTTCCTGCAATTCTGCCTTGCTTTCAAATCCTCTTCGTTGCCTTCCCTCAATATATTTGTGGACGAGAGTCATCATTTATAAGTCTGCAGGTTTGTGAATTGCAGTGCCCCTGAGCTCCATTTTTCAACTCGCTTTCTTGGGCGCTGGCCGCAAAAGCGCAGGATTGCTTCAGGCCCTATTCTGGTCCCAGGCGGCAGGCTGAGCCTGTGGTTAATTCTTCTTCCTGATGGGAAAATAGAGTGACCTCTGCCTGTCCCAACACCTGGAGCTAGTCTCTCATTGTTTCCCCCTCTTCCCTTTCATCCTCAGGACAAATTGCAAGCTGTACGGAACAGGAGGTTAAAGGTGCTGATTCTCCAAGGAGGGAGATTGCTAGTAAAGCGGCTGGAATGGCGAACCCGAGCACAAGGAGATGAGAAATGAGGTGCGTTTTAGAAACCTTTCCCGATCACACGGTGTACCATCTTCTGGGTTTCTCATGCATGTTTTCGATGTAGGAAGATGCCCTTGAACCTGGAGATTTGGGACCCATGGGATGGGTACCACGCAGTATTACTTTAAAGGGTCTGCGTTTGCTCACCCAACCTCACCAAACCTCTCAGCCCCAAGAGTGTCCACCCTTATGTCTCAATCAGCTGTGGGTCTAGATATGGTCAATCCAGGTGGCATTACAGCCGCTGAACGAATTTTGTAAGAATTTCTCTCTCTTTCACTGTCTTTGTTTCACGGGTTTTTAAAAGTAATTGATTTTTATAATGGGGTTTACCTGCTTTTCACTGCTGTGATTTTGCCGCTTTACACCCACTTGACTCACTTTCAGAGAGATATCAATGCATAGGTTTCAAGATTCTTACTAGTCAGATATCTTCTTGGGCGGTGAATAGGGGGTGCTGAGTCCAATTCCTTGAGCAAGGAGTAGGGATTGTCTATTACATATTGGTTTTATGGAACGGTATCTGAGCTAATTTGAAACCCTTGTTGTATGCATCACCCCACCTCACCTTTCCCGTTAAGCAGCCATAGTGTGTTTTCTAAACGTGTGACTCTATTCTGTTTTGTAATTCAGTTCAAGGGTAGCGGTTTTTACATTCCCTCTATAAGTCATATCTTATGATAAGTGTCTTTTTCTGTGTGACTTATTTCACTTAGAATCGTCGTACCTAAATCCAATCATCATGCTGCTACTAGCCTTATGACGTTGATTTCATGGCTGAGTGATATTCCATTGTACATAAGGACCACAACTTCTTTATCCATTTTTCTCTTTCCTGGGATATTTAAGGTGTAACAAAGTGGAGATTCTTGTCAACAGAGCAGCCCTAAACTTTGGGGTGCCTGTGTCTTGCTGATTTTTAGTTTTCCCAATTTATACGCCCATGAGTGGATGTGCCCTATGCTCCCTAAGCTGAGTTTTTTAGATGTTTCAGGACACACCGTGCACTTCTCCAGAGTGGCTGTTGGCAATTTACATCCCGCCCATCAGCGTAGCCAGGCTCCCGTTTCTCCATGGCCTGTCCTGCATTTCTGGTTTTGACACTTTATTCAGCATGGCCCTTTTGACCGATGGGAAGCGAGACTTCTTTGTAGCGCTGATTTGCCTTTCCAGGTTGCTTGGTTGGCCAAAAAGGGCGTATGCGTTTTTTCCTGAATATATGCAGGAAAAAACGCATACGCCCTTTTTGGCCAAGGGCATCATTGTCGAGGTTTTGCCGCTTTTCCTGTGCTTTAAAGGCGATTCGAATCTCCCTCCTGAAATCTGTTTCCTGCAATTCTGCCTTGCTTTCAAATCCTCTTCGTTGCCTTCCCTCAATATATTTGTGGACGAGAGTCATCATTTATAAGTCTGCAGGTTTGTGAATTGCAGTGCCCCTGAGCTCCATTTTTCAACTCGCTTTCTTGGGCGCTGGCCGCAAAAGCGCAGGATTGCTTCAGGCCCTATTCTGGTCCCAGGCGGCAGGCTGAGCCTGTGGTTAATTCTTCTTCCTGATGGGAAAATAGAGTGACCTCTGCCTGTCCCAACACCTGGAGCTAGTCTCTCATTGTTTCCCCCTCTTCCCTTTCATCCTCAGGACAAATTGCAAGCTGTACGGAACAGGAGGTTAAAGGTGCTGATTCTCCAAGGAGGGAGATTGCTAGTAAAGCGGCTCGAATGGCGAACCCGAGCACAAGGAGATGAGAAATGAGGTGCGTTTTAGAAACCTTTCCCGATCACACGGTGTACCATCTTCTGGGTTTCTCATGCATGTTTTCGATGTAGGAAGATGCCCTTGAACCTGGAGATTTGGGACCCATGGGATGGGTACCACGCAGTATTACTTTAAAGGGTCTGCGTTTGCTCACCCAACCTCACCAAACCTCTCAGCCCCAAGAGTGTCCACCCTTATGTCTCAATCAGCTGTGGGTCTAGATATGGTCAATCCAGGTGGCATTACAGCCGCTGAACGAATTTTGTAAGAATTTCTCTCTCTTTCACTGTCTTTGTTTCACGGGTTTTTAAAAGTAATTGATTTTTATAATGGGGTTTACCTGCTTTTCACTGCTGTGATTTTGCCGCTTTACACCCACTTGACTCACTTTCAGAGAGATATCAATGCATAGGTTTCAAGATTCTTACTAGTCAGATATCTTCTTGGGCGGTGAATAGGGGGTGCTGAGTCCAATTCCTTGAGCAAGGAGTAGGGATTGTCTATTACATATTGGTTTTATGGAACGGTATCTGAGCTAATTTGAAACCCTTGTTGTATGCATCACCCCACCTCACCTTTCCCGTTAAGCAGCCAAGTGTGTTTTCTAAACGTGTGATTCTATTCTGTTTTGTAATTCAGTTCAAGGGTAGCGGTTTTCACATTCCCTCTATAAGTCATATCTTATGATAAGTGTCTTTTTCTGTGTGACTTATTTCACTTAGAATCGTCGTACCTAAATCCACTCATCATGCTGCTACTAGCCTTATGACGTTGATTTCATGGCTGAGTGATATTCCATTGTACATAAGGACCACCACTTCTTTATCCATTTTTCTCTTTCCTGGGATATTTAAGGTGTAACGAAGTGGAGATTCTTGTCAACAGAGCAGCCCTAAACTTTGGGGTGCCTGTGTCTTGCTGATTTTTAGTTTTCTCAATTTATACGCCCATGAGTGGATGTGCCCTATGCTCCCTAAGCTGAGTTTTTTAGATGTTTCAGGACACAACGTGCACTTCTCCAGAGTGGCTGTTGGCAATTTACATCCCGCCCATCAGCGTAGCCAGGCTCCCGT
The DNA here is from genome assembly GCF_965194825.1 of Balaenoptera physalus. NCBI lineage: Eukaryota > Metazoa > Chordata > Mammalia > Artiodactyla > Balaenopteridae > Balaenoptera > Balaenoptera physalus. The sequence goes on from NW_028126047.1 coordinate 165,559, forward strand.
TTCTCCATGGCCTGTCCTGCATTTCTGGTTTTGACACTTTATTCAGCATGGCCCTTTTGACCGATGGGAAGCGAGACTTCTTTGTAGCGCTGATTTGCCTTTCCAGGTTGCTTGGTTGGCCAAAAAGGGCGTATGCGTTTTTTCCTGAATATATTCAGGAAAAAACGCATACGCCCTTTTTGGCCAAGGGCATCATTGTCGAGGTTTTGCCGGTTTTCCTGTGCTTTAAAGGCGATTCGAATCTCCCTCCTGAAATCTGTTTCCTGCAATTCTGCCTTGCTTTCAAATCCTCTTCGTTGCCTTCCATCAATATATTTGTGGACGAGAGTCATCATTTATAAGTCTGCAGGTTTGTGAATTGCAGTGCCCCTGAGCGCCATTTTTCAACTCGCTTTCTTGGGCGCTGGCCGCAAAAGCGCAGGATTGCTTCAGGCCCTATTCTGGTCCCAGGCGGCAGGCTGAGCCTGTGGTTAATTCTTCTTCCTGATGGGAAAATAGAGTGACCTCTGCCTCTCCCAACACCTAGAGCTAGTCTCTCATTGGTTCCCCCTCTTCCCTTTCATTCTCAGGACAAATTGCAAGCTGTACGGAACAGGAGGTTAAAGGTGCTGATTCTCCAAGGAGGGAGATTGCTAGTAAAGCGGCTGGAATGGCGAACCCGAGCACAAGGAGATGAGAAATGAGGTGCGTTTTAGAAACCTTTCCCGATCACACGGTGTACCATCTTCTGGGTTTCTCATGCATGTTTTCGATGTAGGAAGATGCCCTTGAACCTGGAGATTTGGGACCCATGGGATGGGTACCACGCAGTATTACTTTAAAGGGTCTGCGTTTGCTCACCCAACCTCACCAAACCTCTCAGCCCCAAGAGTGTCCACCCTTATGTCTCAATCAGCTGTGGGTCTAGATATGGTCAATCCAGGTGGCATTACAGCCGCTGAAAGAATTTTGTAAGAATTTCTCTCTCTTTCACTGTCTTTGTTTCACGGGTTTTTAAAAGTAATTGATTTTTATAATGGGGTTTACCTGCTTTTCACTGCTGTGATTTTGCCGCTTTACACCCACTTGACTCACTTTCAGAGAGATATCAATGCATAGGTTTCAAGATTCTTACTAGTCAGATATATTCTTGGGCGGTGAATAGGGGGTGCTGAGTCCAATTCCTTGAGCAAGGAGTAGGGCTTGTCTATTACATATTGGGTTTATGGAACGGTATCTGAGCTAATTTGAAACCCTTGTTGTATGCATCACCCCACCTCACCTTTCCCGTTAAGCAGCCATAATGTGTTTTCTAAACGTGTGACTCTATTCTGTTTTGTAATTCAGTTCAAGGGTAGCGGTTTTTACATTCCCTCTATAAGTCATATCTTATGATAAGTGTCTTTTTCTGTGTGACTTATTTCACTTAGAATCGTCGTACCTAAATCCACTCATCATGCTGCTACTAGCCTTATGACGTTGATTTCATGGCTGAGTGATATTCCATTGTACATAAGGACCACCACTTCTTTATCCATTTTTCTCTTTCCTGGGATATTTAAGGTGTAACGAAGTGGAGATTCTTGTCAACAGAGCAGCCCTAAACTTTGGGGTGCCTGTGTCTTGCTGATTTTTAGTTTTCTCAATTTATACGCCCATGAGTGGATGTGCCCTATGCTCCCTAAGCTGAGTTTTTTAGATGTTTCAGGACACACCGTGCACTTCTCCAGAGTGGCTGTTGGCAATTTACATCCCGCCCATCAGCGTAGCCAGGCTCCCGTTTCTCCATGGCCTGTCCTGCATTTCTGGTTTTGACACTTTATTCAGCATGGCCCTTTTGACCGATGGGAAGCGAGACTTCTTTGTAGCGCTGATTTGCCTTTCCAGGTTGCTTGGTTGGCCAAAAAGGGCGTATGCGTTTTTTCCTGAATATATTCAGGAAAAAACGCATACGCCCTTTTTGGCCAAGGGCATCATTGTCGAGGTTTTGGGGCTTTTCTTGTGCTTTAAAGGCGATTCAAATCTCCCTCCTGAAATCTGTTTCCTGCAATTCTGCCTTGCTTTCAAATCCTCTTCGTTGCCTTCCCTCAATATATTTGTGGACGAGAGTCATCATTTATAAGTCTGCAGGTTTGTGAATTGCAGTGCCCCTGAGCGCCATTTTTCAACTCGCTTTCTTGGGCGCTGGCCGCAAAAGCGCAGGATTGCTTCAGGCCCTATTCTGGTCCCAGGCGGCAGGCTGAGCCTGTGGTTAATTCTTCTTCCTGATGGGAAAATAGAGTGACCTCTGCCTCTCCCAACACCTAGAGCTAGTCTCTCATTGGTTCCCCCTCTTCCCTTTCATTCTCAGGACAAATTGCAAGCTGTACGGAACAGGAGGTTAAAGGTGCTGATTCTCCAAGGAGGGAGATTGCTAGTAAAGCGGCTGGAATGGCGAACCCGAGCACAAGGAGATGAGAAATGAGGTGCGTTTTAGAAACCTTTCCCGATCACACGGTGTACCATCTTCTGGGTTTCTCATGCATGTTTTCGATGTAGGAAGATGCCCTTGAACCTGGAGATTTGGGACCCATGGGATGGGTACCACGCAGTATTACTTTAAAGGGTCTGCGTTTGCTCACCCAACCTCACCAAACCTCTCAGCCCCAAGAGTGTCCACCCTTATGTCTCAATCAGCTGTGGGTCTAGATATGGTCAATCCAGGTGGCATTACAGCCGCTGAAAGAATTTTGTAAGAATTTCTCTCTCTTTCACTGTCTTTGTTTCACGGGTTTTTAAAAGTAATTGATTTTTATAATGGGGTTTACCTGCTTTTCACTGCTGTGATTTTGCCGCTTTACACCCACTTGACTCACTTTCAGAGAGATATCAATGCATAGGTTTCAAGATTCTTACTAGTCAGATATATTCTTGGGCGGTGAATAGGGGGTGCTGAGTCCAATTCCTTGAGCAAGGAGTAGGGCTTGTCTATTACATATTGGGTTTATGGAACGGTATCTGAGCTAATTTGAAACCCTTGTTGTATGCATCACCCCACCTCACCTTTCCCGTTAAGCAGCCATAATGTGTTTTCTAAACGTGTGACTCTATTCTGTTTTGTAATTCAGTTCAAGGGTAGCGGTTTTTACATTCCCTCTATAAGTCATATCTTATGATAAGTGTCTTTTTCTGTGTGACTTATTTCACTTAGAATCGTCGTACCTAAATCCACTCATCATGCTGCTACTAGCCTTATGACGTTGATTTCATGGCTGAGTGATATTCCATTGTACATAAGGACCACCACTTCTTTATCCATTTTTCTCTTTCCTGGGATATTTAAGGTGTAACGAAGTGGAGATTCTTGTCAACAGAGCAGCCCTAAACTTTGGGGTGCCTGTGTCTTGCTGATTTTTAGTTTTCTCAATTTATACGCCCATGAGTGGATGTGCCCTATGCTCCCTAAGCTGAGTTTTTTAGATGTTTCAGGACACACCGTGCACTTCTCCAGAGTGGCTGTTGGCAATTTACATCCCGCCCATCAGCGTAGCCAGGCTCCCGTTTCTCCATGGCCTGTCCTGCATTTCTGGTTTTGACACTTTATTCAGCATGGCCCTTTTGACCGATGGGAAGCGAGACTTCTTTGTAGCGCTGATTTGCCTTTCCAGGTTGCTTGGTTGGCCAAAAAGGGCGTATGCGTTTTTTCCTGAATATATTCAGGAAAAAACGCATACGCCCTTTTTGGCCAAGGGCATCATTGTCGAGGTTTTGGGGCTTTTCTTGTGCTTTAAAGGCGATTCGAATCTCCCTCCTGAAATCTGTTTCCTGCAATTCTGCCTTGCTTTCAAATCCTCTTCGTTGCCTTCCATCAATATATTTGTGGACGAGAGTCATCATTTATAAGTCTGCAGGTTTGTGAATTGCAGTGCCCCTGAGCGCCATTTTTCAACTCGCTTTCTTGGGCGCTGGCCGCAAAAGCGCAGGATTGCTTCAGGCCCTATTCTGGTCCCAGGCGGCAGGCTGAGCCTGTGGTTAATTCTTCTTCCTGATGGGAAAATAGAGTGACCTCTGCCTCTCCCAACACCTAGAGCTAGTCTCTCATTGGTTCCCCCTCTTCCCTTTCATCCTCAGGACAAATTGCAAGCTGTACGGAACAGGAGGTTAAAGGTGCTGATTCTCCAAGGAGGGAGATTGCTAGTAAAGCGGCTGGAATGGCGAACCCGAGCACAAGGAGATGAGAAATGAGGTGCGTTTTAGAAACCTTTCCCGATCACACGGTGTACCATCTTCTGGGTTTCTCATGCATGTTTTCGATGTAGGAAGATGCCCTTGAACCTGGAGATTTGGGACCCATGGGATGGGTACCACGCAGTATTACTTTAAAGGGTCTGCGTTTGCTCACCCAACCTCACCAAACCTCTCAGCCCCAAGAGTGTCCACCCTTATGTCTCAATCAGCTGTGGGTCTAGATATGGTCAATCCAGGTGGCATTACAGCCGCTGAACGAATTTTGTAAGAATTTCTCTCTCTTTCACTGTCTTTGTTTCACGGGTTTTTAAAAGTAATTGATTTTTATAATGGGGTTTACCTGCTTTTCACTGCTGTGATTTTGCCGCTTTACACCCACTTGACTCACTTTCAGAGAGATATCAATGCATAGGTTTCAAGATTCTTACTAGTCAGATATATTCTTGGGCGGTGAATAGGGGGTGCTGAGTCCAATTCCTTGAGCAAGGAGTAGGGCTTGTCTATTACATATTGGGTTTAAGGAACGGTATCTGAGCTAATTTGAAACCCTTGTTGTATGCATCACCCCACCTCACCTTTCCCGTTAAGCAGCCATAATGTGTTTTCTAAACGTGTGACTCTATTCTGTTTTGTAATTCAGTTCAAGGGTAGCGGTTTTTACATTCCCTCTATAAGTCATATCTTATGATAAGTGTCTTTTTCTGTGTGACTTATTTCACTTAGAATCGTCGTACCTAAATCCACTCATCATGCTGCTACTAGCCTTATGACGTTGATTTCATGGCTGAGTGATATTCCATTGTACATAAGGACCACCACTTCTTTATCCATTTTTCTCTTTCCTGGGATATTTAAGGTGTAACGAAGTGGAGATTCTTGTCAACAGAGCAGCCCTAAACTTTGGGGTGCCTGTGTCTTGCTGATTTTTAGTTTTCTCAATTTATACGCCCATGAGTGGATGTGCCCTATGCTCCCTAAGCTGAGTTTTTTAGATGTTTCAGGACACACCGTGCACTTCTCCAGAGTGGCTGTTGGCAATTTACATCCCGCCCATCAGCGTAGCCAGGCTCCCGTTTCTCCATGGCCTGTCCTGCATTTCTGGTTTTGACACTTTATTCAGCATGGCCCTTTTGACCGATGGGAAGCGAGACTTCTTTGTAGCGCTGATTTGCCTTTCCAGGTTGCTTGGTTGGCCAAAAAGGGCGTATGCGTTTTTTCCTGAATATATTCAGGAAAAAACGCATACGCCCTTTTTGGCCAAGGGCATCATTGTCGATGTTTTGGGGCTTTTCTTGTGCTTTAAAGGCGATTCAAATCTCCCTCATGAAATCTGTTTCCTGCAATTCTGCCTTGCTTTCAAATCCTCTTCGTTGCCTTCCCTCAATATATTTGTGGACGAGAGTCATCATTTATAAGTCTGCAGGTTTGTGAATTGCAGTGCCCCTGAGCTCCATTTTTCAACTCGCTTTCTTGGGAGCTGGCCGCAAAAGCGCAGGATTGCTTCAGGCCCTATTCTGGTCCCGGGCGGCAGGCTGAGCCTGTGGTTAATTCTTCTTCCTGATGGGAAAATAGACCTTTGCCTGTCCCAACACCTAGAGCTAGTCTCTCATTGGTTCCCCCTCTTCCCGTTCATCCTCAGGACAAATTGCAACCTGTACGGAACAGGAGGTTAAAGGTGCTGATTCTCCAAGGAGGGAGATTGCTAGTAAAGCGGCTGGAATGGCGAACCCGAGCACAAGGAGATGAGAAATGAGGTGCGTTTTAGAAACCTTTCCCGATCACACGGTGTACCATCTTCTGGGTTTCTCATGCATGTTTTCGATGTAGGAAGATGCCCTTGAACCTGGAGATTTGGGACCCATGGGATGGGTACCACGCAGTATTACTTTATAGGGTCTGCGTTTGCTCACCCAACCTCACCAAACCTCTCAGCCCCAAGAGTGTCCACCCTTATGTCTCAATCAGCTGTGGGTCTAGATATGGTCAATCCAGGTGGCATTACAGCCGCTGAACGAATTTTGTAAGAATTTCTCTCTCTTTCACTGTCTTTGTTTCACGGGTTTTTAAAAGTAATTGATTTTTATAATGGGGTTTACCTGCTTTTCACTGCTGTGATTTTGCCGCTTTACACCCACTTGACTCACTTTCAGAGAGATATCAATGCATAGGTTTCAAGATTCTTACTAGTCAGATATCTTCTTGGGCGGTGAATAGGGGGTGCTGAGTCCAATTCCTTGAGCAAGGAGTAGGGATTGTCTATTACATATTGGTTTTATGGAACGGTATCTGAGCTAATTTGAAACCCTTGTTGTATGCATCACCCCACCTCACCTTTCCCGTTAAGCAGCCAAGTGTGTTTTCTAAACGTGTGATTCTATTCTGTTTTGTAATTCAGTTCAAGGGTAGCGGTTTTCACATTCCCTCTATAAGTCATATCTTATGATAAGTGTCTTTTTCTGTGTGACTTATTTCACTTAGAATCGTCGTACCTAAATCCACTCATCATGCTGCTACTAGCCTTATGACGTTGATTTCATGGCTGAGTGATATTCCATTGTACATAAGGACCACCACTTCTTTATCCATTTTTCTCTTTCCTGGGATATTTAAGGTGTAACGAAGTGGAGATTCTTGTCAACAGAGCAGCCCTAAACTTTGGGGTGCCTGTGTCTTGCTGATTTTTAGTTTTCTCAATTTATACGCCCATGAGTGGATGTGCCCTATGCTCCCTAAGCTGAGTTTTTTAGATGTTTCAGGACACAACGTGCACTTCTCCAGAGTGGCTGTTGGCAATTTACATCCCGCCCATCAGCGTAGCCAGGCTCCCGTTTCTCCATGGCCTGTCCTGCATTTCTGGTTTTGACACTTTATTCAGCATGGCCCTTTTGACCGATGGGAAGCGAGACTTCTTTGTAGCGCTGATTTGCCTTTCCAGGTTGCTTGGTTGGCCAAAAAGGGCGTATGCGTTTTTTCCTGAATATATTCAGGAAAAAACGCATACGCCCTTTTTGGCCAAGGGCATCATTGTCGAGGTTTTGCCGGTTTTCCTGTGCTTTAAAGGCGATTCGAATCTCCCTCCTGAAATCTGTTTCCTGCAATTCTGCCTTGCTTTCAAATCCTCTTCGTTGCCTTCCATCAATATATTTGTGGACGAGAGTCATCATTTATAAGTCTGCAGGTTTGTGAATTGCAGTGCCCCTGAGCGCCATTTTTCAACTCGCTTTCTTGGGCGCTGGCCGCAAAAGCGCAGGATTGCTTCAGGCCCTATTCTGGTCCCAGGCGGCAGGCTGAGCCTGTGGTTAATTCTTCTTCCTGATGGGAAAATAGAGTGACCTCTGCCTCTCCCAACACCTAGAGCTAGTCTCTCATTGGTTCCCCCTCTTCCCTTTCATCCTCAGGACAAATTGCAAGCTGTACGGAACAGGAGGTTAAAGGTGCTGATTCTCCAAGGAGGGAGATTGCTAGTAAAGCGGCTGGAATGGCGAACCCGAGCACAAGGAGATGAGAAATGAGGTGCGTTTTAGAAACCTTTCCCGATCACACGGTGTACCATCTTCTGGGTTTCTCATGCATGTTTTCGATGTAGGAAGATGCCCTTGAACCTGGAGATTTGGGACCCATGGGATGGGTACCACGCAGTATTACTTTAAAGGGTCTGCGTTTGCTCACCCAACCTCACCAAACCTCTCAGCCCCAAGAGTGTCCACCCTTATGTCTCAATCAGCTGTGGGTCTAGATATGGTCAATCCAGGTGGCATTACAGCCGCTGAACGAATTTTGTAAGAATTTCTCTCTCTTTCACTGTCTTTGTTTCACGGGTTTTTAAAAGTAATTGATTTTTATAATGGGGTTTACCTGCTTTTCACTGCTCTGATTTTGCCGCTTTACACCCACTTGACTCACTTTCAGAGAGATATCAATGCATAGGTTTCAAGATTCTTACTAGTCAGATATATTCTTGGGCGGTGAATAGGGGGTGCTGAGTCCAATTCCTTGAGCAAGGAGTAGGGCTTGTCTATTACATATTGGGTTTAAGGAACGGTATCTGAGCTAATTTGAAACCCTTGTTGTATGCATCACCCCACCTCACCTTTCCCGTTAAGCAGCCATAATGTGTTTTCTAAACGTGTGACTCTATTCTGTTTTGTAATTCAGTTCAAGGGTAGCGGTTTTTACATTCCCTCTATAAGTCATATCTTATGATAAGTGTCTTTTTCTGTGTGACTTATTTCACTTAGAATCGTCGTACCTAAATCCACTCATCATGCTGCTACTAGCCTTATGACGTTGATTTCATGGCTGAGTGATATTCCATTGTACATAAGGACCACCACTTCTTTATCCATTTTTCTCTTTCCTGGGATATTTAAGGTGTAACGAAGTGGAGATTCTTGTCAACAGAGCAGCCCTAAACTTTGGGGTGCCTGTGTCTTGCTGATTTTTAGTTTTCTCAATTTATACGCCCATGAGTGGATGTGCCCTATGCTCCCTAAGCTGAGTTTTTTAGATGTTTCAGGACACACCGTGCACTTCTCCAGAGTGGCTGTTGGCAATTTACATCCCGCCCATCAGCGTAGCCAGGCTCCCGTTTCTCCATGGCCTGTCCTGCATTTCTGGTTTTGACACTTTATTCAGCATGGCCCTTTTGACCGATGGGAAGCGAGACTTCTTTGTAGCGCTGATTTGCCTTTCCAGGTTGCTTGGTTGGCCAAAAAGGGCGTATGCGTTTTTTCCTGAATATATTCAGGAAAAAACGCATACGCCCTTTTTGGCCAAGGGCATCATTGTCGATGTTTTGGGGCTTTTCTTGTGCTTTAAAGGCGATTCAAATCTCCCTCATGAAATCTGTTTCCTGCAATTCTGCCTTGCTTTCAAATCCTCTTCGTTGCCTTCCCTCAATATATTTGTGGACGAGAGTCATCATTTATAAGTCTGCAGGTTTGTGAATTGCAGTGCCCCTGAGCTCCATTTTTCAACTCGCTTTCTTGGGAGCTGGCCGCAAAAGCGCAGGATTGCTTCAGGCCCTATTCTGGTCCCGGGCGGCAGGCTGAGCCTGTGGTTAATTCTTCTTCCTGATGGGAAAATAGACCTTTGCCTGTCCCAACACCTAGAGCTAGTCTCTCATTGGTTCCCCCTCTTCCCGTTCATCCTCAGGACAAATTGCAACCTGTACGGAACAGGAGGTTAAAGGTGCTGATTCTCCAAGGAGGGAGATTGCTAGTAAAGCGGCTGGAATGGCGAACCCGAGCACAAGGAGATGAGAAATGAGGTGCGTTTTAGAAACCTTTCCCGATCACACGGTGTACCATCTTCTGGGTTTCTCATGAATGATTTCGATGTAGGAAGATGCCCTTGAACCTGGAGATTTGGGACCCATGGGATGGGTACCACGCAGTATTACTTTATAGGGTCTGCGTTTGCTCACCCAACCTCACCAAACCTCTCAGCCCCAAGAGTGTCCACCCTTATGTCTCAATCAGCTGTGGGTCTAGATATGGTCAATCCAGGTGGCATCACAGCCCCTGAACGAATTTTGTAAGAATTTCTCTCTCTTTCACTGTCTTTGTTTCACGGGTTTTTAAAAGTAATTGATTTTTATAATGGGGTTTACCTGCTTTTCACTGCTGTGATTTTGCCGCTTTACACCCACTTGACTCACTTACAGAGAGATATCAATGCATAGGTTTGAAGATTCTTACTAGTCAGATATATTCTTGGGCGGTGAATTGGGGGTGTTGAGTCCAATTCATTGAGGAAGGAGTAGGGCTTGTCTATTACATATTGGCTTTATGGAACGGTATCTGAGATAATTTGAAACCCTTGTTGTATGCATCACCCCACCTCACCTTTCCCGTTAAGCAGCCATAGTGTGTTTTCTAAACGTGTGACTCTATTCTGTTTTGTAATTCAGTTCAAGGGTAGCGGTTTTTACATTCCCTCTATAAGTCATATCTTATGATAAGTGTCTTTTTCTGTGTGACTTATTTCACTTAGAATCGTCGTATCTAAATCCAATCATCATGCTGCTACTAGCCTTATGACGTTGATTTCATGGCTGAGTGATATTCCATTGTACATAAGGACCACAACTTCTTTATCCATTTTTCTCTTTCCTGGGATATTTAAGGTGTAACGAAGTGGAGATTCTTGTCAACAGAGCAGCCCTAAACTTTGGGGTGCCTGTGTCTTGCTGATTTTTAGTTTTCCCAATTTATACGCCCATGAGTGGATGTGCCCTATGCTCCCTAAGCTCAGTTTTTTAGATGTTTCAGGACACACCGTGCACTTCTCCAGAGTGGCTGTTGGCAATTTACATCCCGCCCATCAGCGTAGCCAGGCTCCCGTTTCTCCATGGCCTGTCCTGCATTTCTGCTTTTGACACTTTATTCAGCATGGCCCTTTTGACCGATGGGAAGCGAGACTTCTTTGTAGCGCTGATTTGCCTTTCCAGGTTGCTTGGTTGGCCAAAAAGGGCGTATGCGTTTTTTCCTGAATATATTCAGGAAAAAACGCATACGCCCTTTTTGGCCAAGGGCATCATTGTCGAGGTTTTGCCGCTTTTCCTGTGCTTTAAAGGCGATTCGAATCTCCCTCCTGAAATCTGTTTCCTGCAATTCTGCCTTGCTTTCAAATCCTCTTCGTTGCCTTCCCTCAATATATTTGTGGACGAGAGTCATCATTTATAAGTCTGCAGGTTTGTGAATTGCAGTGTCCCTGAGCTCCATTTTTCAACTCGCTTTCTTGGGCGCTGGCCGCAAAAGCGCAGGATTGCTTCAGGCCCTATTCTGGTCCCAGGCGGCAGGCTGAGCCTGTGGTTAATTCTTCTTCTTGAGGGGAAAATAGAGTGACCTGTGCCTGTCCCAACACCTAGAGCTAGTCTCTCATTGGTTCCCCCTCTTCCCGTTCATCCTCAGGACAAATTGCAACCTGTACGGAACAGGAGGTTAAAGGTGCTGATTCTCCAAGGAGGGAGATTGCTAGTAAAGCGGCTGGAATGGCGAACCCGAGCACAAGGAGATGAGAAATGAGGTGCGTTTTAGAAACCTTTCCCGATCACACGGTGTACCATCTTCTGGGTTTCTCATGAATGTTTTCGATGTAGGAAGATGCCCTTGAACCTGGAGATTTGGGACCCATGGGATGGGTACCACGCAGTATTACTTTATAGGGTCTGCGTTTGCTCACCCAACCTCACCAAACCTCTCAGCCCCAAGAGTGTCCACCCTTATGTCTCAATCAGCTGTGGGTCTAGATATGGTCAATCCAGGTGGCATTACAGCCGCTGAACGAATTTTGTAAGAATTTCTCTCTCTTTCACTGTCTTTGTTTCACGGGTTTTTAAAAGTAATTGATTTTTATAATGGGGTTTACCTGCTTTTCACTGCTGTGATTTTGCCGCTTTACACCCACTTGACTCACTTACAGAGAGATATCAATGCATAGGTTTGAAGATTCTTACTAGTCAGATATATTCTTGGGCGGTGAATTGGGGGTGTTGAGTCCAATTCATTGAGGAAGGAGTAGGGCTTGTCTATTACATATTGGCTTTATGGAACGGTATCTGAGATAATTTGAAACCCTTGTTGTATGCATCACCCCACCTCACCTTTCCCGTTAAGCAGCCATAGTGTGTTTTCTAAACGTGTGACTCTATTCTGTTTTGTAATTCAGTTCAAGGGTAGCGGTTTTTACATTCCCTCTATAAGTCATATCTTATGATAAGTGTCTTTTTCTGTGTGACTTATTTCACTTAGAATCGTCGTATCTAAATCCAATCATCATGCTGCTACTAGCCTTATGACGTTGATTTCATGGCTGAGTGATATTCCATTGTACATAAGGACCACAACTTCTTTATCCATTTTTCTCTTTCCTGGGATATTTAAGGTGTAACGAAGTGGAGATTCTTGTCAACAGAGCAGCCCTAAACTTTGGGGTGCCTGTGTCTTGCTGATTTTTAGTTTTCCCAATTTATACGCCCATGAGTGGATGTGCCCTATGCTCCCTAAGCTCAGTTTTTTAGATGTTTCAGGACACACCGTGCACTTCTCCAGAGTGGCTGTTGGCAATTTACATCCCGCCCATCAGCGTAGCCAGGCTCCCGTTTCTCCATGGCCTGTCCTGCATTTCTGCTTTTGACACTTTATTCAGCATGGCCCTTTTGACCGATGGGAAGCGAGACTTCTTTGTAGCGCTGATTTGCCTTTCCAGGTTGCTTGGTTGGCCAAAAAGGGCGTATGCGTTTTTTCCTGAATATATTCAGGAAAAAACGCATACGCCCTTTTTGGCCAAGGGCATCATTGTCGAGGTTTTGCCGCTTTTCCTGTGCTTTAAAGGCGATTCGAATCTCCCTCCTGAAATCTGTTTCCTGCAATTCTGCCTTGCTTTCAAATCCTCTTCGTTGCCTTCCCTCAATATATTTGTGGACGAGAGTCATCATTTATAAGTCTGCAGGTTTGTGAATTGCAGTGTCCCTGAGCTCCATTTTTCAACTCGCTTTCTTGGGCGCTGGCCGCAAAAGCGCAGGATTGCTTCAGGCCCTATTCTGGTCCCAGGCGGCAGGCTGAGCCTGTGGTTAATTCTTCTTCTTGAGGGGAAAATAGAGTGACCTGTGCCTGTCCCAACACCTAGAGCTAGTCTCTCATTGGTTCCCCCTCTTCCCGTTCATCCTCAGGACAAATTGCAACCTGTACGGAACAGGAGGTTAAAGGTGCTGATTCTCCAAGGAGGGAGATTGCTAGTAAAGCGGCTGGAATGGCGAACCCGAGCACAAGGAGATGAGAAATGAGGTGCGTTTTAGAAACCTTTCCCGATCACACGGTGTACCATCTTCTGGGTTTCTCATGCATGTTTTCGATGTAGGAACATGCCCTTGAACCTGGAGATTTGGGACCCATGGGATGGGTACCACGCAGTATTACTTTAAAGGGTCTGCGTTTGCTCACCCAACCTCACCAAACCTCTCAGCCCCAAGAGTGTCCACCCTTATGTCTCAATCAGCTGTGGGTCTAGATATGGTCAATCCAGGTGGCATTACAGCCGCTGAACGAATTTTGTAAGAATTTCTCTCTCTTTCACTGTCTTTGTTTCACGGGTTTTTAAAAGTAATTGATTTTTATAATGGGGTTTACCTGCTTTTCAGTGCTGTGATTTTGCCGCTTTACACCCACTTGACTCACTTACAGAGAGATATCAATGCATAGGTTTCAAGATTCTTACTAGTCAGATATATTCTTGGGCGGTGAATTGGGGGTGTTGAGTCCAATTCATTGAGGAAGGAGTAGGGCTTGTCTATTACATATTGGGTTTATGGAACGGTATCTGAGATAATTTGAAACCCTTGTTGTATGCATCACCCCACCTCACCTTTCCCGTTAAGCAGCCATAGTGTGTTTTCTAAACGTGTGACTCTATTCTGTTTTGTAATTCAGTTCAAGGGTAGCGGTTTTTACATTCCCTCTATAAGTCATATCTTATGATAAGTGTCTTTTTCTGTGTGACTTATTTCACTTAGAATCGTCGTACCTAAATCCAATCATCATGCTGCTACTAGCCTTATGACGTTGATTTCATGGCTGAGTGATATTCCATTGTACATAAGGACCACAACTTCTTTATCCATTTTTCTCTTTCCTGGGATATTTAAGGTGTAACGAAGTGGAGATTCTTGTCAACAGAGCAGCCCTAAACTTTGGTGTGCCTGTGTCTTGCTGATTTTTAGTTTTCCCAATTTATACGCCCATGAGTGGATGTGCCCTATGCTCCCTAAGCTGAGTTTTTTAGATGTTTCAGGACACACCGTGCACTTCTCCAGAGTGGCTGTTGGCAATTTACATCCCGCCCATCAGCGTAGCCAGGCTCCCGTTTCTCCATGGCCTGTCCTGCATTTCTGGTTTTGACACTTTATTCAGCATGGCCCTTTTGACCGATGGGAAGCGAGACTTCTTTGTAGCGCTGATTTGCCTTTCCAGGTTGCTTGGTTGGCCAAAAAGGGCGTATGCGTTTTTTCCTGAATATATTCAGGAAAAAACGCATACGCCCTTTTTGGCCAAGGGCATCATTGTCGAGGTTTTGCCGCTTTTCCTGTGCTTTAAAGGCGATTCGAATCTCCCTCCTGAAATCTGTTTCCTGCAATTCTGCCTTGCTTTCAAATCCTCTTCGTTTCCTTCCATCAATATATTTGTGGTCGAGAGTCATCATTTATAAGTCTGCAGGTTTGTGAATTGCAGTGCCCCTGAGCTCCATTTTTCAACTCGCTTTCTTGGGCGCTGGCCGCAAAAGCGCAGGATTGCTTCAGGCCCTATTCTGGTCCCAGGCGGCAGGCTGAGCCTGTGGTTAATTCTTCTTCCTGATGGGAAAATAGAGTGACCTCTGCCTGTCCCAACACCTAGAGCTAGTCCCTCATTGGTTCCCCCTCTTCCCTTTCATCCTCAGGACAAATTGCAAGCTGTACGGAACAGGAGGTTAAAGGTGCTGATTCTCCAAGGAGGGAGATTGCTAGTAAAGCGGCTGGAATGGCGAACCCGAGCACAAGGAGATGAGAAATGAGGTGCGTTTTAGAAACCTTTCCCGATCACACGGTGTACCATCTTCTGGGTTTCTCATGCATGTTTTCGATGTAGGAAGATGCCCTTGAACCTGGAGATTTGGGACCCATGGGATGGGTACCACGCAGTATTACTTTAAAGGGTCTGCGTTTGCTCACCCAACCTCACCAAACCTCTCAGCCCCAAGAGTGTCCACCCTTATGTCTCAATCAGCTGTGGGTCTAGATATGGTCAATCCAGGTGGCATTACAGCCGCTGAACGAATTTTGTAAGAATTTCTCTCTCTTTCACTGTCTTTGTTTCACGGGTTTTTAAAAGTAATTGATTTTTATAATGGGGTTTACCTGCTTTTCATTGCTGTGATTTTGCCGCTTTACACCCACTTGACTCACTTACAGAGAGATATCAATGCATAGGTTTCAAGATTCTTACTAGTCAGATATATTCTTGGGCGGTGAATTGGGGGTGTTGAGTCCAATTCATTGAGGAAGGAGTAGGGCTTGTCTATTACATATTGGGTTTATGGAACGGTATCTGAGATAATTTGAAACCCTTGTTGTATGCATCACCCCACCTCACCTTTCCCGTTAAGCAGCCATAGTGTGTTTTCTAAACGTGTGACTCTATTCTGTTTTGTAATTCAGTTCAAGGGTAGCGGTTTTTACATTCCCTCTATAAGTGATATCTTATGATAAGTGTCTTTTTCTGTGTGACTTATTTCACTTAGAATCGTCGTACCTAAATCCAATCATCATGCTGCTACTAGCCTTATGACGTTGATTTCATGGCTGAGTGATATTCCATTGTACATAAGGACCACAACTTCTTTATCCATTTTTCTCTTTCCTGGGATATTTAAGGTGTAACAAAGTGGAGATTCTTGTCAACAGAGCAGCCCTAAACTTTGGGGTGCCTGTGTCTTGCTGATTTTTAGTTTTCCCAATTTATACGCCCATGAGTGGATGTGCCCTATGCTCCCTAAGCTGAGTTTTTTAGATGTTTCAGGACGCACCGTACACTTCTCCAGAGTGGCTGTTGGCAATTTACATCCCGCCCATCAGCGTAGCCAGGCTCCCGTTTCTCCATGGCCTGTCCTGCATTTCTGGTTTTGACACTTTATTCAGCATGGCCCTTTTGACCGATGGGAAGCGAGACTTCTTTGTAGCGCTGATTTGCCTTTCCAGGTTGCTTGGTTGGCCAAAAAGGGCGTATGCGTTTTTTCCTGAATATATTCAGGAAAAAACGCATACGCCCTTTTTGGCCAAGGGCATCATTGTCGAGGTTTTGCCGCTTTTCCTGTGCTTTAAAGGCGATTCGAATCTCCCTCCTGAAATCTGTTTCCTGCAATTCTGCCTTGCTTTCAAATCCTCTTCGTTTCCTTCCATCAATATATTTGTGGTCGAGAGTCATCATTTATAAGTCTGCAGGTTTGTGAATTGCAGTGCCCCTGAGCTCCATTTTTCAACTCGCTTTCTTGGGCGCTGGCCGCAAAAGCGCAGGATTGCTTCAGGCCCTATTCTGGTCCCAGGCGGCAGGCTGAGCCTGTGGTTAATTCTTCTTCCTGATGGGAAAATAGAGTGACCTCTGCCTGTCCCAACACCTAGAGCTAGTCCCTCATTGGTTCCCCCTCTTCCCTTTCATCCTCAGGACAAATTGCAAGCTGTACGGAACAGGAGGTTAAAGGTGCTGATTCTCCAAGGAGGGAGATTGCTAGTAAAGCGGCTGGAATGGCGAACCCGAGCACAAGGAGATGAGAAATGTGGTGCGTTTTAGAAACCTTTCCCGATCACACGGTGTACCATCTTCTGGGTTTCTCATGCATGTTTTCGATGTAGGAAGATGCCCTTGAAACTGGAGATTTGGGACCCATGGGATGGGTACCACGCAGTATTACTTTAAAGGGTCTGCGTTTGCTCACCCAACCTCACCAAACCTCTCAGCCCCAAGAGTGTCCACCCTTATGTCTCAGTCAGCTGTGGGTCTAGATATGGTCAATCCAGGTGGCATTACAGCCGCTGAACGAATTTTGTAAGAATTTCTCTCTCTTTCACTGTCTTTGTTTCACGGGTTTTTAAAAGTAATTGATTTTTATAATGGGGTTTACCTGCTTTTCATTGCTGTGATTTTGCCGCTTTACACCCACTTGACTCACTTACAGAGAGATATCAATGCATAGGTTTCAAGATTCTTACTAGTCAGATATATTCTTGGGCGGTGAATTGGGGGTGTTGAGTCCAATTCATTGAGGAAGGAGTAGGGCTTGTCTATTACATATTGGGTTTATGGAACGGTATCTGAGATAATTTGAAACCCTTGTTGTATGCATCACCCCACCTCACCTTTCCCGTTAAGCAGCCATAGTGTGTTTTCTAAACGTGTGACTCTATTCTGTTTTGTAATTCAGTTCAAGGGTAGCGGTTTTTACATTCCCTCTATAAGTCATATATTATGATAAGTGTCTTTTTCTGTGTGACTTATTTCACTTAGAATCGTCGTACCTAAATCCAATCATCATGCTGCTACTAGCCTTATGACGTTGATTTCATGGCTGAGTGATATTCCATTGTACATAAGGACCACAACTTCTTTATCCATTTTTCTCTTTCCTGGGATATTTAAGGTGTAACAAAGTGGAGATTCTTGTCAACAGAGCAGCCCTAAACTTTGGGGTGCCTGTGTCTTGCTGATTTTTAGTTTTCCCAATTTATACGCCCATGAGTGGATGTGCCCTATGCTCCCTAAGCTCAGTTTTTTAGATGTTTCAGGACACACCGTGCACTTCTCCAGAGTGGCTGTTGGCAATTTACATCCCGCCCATCAGCGTAGCCAGGCTCCCGTTTCTCCATGGCCTGTCCTGCATTTCTGGTTTTGACACTTTATTCAGCATGGCCCTTTTGACCGATGGGAAGCGAGACTTCTTTGTAGCGCTGATTTGCCTTTCCAGGTTGCTTGGTTGGCCAAAAAGGGCGTATGCGTTTTTTCCTGAATATATGCAGGAAAAAACGCATACGCCCTTTTTGGCCAAGGGCATCATTGTCGAGGTTTTGCCGCTTTTCCTGTGCTTTAAAGGCGATTCGAATCTCCCTCCTGAAATCTGTTTCCTGCAATTCTGCCTTGCTTTCAAATCCTCTTCGTTGCCTTCCCTCAAAATATTTGTGGACGAGAGTCATCATTTATAAGTCTGCAGGTTTGTGAATTGCAGTGCCCCTGAGCTCCATTTTTCAACTCGCTTTCTTGGGCGCTGGCCGCAAAAGCGCAGGATTGCTTCAGGCCCTATTCTGGTCCCAGGCGGCAGGCTGAGCCTGTGGTTAATTCTTCTTCCTGATGGGAAAATAGAGTGACCTCTGCCTGTCCCAACACCTGGAGCTAGTCTCTCATTGTTTCCCCCTCTTCCCTTTCATCCTCAGGACAAATTGCAAGCTGTACGGAACAGGAGGTTAAAGGTGCTGATTCTCCAAGGAGGGAGATTGCTAGTAAAGCGGCTGGAATGGCGAACCCGAGCACAAGGAGATGAGAAATGAGGTGCGTTTTAGAAACCTTTCCCGATCACACGGTGTACCATCTTCTGGGTTTCTCATGCATGTTTTCGATGTAGGAAGATGCCCTTGAACCTGGAGATTTGGGACCCATGGGATGGGTACCACGCAGTATTAATTTAAAGGGTCTGCGTTTGCTCACCCAACCTCACCAAACCTCTCAGCCCCAAGAGTGTCCACCCTTATGTCTCAATCAGCTGTGGGTCTAGATATGGTCAATCCAGGTGGCATTACAGCCGCTGAACGAATTTTGTAAGAATTTCTCTCTCTTTCACTGTCTTTGTTTCACGGGTTTTTAAAAGTAATTGATTTTTATAATGGGGTTTACCTGCTTTTCACTGCTGTGATTTTGCCGCTTTACACCCACTTGACTCACTTACAGAGAGATATCAATGCATAGGTTTCAAGATTCTTACTAGTCAGATATATTCTTGGGCGGTGAATTTGGGGTGTTGAGTCCAATTCATTGAGGAAGGAGTAGGGCTTGTCTATTACATATTGGGTTTATGGAACGGTATCTGAGATAATTTGAAACCCTTGTTGTATGCATCACCCCACCTCACCTTTCCCGTTAAGCAGCCATAGTGTGTTTTCTAAACGTGTGACTCTATTCTGTTTTGTAATTCAGTTCAAGGGTAGCGGTTTTTACATTCCCTCTATAAGTCGTATCTTATGATAAGTGCCTTTTTCTGTGTGACTTATTTCACTCAGAATCGTCGTACCTAAATCCAATCATCATGCTGCTACTAGCCTTATGACGTTGATTTCATGGCTGAGTGATATTCCATTGTACATAAGGACCACCACTTCTTTATCCATTTTTCTCTTTCCTGGGATATTTAAGGTGTAACCAAGTGGAGATTCTTGTCAACAGTGCAGCCCTAAACTTTGGGGTGCCTGTGTCTTGCTGATTTTTAGTTTTCCCAATTTATACGCCCATGAGTGGATGTGCCCTATGCTCCCTAAGCTCAGTTTTTTAGATGTTTCAGGACACACCGTGCACTTCTCCAGAGTGGCTGTTGGCAATTTACATCCCGCCCATCAGCGTAGCCAGGCTCCCGTTTCTCCATGGCCTGTCCTGCATTTCTGGTTTTGACACTTTATTCAGCATGGCCCTTTTGACCGATGGGAAGCGAGACTTCTTTGTAGCGCTGATTTGCCTTTCCAGGTTGCTTGGTTGGACAAAAAGGGCGTATGCGTTTTTTCCTGAATATATTCAGGAAAAAACGCATACGCCCTTTTTGGCCAAGGGCATCATTGTCGAGGTTTTGCCGCTTTTCCTGTGCTTTAAAGGCGATTCGAATCTCCCTCCTGAAATCTGTTTCCTGCAATTCTGTCTTGCTTTCAAATCCTCTTCGTTGTCTTCCCTCAATATATTTGTGGACGAGAGTCATCATTTATAAGTCTGCAGGTTTGTGAATTGCAGTGTCCCTGAGCTCCATTTTTCAACTCGCTTTCTTGGGCGCTGGCCGCAAAAGCGCAGGATTGCTTCAGGCCCTATTCTGGTCCCAGGCGGCAGGCTGAGCCTGTGGTTAATTCTTCTTCTTGAGGGGAAAATAGAGTGAACTGTGCCTGTCCCAACACCTAGAGCTAGTCTCTCATTGGTTCCCCCTCTTCCCTTTCATCCTCAGGACAAATTGCAAGCTGTACGGAACAGGAGGTTAAAGGTGCTGATTCTCCAAGGAGGGAGATTGCTAGTAAAGCGGCTGGAATGGCGAACCCGAGCACAAGGAGATGAGAAATGAGGTGCGTTTTAGAAACCTTTCCCGATCACACGGTGTACCATCTTCTGGGTTTCTCATGCATGTTTTCGATGTAGGAAGATGCCCTTGAACCTGGAGATTTGGGACCCATGGGATGGGTACCACGCAGTATTACTTTAAAGGGTCTGCGTTTGCTCACCCAACCTCACCAAACCTCTCAGCCCCAAGAGTGTCCACCCTTATGTCTCAATCAGCTGTGGGTCAAGATATGGTCAATCCAGGTGGCATCACAGCCCCTGAACGAATTTTGTAAGAATTTCTCTCTCTTTCACTGTCTTTGTTTCACGGGTTTTTAAAAGTAATTGATTTTTATAATGGGGTTTACCTGCTTTTCACTGCTGTGATTTTGCCGCTTTACACCCACTTGACTCACTTTCAGAGAGATATCAATGCATAGGTTTCAAGATTCTTACTAGTCAGATATCTTCTTGGGCGGTGAATATGGGGTGCTGAGTCCAATTCCTTGAGCAAGGAGTAGGGATTGTCTATTACATATTGGTTTTATGGAACGGTATCTGAGCTAATTTGAAACCCTTGTTGTATGCATCACCCCACCTCACCTTTCCCGTTAAGCAGCCATAGTGTGTTTTCTAAACGTGTGATTCTCTTCTGTTTTGTAATTCAGTTCAAGGGTAGCGGTTTTTACATTCCCTCTATAAGTCATATCTTATGATAAGTGTCTTTTTCTGTGTGACTTATTTCACTTAGAATCGTCGTACCTAAATCCACTCATCATGCTGCTACTAGCCTTATGACGTTGATATCATGGCTGAGTGATATTCCATTGTACATAAGGACCACCACTTCTTTATCCATTTTTCTCTTTCCTGGGATATTTAAGGTGTAACGAAGTGGAGATTCTTGTCAACAGAGCAGCCCTAAACTTTGGGGTGCCTGTGTCTTGCTGATTTTTAGTTTTCTCAATTTATACGCCCATGAGTGGATGTGCCCTATGCTCCCTAAGCTGAGTTTTTTAGATGTTTCAGGACACACCGTGCACTTCTCCAGAGTGGCTGTTGGCAATTTACATCCCGCCCATCAGCGTAGCCAGGCTCCCGTTTCTCCATGGCCTGTCCTGCATTTCTGGTTTTGACACTTTATTCAGCATGGCCCTTTTGACCGATGGGAAGCGAGACTTCTTTGTAGCGCTGATTTGCCTTTCCAGGTTGCTTGGTTGGCCAAAAAGGGCGTATGCGTTTTTTCCTGAATATATTCAGGAAAAAACGCATACGCCCTTTTTGGCCAAGGGCATCATTGTCGAGGTTTTGCCGCTTTTCCTGTGCTTTAAAGGCGATTCGAATCTCCCTCCTGAAATCTGTTTCCTGCAATTCTGCCTTGCTTTCAAATCCTCTTCGTTGCCTTCCCTCAATATATTTGTGGAAGAGAGTCATCATTTATAAGTCTGCAGGTTTGTGAATTGCAGTGCCCCTGAGCGCCATTTTTCAACTCGCTTTCTTGGGCGCTGGCCGCAAAAGCGCAGGATTGTTTCAGGCCCTATTCTGGTCCCAGGCGGCAGGCTGAGCCTGTGGTTAATTCTTCTTCCTGATGGGAAAATAGAGTGACCTCTGCCTCTCCCAACACCTAGAGCTAGTCTCTCATTGGTTCCCCCTCTTCCCTTTCATCCTCAGGACAAATTGCAACCTGTACGGAACAGGAGGTTAAAGGTGCTGATTCTCCAAGGAGGGAGATTGCTAGTAAAGCGGCTGGAATGGCGAACCCGAGCACAAGGAGATGAGAAATGAGGTGCGTTTTAGAAACCTTTCCCGATCACACGGTGTACCATCTTCTGGGTTTCTCATGCATGTTTTCGATGTAGGAAGATGCCCTTGAACCTGGAGATTTGGGACCCATGGGATGGGTACCACGCAGTATTACTTTAAAGGGTCTGCGTTTGCTCACCCAACCTCACCAAACCTCTCAGCCCCAAGAGTGTCCACCCTTATGTCTCAATCAGCTGTGGGTCTAGATATGGTCAATCCAGGTGGCATCACAGCCGCTGAAAGAATTTTGTAAGAATTTCTCTCTCTTTCACTGTCTTTGTTTCACGGGTTTTTAAAAGTAATTGATTTTTATAATGGGGTTTACCTGCTTTTCACTGCTGTGATTTTGCCGCTTTACACCCACTTGACTCACTTTCAGAGAGATATCAATGCATAGGTTTCAAGATTCTTACTAGTCAGATATCTTCTTGGGCGGTGAATAGGGGGTGCTGAGTCCAATTCCTTGAGCAAGGAGTAGGGATTGTCTATTACATATTGGTTTTATGGAACGGTATCTGAGCTAATTTGAAACCCTTGTTGTATGCATCACCCCACCTCACCTTTCCCGTTAAGCAGCCATAGTGTGTTTTCTAAACGTGTGATTCTCTTCTGTTTTGTAATTCAGTTCAAGGGTAGCGGTTTTTACATTCCCTCTATAAGTCATATCTTATGATAAGTATCTTTTTCTGTGTGACTTATTTCACTTAGAATCGTCGTACCTAAATCCACTCATCATGCTGCTACTAGCCTTATGACGTTGATATCATGGCTGAGTGATATTCCATTGTACATAAGGACCACCACTTCTTTATCCATTTTTCTCTTTCCTGGGATATTTAAGGTGTAACGAAGTGGAGATTCTTGTCAACAGAGCAGCCCTAAACTTTGGGGTGCCTGTGTCTTGCTGATTTTTAGTTTTCTCAATTTATACGCCCATGAGTGGATGTGCCCTATGCTC
Organism: Balaenoptera physalus; assembly: GCF_965194825.1. Taxonomy (NCBI): domain Eukaryota; kingdom Metazoa; phylum Chordata; class Mammalia; order Artiodactyla; family Balaenopteridae; genus Balaenoptera; species Balaenoptera physalus. The sequence goes on from NW_028126047.1 coordinate 188,329, forward strand.
CCTAAGCTGAGTTTTTTAGATGTTTCAGGACACACCGTGCACTTCTCCAGAGTGGCTGTTGGCAATTTACATCCCGCCCATCAGCGTAGCCAGGCTCCCGTTTCTCCATGGCCTGTCCTGCATTTCTGGTTTTGACACTTTATTCAGCATGGCCCTTTTGACCGATGGGAAGCGAGACTTCTTTGTAGCGCTGATTTGCCTTTCCAGGTTGCTTGGTTGGCCAAAAAGGGCGTATGCGTTTTTTCCTGAATATATTCAGGAAAAAACGCATACGCCCTTTTTGGCCAAGGGCATCATTGTCGAGGTTTTGCCGCTTTTCCTGTGCTTTAAAGGCGATTCGAATCTCCCTCCTGAAATCTGTTTCCTGCAATTCTGCCTTGCTTTCAAATCCTCTTCGTTGCCTTACCTCAATATATTTGTGGAAGAGAGTCATCATTTATAACTCTGCAGGTTTGTGAATTGCAGTGCCCCTGAGCGCCATTTTTCAACTCGCTTTCTTGGGCGCTGGCCGCAAAAGCGCAGGATTGCTTCAGGCCCTATTCTGGTCCCAGGCGGCAGGCTGAGCCTGTGGTTAATTCTTCTTCCTGATGGGAAAATAGAGTGACCTCTGCCTCTCCCAACACCTGGAGCTAGTCTCTCATTGGTTCCCCCTCTTCCCTTTCATCCTCAGGACAAATTGCAAGCTGTACGGAAGAGGAGGTTAAAGGTGCTGATTCTCCAAGGAGGGAGATTGCTAGTAAAGCGGCTGGAATGGCGAACCCGAGCACAAGGAGATGAGAAATGAGGTGCGTTTTAGAAACCTTTCCCGATCACACGGTGTACCATCTTCTGGGTTTCTCATGCATGTTTTCGATGTAGGAAGATGCCCTTGAACCTGGAGATTTGGGACCCATGGGATGGGTACCACGCAGTATTACTTTAAAGAGTCTGCGTTTGCTCACCCAACCTCACCAAACCTCTCAGCCCCAAGAGTGTCCACCCTTATGTCTCAATCAGCTGTGGGTCTAGATATGGTCAATCCAGGTGGCATTACAGCCGCTGAAAGAATTTTGTAAGAATTTCTCTCTCTTTCACTGTCTTTGTTTCACGGGTTTTTAAAAGTAATTGATTTTTATAATGGGGTTTACCTGCTTTTCACTGCTGTGATTTTGCCGCTTTACACCCACTTGACTCACTTTCAGAGAGATATCAATGCATAGGTTTCAAGATTCTTACTAGTCAGATATATTCTTGGGCGGTGAATAGGGGGTGCTGAGTCCAATTCCTTGAGCAAGGAGTAGGGCTTGTCTATTACATATTGGGTTTATGGAACGGTATCTGAGCTAATTTGAAACCCTTGTTGTATGCATCACCCCACCTCACCTTTCCCGTTAAGCAGCCATAGTGTGTTTTCTAAACGTGTGACTCTATTCTGTTTTGTAATTCAGTTCAAGGGTAGCGGTTTTTACATTCCCTCTATAAGTCATATCTTATGATAAGTGTCTTTTTCTGTGTGACTTATTTCACTTAGAATCGTCGTACCTAAATCCAATCATCATGCTGCTACTAGCCTTATGACGTTGATTTCATGGCTGAGTGATATTCCATTGTACATAAGGACCACAACTTCTTTATCCATTTTTCTCTTTCCTGGGATATTTAAGGTGTAACAAAGTGGAGATTCTTGTCAACAGAGCAGCCCTAAACTTTGGGGTGCCTGTGTCTTGCTGATTTTTAGTTTTCCCAATTTATACGCCCATGAGTGGATGTGCCCTATGCTCCCTAAGCTGAGTTTTTTAGATGTTTCAGGACGCACCGTACACTTCTCCAGAGTGGCTGTTGGCAATTTACATCCCGCCCATCAGCGTAGCCAGGCTCCCGTTTCTCCATGGCCTGTCCTGCATTTCTGGTTTTGACACTTTATTCAGCATGGCCCTTTTGACCGATGGGAAGCGAGACTTCTTTGTAGCGCTGATTTGCCTTTCCAGGTTGCTTGGTTGGCCAAAAAGGGCGTATGCGTTTTTTCCTGAATATATTCAGGAAAAAACGCATACGCCCTTTTTGGCCAAGGGCATCATTGTCGAGGTTTTGCCGCTTTTCCTGTGCTTTAAAGGCGATTCGAATCTCCCTCCTGAAATCTGTTTCCTGCAATTCTGCCTTGCTTTCAAATCCTCTTCGTTTCCTTCCATCAATATATTTGTGGTCGAGAGTCATCATTTATAAGTCTGCAGGTTTGTGAATTGCAGTGCCCCTGAGCTCCATTTTTCAACTCGCTTTCTTGGGCGCTGGCCGCAAAAGCGCAGGATTGCTTCAGGCCCTATTCTGGTCCCAGGCGGCAGGCTGAGCCTGTGGTTAATTCTTCTTCCTGATGGGAAAATAGAGTGACCTCTGCCTGTCCCAACACCTAGAGCTAGTCCCTCATTGGTTCCCCCTCTTCCCTTTCATCCTCAGGACAAATTGCAAGCTGTACGGAACAGGAGGTTAAAGGTGCTGATTCTCCAAGGAGGGAGATTGCTAGTAAAGCGGCTGGAATGGCGAACCCGAGCACAAGGAGATGAGAAATGAGGTGCGTTTTAGAAACCTTTCCCGATCACACGGTGTACCATCTTCTGGGTTTCTCATGCATGTTTTCGATGTAGGAAGATGCCCTTGAACCTGGAGATTTGGGACCCATGGGATGGGTACCACGCAGTATTACTTTAAAGGGTCTGCGTTTGCTCACCCAACCTCACCAAACCTCTCAGCCCCAAGAGTGTCCACCCTTATGTCTCAATCAGCTGTGGGTCTAGATATGGTCAATCCAGGTGGCATTACAGCCGCTGAACGAATTTTGTAAGAATTTCTCTCTCTTTCACTGTCTTTGTTTCACGGGTTTTTAAAAGTAATTGATTTTTATAATGGGGTTTACCTGCTTTTCATTGCTGTGATTTTGCCGCTTTACACCCACTTGACTCACTTACAGAGAGATATCAATGCATAGGTTTCAAGATTCTTACTAGTCAGATATATTCTTGGGCGGTGAATTGGGGGTGTTGAGTCCAATTCATTGAGGAAGGAGTAGGGCTTGTCTATTACATATTGGGTTTATGGAACGGTATCTGAGATAATTTGAAACCCTTGTTGTATGCATCACCCCACCTCACCTTTCCCGTTAAGCAGCCATAGTGTGTTTTCTAAACGTGTGACTCTATTCTGTTTTGTAATTCAGTTCAAGGGTAGCGGTTTTTACATTCCCTCTATAAGTCATATCTTATGATAAGTGTCTTTTTCTGTGTGACTTATTTCACTTAGAATCGTCGTACCTAAATCCAATCATCATGCTGCTACTAGCCTTATGACGTTGATTTCATGGCTGAGTGATATTCCATTGTACATAAGGACCACCACTTCTTTATCCATTTTTCTCTTTCCTGGGATATTTAAGGTGTAACCAAGTGGAGATTCTTGTCAACAGTGCAGCCCTAAACTTTGGGGTGCCTGTGTCTTGCTGATTTTTAGTTTTCCCAATTTATACGCCCATGAGTGGATGTGCCCTATGCTCCCTAAGCTCAGTTTTTTAGATGTTTCAGGACACACCGTGCACTTCTCCAGAGTGGCTGTTGGCAATTTACATCCCGCCCATCAGCGTAGCCAGGCTCCCGTTTCTCCATGGCCTGTCCTGCATTTCTGGTTTTGACACTTTATTCAGCATGGCCCTTTTGACCGATGGGAAGCGAGACTTCTTTGTAGCGCTGATTTGCCTTTCCAGGTTGCTTGGTTGGCCAAAAAGGGCGTATGCGTTTTTTCCTGAATATATGCAGGAAAAAACGCATACGCCCTTTTTGGCCAAGGGCATCATTGTCGAGGTTTTGCCGCTTTTCCTGTGCTTTAAAGGCGATTCGAATCTCCCTCCTGAAATCTGTTTCCTGCAATTCTGCCTTGCTTTCAAATCCTCTTCGTTGCCTTCCCTCAATATATTTGTGGACGAGAGTCATCATTTATAAGTCTGCAGGTTTGTGAATTGCAGTGCCCCTGAGCTCCATTTTTCAACTCGCTTTCTTGGGCGCTGGCCGCAAAAGCGCAGGATTGCTTCAGGCCCTATTCTGGTCCCAGGCGGCAGGCTGAGCCTGTGGTTAATTCTTCTTCCTGATGGGAAAATAGAGTGACCTCTGCCTGTCCCAACACCTGGAGCTAGTCTCTCATTGTTTCCCCCTCTTCCCTTTCATCCTCAGGACAAATTGCAAGCTGTACGGAACAGGAGGTTAAAGGTGCTGATTCTCCAAGGAGGGAGATTGCTAGTAAAGCGGCTGGAATGGCGAACCCGAGCACAAGGAGATGAGAAATGAGGTGCGTTTTAGAAACCTTTCCCGATCACACGGTGTACCATCTTCTGGGTTTCTCATGCATGTTTTCGATGTAGGAAGATGCCCTTGAACCTGGAGATTTGGGACCCATGGGATGGGTACCACGCAGTATTACTTTAAAGGGTCTGCGTTTGCTCACCCAACCTCACCAAACCTCTCAGCCCCAAGAGTGTCCACCCTTATGTCTCAATCAGCTGTGGGTCTAGATATGGTCAATCCAGGTGGCATTACAGCCGCTGAACGAATTTTGTAAGAATTTCTCTCTCTTTCACTGTCTTTGTTTCACGGGTTTTTAAAAGTAATTGATTTTTATAATGGGGTTTACCTGCTTTTCACTGCTGTGATTTTGCCGCTTTACACCCACTTGACTCACTTACAGAGAGATATCAATGCATAGGTTTCAAGATTCTTACTAGTCAGATATATTCTTGGGCGGTGAATTTGGGGTGTTGAGTCCAATTCATTGAGGAAGGAGTAGGGCTTGTCTATTACATATTGGGTTTATGGAACGGTATCTGAGATAATTTGAAACCCTTGTTGTATGCATCACCCCACCTCACCTTTCCCGTTAAGCAGCCATAGTGTGTTTTCTAAACGTGTGACTCTATTCTGTTTTGTAATTCAGTTCAAGGGTAACGGTTTTTACATTCCCTCTATAAGTCGTATCTTATGATAAGTGCCTTTTTCTGTGTGACTTATTTCACTCAGAATCGTCGTACCTAAATCCAATCATCATGCTGCTACTAGCCTTATGACGTTGATTTCATGGCTGAGTGATATTCCATTGTACATAAGGACCACCACTTCTTTATCCATTTTTCTCTTTCCTGGGATATTTAAGGTGTAACCAAGTGGAGATTCTTGTCAACAGTGCAGCCCTAAACTTTGGGGTGCCTGTGTCTTGCTGATTTTTAGTTTTCCCAATTTATACGCCCATGAGTGGATGTGCCCTATGCTCCCTAAGCTCAGTTTTTTAGATGTTTCAGGACACACCGTGCACTTCTCCAGAGTGGCTGTTGGCAATTTACATCCCGCCCATCAGCGTAGCCAGGCTCCCGTTTCTCCATGGCCTGTCCTGCATTTCTGGTTTTGACACTTTATTCAGCATGGCCCTTTTGACCGATGGGAAGCGAGACTTCTTTGTAGAGCTGATTTGCCTTTCCAGGTTGCTTGGTTGGCCAAAAAGGGCGTATGCGTTTTTTCCTGAATATATTCAGGAAAAAACGCATACGCCCTTTTTGGCCAAGGGCATCATTGTCGAGGTTTTGCCGCTTTTCCTGTGCTTTAAAGGCGATTCGAATCTCCCTCCTGAAATCTGTTTCCTGCAATTCTGCCTTGCTTTCAAATCCTCTTCGTTTCCTTCCATCAATATATTTGTGGTCGAGAGTCATCATTTATAAGTCTGCAGGTTTGTGAATTGCAGTGCCCCTGAGCTCCATTTTTCAACTCGCTTTCTTGGGCGCTGGCCGCAAAAGCGCAGGATTGCTTCAGGCCCTATTCTGGTCCCAGGCGGCAGGCTGAGCCTGTGGTTAATTCTTCTTCCTGATGGGAAAATAGAGTGACCTCTGCCTGTCCCAACACCTAGAGCTAGTCCCTCATTGGTTCCCCCTCTTCCCTTTTATCCTCAGGACAAATTGCAAGCTGTACGGAACAGGAGGTTAAAGGTGCTGATTCTCCAAGGAGGGAGATTGCTAGTAAAGCGGCTGGAATGGCGAACCCGAGCACAAGGAGATGAGAAATGAGGTGCGTTTTAGAAACCTTTCCCGATCACACGGTGTACCATCTTCTGGGTTTCTCATGCATGTTTTCGATGTAGGAAAATGCCCTTGAACCTGGAGATTTGGGACCCATGGGATGGGTACCACGCAGTATTACTTTAAAGGGTCTGCGTTTGCTCACCCAACCTCACCAAACCTCTCAGCCCCAAGAGTGTCCACCCTTATGTCTCAATCAGCTGTGGGTCTAGATATGGTCAATCCAGGTGGCATTACAGCCGCTGAACGAATTTTGTAAGAATTTCTCTCTCTTTCACTGTCTTTGTTTCACGGGTTTTTAAAAGTAATTGATTTTTATAATGGGGTTTACCTGCTTTTCATTGCTGTGATTTTGCCGCTTTACACCCACTTGACTCACTTACAGAGAGATATCAATGCATAGGTTTCAAGATTCTTACTAGTCAGATATATTCTTGGGCGGTGAATTGGGGGTGTTGAGTCCAATTCATTGAGGAAGGAGTAGGGCTTGTCTATTACATATTGGGTTTATGGAACGGTATCTGAGATAATTTGAAACCCTTGTTGTATGCATCACCCCACCTCACCTTTCCCGTTAAGCAGCCATAGTGTGTTTTCTAAACGTGTGACTCTATTCTGTTTTGTAATTCAGTTCAAGGGTAGCGGTTTTTACATTCCCTCTATAAGTCATATCTTATGATAAGTGTCATTTTCTGTGTGACTTATTTCACTTAGAATCGTCGTACCTAAATCCAATCATCATGCTGCTACTAGCCTTATGACGTTGATTTCATGGCTGAGTGATATTCCATTGTACATAAGGACCACAACTTCTTTATCCATTTTTCTCTTTCCTGGGATATTTAAGGTGTAACAAAGTGGAGATTCTTGTCAACAGAGCAGCCCTAAACTTTGGGGTGCCTGTGTCTTGCTGATTTTTAGTTTTCCCAATTTATACGCCCATGAGTGGATGTGCCCTATGCTCCCTAAGCTGAGTTTTTTAGATGTTTCAGGACACACCGTGCACTTCTCCAGAGTGGCTGTTGGCAATTTACATCCCGCCCATCAGCGTAGCCAGGCTCCCGTTTCTCCATGGCCTGTCCTGCTTTTCTGGTTTTGACACTTTATTCAGCATGGCCCTTTTGACCGATGGGAAGCGAGACTTCTTTGTAGCGCTGATTTGCCTTTCCAGGTTGCTTGGTTGGCCAAAAAGGGCGTATGCGTTTTTTCCTGAATATATGCAGGAAAAAACGCATACGCCCTTTTTGGCCAAGGGCATCATTGTCGAGGTTTTGCCGCTTTTCCTGTGCTTTAAAGGCGATTCGAATCTCCCTCCTGAAATCTGTTTCCTGCAATTCTGCCTTGCTTTCAAATCCTCTTCGTTGCCTTCCCTCAATATATTTGTGGACGAGAGTCATCATTTATAAGTCTGCAGGTTTGTGAATTGCAGTGCCCCTGAGCTCCATTTTTCAACTCGCTTTCTTGGGCGCTGGCCGCAAAAGCGCAGGATTGCTTCAGGCCCTATTCTGGTCCCAGGCGGCAGGCTGAGCCTGTGGTTAATTCTTCTTCCTGATGGGAAAATAGAGTGACCTCTGCCTGTCCCAACACCTGGAGCTAGTCTCTCATTGTTTCCCCCTCTTCCCTTTCATCCTCAGGACAAATTGCAAGCTGTACGGAACAGGAGGTTAAAGGTGCTGATTCTCCAAGGAGGGAGATTGCTAGTAAAGCGGCTGGAATGGCGAACCCGAGCACAAGGAGATGAGAAATGAGGTGCGTTTTAGAAACCTTTCCCGATCACACGGTGTACCATCTTCTGGGTTTCTCATGCATGTTTTCGATGTAGGAAGATGCCCTTGAACCTGGAGATTTGGGACCCATGGGATGGGTACCACGCAGTATTACTTTAAAGGGTCTGCGTTTGCTCACCCAACCTCACCAAACCTCTCAGCCCCAAGAGTGTCCACCCTTATGTCTCAATCAGCTGTGGGTCTAGATATGGTCAATCCAGGTGGCATTACAGCCGCTGAACGAATTTTGTAAGAATTTCTCTCTCTTTCACTGTCTTTGTTTCACGGGTTTTTAAAAGTAATTGATTTTTATAATGGGGTTTACCTGCTTTTCACTGCTGTGATTTTGCCGCTTTACACCCACTTGACTCACTTACAGAGAGATATCAATGCATAGGTTTCAAGATTCTTACTAGTCAGATATATTCTTGGGCGGTGAATTTGGGGTGTTGAGTCCAATTCATTGAGGAAGGAGTAGGGCTTGTCTATTACATATTGGGTTTATGGAACGGTATCTGAGATAATTTGAAACCCTTGTTGTATGCATCACCCCACCTCACCTTTCCCGTTAAGCAGCCATAGTGTGTTTTCTAAACGTGTGACTCTATTCTGTTTTGTAATTCAGTTCAAGGGTAGCGGTTTTTACATTCCCTCTATAAGTCGTATCTTATGATAAGTGCCTTTTTCTGTGTGACTTATTTCACTCAGAATCGTCGTACCTAAATCCAATCATCATGCTGCTACTAGCCTTATGACGTTGATTTCATGGCTGAGTGATATTCCATTGTACATAAGGACCACCACTTCTTTATCCATTTTTCTCTTTCCTGGGATATTTAAGGTGTAACCAAGTGGAGATTCTTGTCAACAGTGCAGCCCTAAACTTTGGGGTGCCTGTGTCTTGCTGATTTTTAGTTTTCCCAATTTATACGCCCATGAGTGGATGTGCCCTATGCTCCCTAAGCTCAGTTTTTTAGATGTTTCAGGACACACCGTGCACTTCTCCAGAGTGGCTGTTGGCAATTTACATCCCGCCCATCAGCGTAGCCAGGCTCCCGTTTCTCCATGGCCTGTCCTGCATTTCTGGTTTTGACACTTTATTCAGCATGGCCCTTTTGACCGATGGGAAGCGAGACTTCTTTGTAGCGCTGATTTGCCTTTCCAGGTTGCTTGGTTGGACAAAAAGGGCGTATGCGTTTTTTCCTGAATATATTCAGGAAAAAACGCATACGCCCTTTTTGGCCAAGGGCATCATTGTCGAGGTTTTGCCGCTTTTCCTGTGCTTTAAAGGCGATTCGAATCTCCCTCCTGAAATCTGTTTCCTGCAATTCTGTCTTGCTTTCAAATCCTCTTCGTTGTCTTCCCTCAATATATTTGTGGACGAGAGTCATCATTTATAAGTCTGCAGGTTTGTGAATTGCAGTGTCCCTGAGCTCCATTTTTCAACTCGCTTTCTTGGGCGCTGGCCGCAAAAGCGCAGGATTGCTTCAGGCCCTATTCTGGTCCCAGGCGGCAGGCTGAGCCTGTGGTTAATTCTTCTTCTTGAGGGGAAAATAGAGTGAACTGTGCCTGTCCCAACACCTAGAGCTAGTCTCTCATTGGTTCCCCCTCTTCCCTTTCATCCTCAGGACAAATTGCAAGCTGTACGGAACAGGAGGTTAAAGGTGCTGATTCTCCAAGGAGGGAGATTGCTAGTAAAGCGGCTGGAATGGCGAACCCGAGCACAAGGAGATGAGAAATGAGGTGCGTTTTAGAAACCTTTCCCGATCACACGGTGTACCATCTTCTGGGTTTCTCATGCATGTTTTCGATGTAGGAAGATGCCCTTGAACCTGGAGATTTGGGACCCATGGGATGGGTACCACGCAGTATTACTTTAAAGGGTCTGCGTTTGCTCACCCAACCTCACCAAACCTCTCAGCCCCAAGAGTGTCCACCCTTATGTCTCAATCAGCTGTGGGTCAAGATATGGTCAATCCAGGTGGCATCACAGCCCCTGAACGAATTTTGTAAGAATTTCTCTCTCTTTCACTGTCTTTGTTTCACGGGTTTTTAAAAGTAATTGATTTTTATAATGGGGTTTACCTGCTTTTCACTGCTGTGATTTTGCCGCTTTACACCCACTTGACTCACTTTCAGAGAGATATCAATGCATAGGTTTCAAGATTCTTACTAGTCAGATATCTTCTTGGGCGGTGAATAGGGGGTGCTGAGTCCAATTCCTTGAGCAAGGAGTAGGGATTGTCTATTACATATTGGTTTTATGGAACGGTATCTGAGATAATTTGAAACCCTTGTTGTATGCATCACCCCACCTCACCTTTCCCGTTAAGCAGCCATAGTGTGTTTTCTAAACGTGTGATTCTCTTCTGTTTTGTAATTCAGTTCAAGGGTAGCGGTTTTTACATTCCCTCTATAAGTCATATCTTATGATAAGTGTCTTTTTCTGTGTGACGTATTTCACTTAGAATCGTCGTACCTAAATCCACTCATCATGCTGCTACTAGCCTTATGACGTTGATATCATGGCTGAGTGATATTCCATTGTACATAAGGACCACCACTTCTTTATCCATTTTTCTCTTTCCTGGGATATTTAAGGTGTAACGAAGTGGAGATTCTTGTCAACAGAGCAGCCCTAAACTTTGGGGTGCCTGTGTCTTGCTGATTTTTAGTTTTCTCAATTTATACGCCCATGAGTGGATGTGCCCTATGCTCCCTAAGCTGAGTTTTTTAGATGTTTCAGGACACACCGTGCACTTCTCCAGAGTGGCTGTTGGCAATTTACATCCCGCCCATCAGCGTAGCCAGGCTCCCGTTTCTCCATGGCCTGTCCTGCATTTCTGGTTTTGACACTTTATTCAGCATGGCCCTTTTGACCGATGGGAAGCGAGACTTCTTTGTAGCGCTGATTTGCCTTTCCAGGTTGCTTGGTTGGCCAAAAAGGGCGTATGCGTTTTTTCCTGAATATATTCAGGAAAAAACGCATACGCCCTTTTTGGCCAAGGGCATCATTGTCGAGGTTTTGCCTCTTTTCCTGTGCTTTAAAGGCGATTCGAATCTCCCTCCTGAAATCTGTTTCCTGCAATTCTGCCTTGCTTTCAAATCCTCTTCGTTGCCTTCCCTCAATATATTTGTGGAAGAGAGTCATCATTTATAAGTCTGCAGGTTTGTGAATTGCAGTGCCCCTGAGCGCCATTTTTCAACTCGCTTTCTTGGGCGCTGGCCGCAAAAGCGCAGGATTGCTTCAGGCCCTATTCTGGTCCCAGGCGGCAGGCTGAGCCTGTGGTTAATTCTTCTTCCTGATGGGAAAATAGAGTGACCTCTGCCTCTCCCAACACCTAGAGCTAGTCTCTCATTGGTTCCCCCTCTTCCCTTTCATCCTCAGGACAAATTGCAAGCTGTACGGAACAGGAGGTTAAAGGTGCTGATTCTCCAAGGAGGGAGATTGCTAGTAAAGCGGCTGGAATGGCGAACCCGAGCACAAGGAGATGAGAAATGAGGTGCGTTTTAGAAACCTTTCCCGATCACACGGTGTACCATCTTCTGGGTTTCTCATGCATGTTTTCGATGTAGGAAGATGCCCTTGAACCTGGAGATTTGGGACCCATGGGATGGGTACCACGCAGTATTACTTTAAAGGGTCTGCGTTTGCTCACCCAACCTCACCAAACCTCTCAGCCCCAAGAGTGTCCACCCTTATGTCTCAATCAGCTGTGGGTCTAGATATGGTCAATCCAGGTGGCATTACAGCCGCTGAACGAATTTTGTAAGAATTTCTCTCTCTTTCACTGTCTTTGTTTCACGGGTTTTTAAAAGTAATTGATTTTTATAATGGGGTTTACCTGCTTTTCACTGCTGTGATTTTGCCGCTTTACACCCACTTGACTCACTTACAGAGAGATATCAATGCATAGGTTTCAAGATTCTTACTAGTCAGATATATTCTTGGGCGGTGAATTTGGGGTGTTGAGTCCAATTCATTGAGGAAGGAGTAGGGCTTGTCTATTACATATTGGGTTTATGGAACGGTATCTGAGATAATTTGAAACCCTTGTTGTATGCATCACCCCACCTCACCTTTCCCGTTAAGCAGCCATAGTGTGTTTTCTAAACGTGTGACTCTATTCTGTTTTGTAATTCAGTTCAAGGGTAGCGGTTTTTACATTCCCTCTATAAGTCGTATCTTATGATAAGTGCCTTTTTCTGTGTGACTTATTTCACTCAGAATCGTCGTACCTAAATCCAATCATCATGCTGCTACTAGCCTTATGACGTTGATTTCATGGCTGAGTGATATTCCATTGTACATAAGGACCACCACTTCTTTATCCATTTTTCTCTTTCCTGGGATATTTAAGGTGTAACCAAGTGGAGATTCTTGTCAACAGTGCAGCCCTAAACTTTGGGGTGCCTGTGTCTTGCTGATTTTTAGTTTTCCCAATTTATACGCCCATGAGTGGATGTGCCCTATGCTCCCTAAGCTCAGTTTTTTAGATGTTTCAGGACACACCGTGCACTTCTCCAGAGTGGCTGTTGGCAATTTACATCCCGCCCATCAGCGTAGCCAGGCTCCCGTTTCTCCATGGCCTGTCCTGCATTTCTGGTTTTGACACTTTATTCAGCATGGCCCTTTTGACCGATGGGAAGCGAGACTTCTTTGTAGCGCTGATTTGCCTTTCCAGGTTGCTTGGTTGGACAAAAAGGGCGTATGCGTTTTTTCCTGAATATATTCAGGAAAAAACGCATACGCCCTTTTTGGCCAAGGGCATCATTGTCGAGGTTTTGCCGCTTTTCCTGTGCTTTAAAGGCGATTCGAATCTCCCTCCTGAAATCTGTTTCCTGCAATTCTGTCTTGCTTTCAAATCCTCTTCGTTGTCTTCCCTCAATATATTTGTGGACGAGAGTCATCATTTATAAGTCTGCAGGTTTGTGAATTGCAGTGTCCCTGAGCTCCATTTTTCAACTCGCTTTCTTGGGCGCTGGCCGCAAAAGCGCAGGATTGCTTCAGGCCCTATTCTGGTCCCAGGCGGCAGGCTGAGCCTGTGGTTAATTCTTCTTCTTGAGGGGAAAATAGAGTGAACTGTGCCTGTCCCAACACCTAGAGCTAGTCTCTCATTGGTTCCCCCTCTTCCCTTTCATCCTCAGGACAAATTGCAAGCTGTACGGAACAAGAGGTTAAAGGTGCTGATTCTCCAAGGAGGGAGATTGCTAGTAAAGCGGCTGGAATGGCGAACCCGAGCACAAGGAGATGAGAAATGAGGTGCGTTTTAGAAACCTTTCCCGATCACACGGTGTACCATCTTCTGGGTTTCTCATGCATGTTTTCGATGTAGGAAGATGCCCTTGAACTTGGAGATTTGGGACCCATGGGATGGGTACCACGCAGTATTACTTTAAAGGGTCTGCGTTTGCTCACCCAACCTCACCAAACCTCTCAGCCCCAAGAGTGTCCACCCTTATGTCTCAATCAGCTGTGGGTCAAGATATGGTCAATCCAGGTGGCATCACAGCCCCTGAACGAATTTTGTAAGAATTTCTCTCTCTTTCACTGTCTTTGTTTCACGGGTTTTTAAAAGTAATTGATTTTTATAATGGGGTTTACCTGCTTTTCACTGCTGTGATTTTGCCGCTTTACACCCACTTGACTCACTTTCAGAGAGATATCAATGCATAGGTTTCAAGATTCTTACTAGTCAGATATCTTCTTGGGCGGTGAATAGGGGGTGCTGAGTCCAATTCCTTGAGCAAGGAGTAGGGATTGTCTATTACATATTGGTTTTATGGAACGGTATCTGAGATAATTTGAAACCCTTGTTGTATGCATCACCCCACCTCACCTTTCCCGTTAAGCAGCCATAGTGTGTTTTCTAAACGTGTGATTCTCTTCTGTTTTGTAATTCAGTTCAAGGGTAGCGGTTTTTACATTCCCTCTATAAGTCATATCTTATGATAAGTGTCTTTTTCTGTGTGACTTATTTCACTTAGAATCGTCGTACCTAAATCCACTCATCATGCTGCTACTAGCCTTATGACGTTGATATCATGGCTGAGTGATATTCCATTGTACATAAGGACCACCACTTCTTTATCCATTTTTCTCTTTCCTGGGATATTTAAGGTGTAACGAAGTGGAGATTCTTGTCAACAGAGCAGCCCTAAACTTTGGGGTGCCTGTGTCTTGCTGATTTTTAGTTTTCTCAATTTATACGCCCATGAGTGGATGTGCCCTATGCTCCCTAAGCTGAGTTTTTTAGATGTTTCAGGACACACCGTGCACTTCTCCAGAGTGGCTGTTGGCAATTTACATCCCGCCCATCAGCGTAGCCAGGCTCCCGTTTCTCCATGGCCTGTCCTGCATTTCTGGTTTTGACACTTTATTCAGCATGGCCCTTTTGACCGATGGGAAGCGAGACTTCTTTGTAGCGCTGATTTGCCTTTCCAGGTTGCTTGGTTGGCCAAAAAGGGCGTATGCGTTTTTTCCTGAATATATTCAGGAAAAAACGCATACGCCCTTTTTGGCCAAGGGCATCATTGTCGAGGTTTTGCCGCTTTTCCTGTGCTTTAAAGGCGATTCGAATCTCCCTCCTGAAATCTGTTTCCTGCAATTCTGCCTTGCTTTCAAATCCTCTTCGTTGCCTTCCCTCAATATATTTGTGGAAGAGAGTCATCATTTATAAGTCTGCAGGTTTGTGAATTGCAGTGCCCCTGAGCGCCATTTTTCAACTCGCTTTCTTGGGCGCTGGCCGCAAAAGCGCAGGATTGTTTCAGGCCCTATTCTGGTCCCAGGCGGCAGGCTGAGCCTGTGGTTAATTCTTCTTCCTGATGGGAAAATAGAGTGACCTCTGCCTCTCCCAACACCTAGAGCTAGTCTCTCATTGGTTCCCCCTCTTCCCTTTCATCCTCAGGACAAATTGCAAGCTGTACGGAACAGGAGGTTAAAGGTGCTGATTCTCCAAGGAGGGAGATTGCTAGTAAAGCGGCTGGAATGGCGAACCCGAGCACAAGGAGATGAGAAATGAGGTGCGTTTTAGAAACCTTTCCCGATCACACGGTGTACCATCTTCTGGGTTTCTCATGCATGTTTTCGATGTAGGAAGATGCCTTTGAACCTGGAGATTTGGGACCCATGGGATGGGTACCACGCAGTATTACTTTAAAGGGTCTGCGTTTGCTCACCCAACCTCACCAAACCTCTCAGCCCCAAGAGTGTCCACCCTTATGTCTCAATCAGCTGTGGGTCTAGATATGGTCAATCCAGGTGGCATCACAGCCGCTGAAAGAATTTTGTAAGAATTTCTCTCTCTTTCACTGTCTTTGTTTCACGGGTTTTTAAAAGTAATTGATTTTTATAATGGGGTTTACCTGCTTTTCACTGCTGTGATTTTGCCGCTTTACACCCACTTGACTCACTTTCAGAGAGATATCAATGCATAGGTTTCAAGATTCTTACTAGTCAGATATCTTCTTGGGCGGTGAATAGGGGGTGCTGAGTCCAATTCCTTGAGCAAGGAGTAGGGATTGTCTATTACATATTGGGTTTATGGAACGGTATCTGAGCTAATTTGAAACCCTTGTTGTATGCATCACCCCACCTCACCTTTCCCGTTAAGCAGCCATAATGTGTTTTCTAAACGTGTGACTATATTCTGTTTTGTAATTCAGTTCAAGGGTAGCGGTTTTTACATTCCCTCTATAAGTCATATCTTATGATAAGTGTCTTTTTCTGTGTGACTTATTTCACTTAGAATCATCGTACCTAAATCCACTCATCATGCTGCTACTAGCCTTATGACGTTGATTTCATGGCTGAGTGATATTCCATTGTACATAAGGACCACCACTTCTTTATCCATTTTTCTCTTTCCTGGGATATTTAAGGTGTAACGAAGTGGAGATTCTTGTCAACAGAGCAGCCCTAAACTTTGGGGTGCCTGTGTCTTGCTGATTTTTAGTTTTCTCAATTTATACGCCCATGAGTGGATGTGCCCTATGCTCCCTAAGCTCAGTTTTTTAGATGTTTCAGGACACACCGTGCACTTCTCCAGAGTGGCTGTTGGCAATTTACATCCCTCCCATCAGCGTAGCCAGGCTCCCGTTTCTCCATGGCCTGTCCTGCATTTCTGGTTTTGACACTTTATTCAGCATGGCCCTTTTGACCGATGGGAAGCGAGACTTCTTTGTAGCGCTGATTTGCCTTTCCAGGCTGCTTGGTTGGCCAAAAAGGGCGTATGCGTTTTTTCCTGAATATATTCAGGAAAAAACGCATACGCCCTTTTTGGCCAAGGGCATCATTGTCGAGGTTTTGCCGCTTTTCCTGTGCTTTAAAGGCGATTCGAATCTCCCTCCTGAAATCTGTTTCCTGCAATTCTGCCTTGCTTTCAAATCCTCTTCGTTGCCTTCCCTCAATATATTTGTGGACGAGAGTCATCATTTATAACTCTGCAGGTTTGTGAATTGCCGTGCCCCTGAGCTCCATTTTTCAACTCGCTTTCTAGGGCGCTGGCCGCAAAAGCGCAGGATTGCTTCAGGCCCTATTCTGGTCCCAGGCGGCAGGCTGAGCCTGTGGTTAATTCTTCTTCCTGATGGGAAAATAGAGTGACCTCTGCCTGTCCCAACACCTGGAGCTAGTCTCTCATTGGTTCCCCCTCTTCCCTTTCATCCTCAGGACAAATTGCAAGCTGTACGGAACAGGAGGTTAAAGGTGCTGATTCTCCAAGGAGGGAGATTGCTAGTAAAGCGGCTGGAATGGCGAACCCGAGCACAAGGAGATGAGAAATGAGGTGCGTTTTAGAAACCTTTCCCGATCACACGGTGTACCATCTTCTGGGTTTCTCATGCATGTTTTCGATGTAGGAAGATGCCCTTGAACCTGGAGATTTGGGACCCATGGGATGGGTACCACGCAGTATTACTTTAAAGGGTCTGCGTTTGCTCACCCAACCTCACCAAACCTCTCAGCCCCAAGAGTGTCCACCCTTATGTCTCAATCAGCTGTGGGTCTAGATATGGTCAATCCAGGTGGCATTACAGACGCTGAACGAATTTTGTAAGAATTTCTCGCTCTTTCACTGTCTTTGTTTCACGGGTTTTTAAAAGTAATTGATTTTTATAATGGGGTTTACCTGCTTTTCACTGCTGTGATTTTGCCGCTTTACACCCACTTGACTCACTTACAGAGAGATATCAATGCATAGGTTTCAAGATTCTTACTAGTCAGATATATTCTTGGACGGTGAATTGGGGGTGTTGAGTCCAATTCATTGAGGAAGGAGTAGGGCTTGTCTATTACATATTGGGTTTATGGAACGGTATCTGAGATAATTTGAAACCCTTGTTGTATGCATCACCCCACCTCACCTTTCCCGTTAAGCAGCCATAGTGTGTTTTCTAAACGTGTGACTCTATTCTGTTTTGTAATTCAGTTCAAGGGTAGCGGTTTTTACATTCCCTCTATAAGTCATATCTTATGATAAGTGTCTTTTTCTGTGTGACTTATTTCACTTAGAATCGTCGTACCTAAATCCAATCATCATGCTGCTACTAGACTTATGACGTTGATTTCATGGCTGAGTGATATTCCATTGTACATAAGGACCACAACTTCTTTATCCATTTTTCTCTTTCCTGGGATATTTAAGGTGTAACCAAGTGGAGATTCTTGTCAACAGTGCAGCCCTAAACTTTGGGGTGCCTGTGTCTTGCTGATTTTTAGTTTTCCCAATTTATACGCCCATGAGTGGATGTGCCCTATGCTCCCTAAGCTCAGTTTTTTAGATGTTTCAGGACACACCGTGCACTTCTCCAGAGTGGCTGTTGGCAATTTACATCCCGCCCATCAGCGTAGCCAGGCTCCCGTTTCTCCATGGCCTGTCCTGCATTTCTGGTTTTGACACTTTATTCAGCATGGCCCTTTTGACCGATGGGAAGCGAGACTTCTTTGTAGCGCTGATTTGCCTTTCCAGGTTGCTTGGTTGGCCAAAAAGGGCGTATGCGTTTTTTCCTGAATATATTCAGGAAAAAACGCATACGCCCTTTTTGGCCAAGGGCATCATTGTCGAGGTTTTGCCGCTTTTCCTGTGCTTTAAAGGCGATTCGAATCTCCCTCCTGAAATCTGTTTCCTGCAATTCTGCCTTGCTTTCAAATCCTCTTCGTTGCCTTCCCTCAATATATTTGTGGACGAGAGTCATCATTTATAAGTCTGAAGGTTTGTGAATTGCAGTGCCCCTGAGCGCCATTTTTCAACTCGCTTTCTTGGGCGCTGGCCGCAAAAGCGCAGGATTGCTTCAGGCCCTATTCTGGTCCCAGGCGGCAGGCTGAGCCTGTGGTTAATTCTTCTTCTTGAGGGGAAAATAGAGTGACCTGTGCCTGTCCCAACACCTAGAGCTAGTCTCTCATTGGTTCCCCCTCTTCCCTTTCATCCTCAGGACAAATTGCAAGCTGTACGGAACAGGAGGTTAAAGGTGCTGATTCTCCAAGGAGGGAGATTGCTAGTAAAGCGGCTGGAATGGCGAACCCGAGCACAAGGAGCTGAGAAATGAGGTGCGTTTTAGAAACCTTTCCCGATCACACGGTGTACCATCTTCTGGGTTTCTCATGCATGTTTTCGATGTAGGAAGATGCCCTTGAACCTGGAGATTTGGGACCCATGGGATGGGTACCACGCAGTATTACTTTAAAGGGTCTGCGTTTGCTCACCCAACCTCACCAAACCTCTCAGCCCCAAGAGTGTCCACCCTTATGTCTCAATCAGCTGTGGGTCTAGATATGGTCAATCCAGGTGGCATTACAGCCGCTGAAAGAATTTTGTAAGAATTTCTCTCTCTTTCACTGTCTTTGTTTCACGGGTTTTTAAAAGTAATTGATTTTTATAATGGGGTTTACCTGCTTTTCACTGCTGTGATTTTGCCGCTTTACACCCACTTGACTCACTTTCAGAGAGATATCAATGCATAGGTTTCAAGATTCTTACTAGTCAGATATATTCTTGGGCGGTGAATAGGGGGTGCTGAGTCCAATTCCTTGAGCAAGGAGTAGGGCTTGTCTATTACATATTGGGTTTATGGAACGGTATCTGAGCTAATTTGAAACCCTTGTTGTATGCATCACCCCACCTCACCTTTCCCGTTAAGCAGCCATAATGTGTTTTCTAAACGTGTGACTATATTCTGTTTTGTAATTCAGTTCAAGGGTAGCGGTTTTTACATTCCCTCTATAAGTCATATCTTATGATAAGTGTCTTTTTCTGTGTGACTTATTTCACTTAGAATCATCGTACCTAAATCCACTCATCATGCTGCTACTAGCCTTATGACGTTGATTTCATGGCTGAGTGATATTCCATTGTACATAAGGACCACCACTTCTTTATCCATTTTTCTCTTTCCTGGGATATTTAAGGTGTAACGAAGTGGAGATTCTTGTCAACAGAGCAGCCCTAAACTTTGGGGTGCCTGTGTCTTGCTGATTTTTAGTTTTCTCAATTTATACGCCCATGAGTGGATGTGCCCTATGCTCCCTAAGCTGAGTTTTTTAGATGTTTCAGGACACACCGTGCACTTCTCCAGAGTGGCTGTTGGCAATTTACATCCCGCCCATCAGCGTAGCCAGGCTCCCGTTTCTCCATGGCCTGTCCTGCATTTCTGGTTTTGACACTTTATTCAGCATGGCCCTTTTGACCGATGGGAAGCGAGACTTCTTTGTAGCGCTGATTTGCCTTTCCAGGTTGCTTGGTTGGCCAAAAAGGGCGTATGCGTTTTTCCCTGAATATATTCAGGAAAAAACGCCTACGCCCTTTTTGGCCAAGGGCATCATTGTCGAGGTTTTGCCGCTTTTCCTGTGCTTTAAAGGCGATTCGAATCTCCCTCCTGAAATCTGTTTCCTGCAATTCTGCCTTGCTTTCAAATCCTCTTCGTTGCCTTCCCTCAATATATTTGTGGACGAGAGTCATCATTTATAAGTCTGCAGGTTTGTGAATTGCAGTGCCCCTGAGCGCCATTTTTCAACTCGCTTTCTTGGGCGCTGGCCGCAAAAGCGCAGGATTGCTTCAGGCCCTATTCTGGTCCCAGGCGGCAGGCTGAGCCTGTGGTTAATTCTTCTTCCTGATGGGAAAATAGAGTGACCTCTGCCTCTCCCAACACCTAGAGCTAGTCTCTCATTGGTTCCCCCTCTTCCCTTTCATCCTCAGGACAAATTGCAAGCTGTACGGAACAGGAGGTTAAAGGTGCTGATTCTCCAAGGAGGGAGATTGCTAGTAAAGCGGCTGGAATGGCGAACCCGAGCACAAGGAGATGAGAAATGAGGTGCGTTTTAGAAACCTTTCCCGATCACACGGTGTACCATCTTCTGGGTTTCTCATGCATGTTTTCGATGTAGGAAGATGCCCTTGAACCTGGAGATTTGGGACCCATGGGATGGGTACCACGCAGTATTACTTTAAAGGGTCTGCGTTTGCTCACCCAACCTCACCAAACCTCTCAGCCCCAAGAGTGTCCACCCTTATGTCTCAATCAGCTGTGGGTCTAGATATGGTCAATCCAGGTGGCATTACAGCCGCTGAAAGAATTTTGTAAGAATTTCTCTCTCTTTCACTGTCTTTGTTTCACGGGTTTTTAAAAGTAATTGATTTTTATAATGGGGTTTACCTGCTTTTCACTGCTGTGATTTTGCCGCTTTACACCCACTTGACTCACTTTCAGAGAGATATCAATGCATAGGTTTCAAGATTCTTACTAGTCAGATATATTCTTGGGCGGTGAATAGGGGGTGCTGAGTCCAATTCACTGAGCAAGGAGTAGGGCTTGTCTATTACATATTGGGTTTATGGAACGGTATCTGAGCTAATTTGAAACCCTTGTTGTATGCATCACCCCACCTCACCTTTCCCGTTAAGCAGCCATAATGTGTTTTCTAAACGTGTGACTCTATTCTGTTTTGTAATTCAGTTCAAGGGTAGCGGTTTTTACATTCCCTCTATAAGTCATATCTTATGATAAGTGTCTTTTTCTGTGTGACTTATTTCACTTAGAATCGTCGTACCTAAATCCACTCATCATGCTGCTACTAGCCTTATGACGTTGATTTCATGGCTGAGTGATATTCCATTGTACATAAGGACCACCACTTCTTTATCCATTTTTCTCTTTCCTGGGATATTTAAGGTGTAACGAAGTGGAGATTTTTGTCAACAGAGCAGCCCTAAACTTTGGGGTGCCTGTGTCTTGCTGATTTTTAGTTTTCTCAATTTATACGCCCATGAGTGGATGTGCCCTATGCTCCCTAAGCTGAGTTTTTTAGATGTTTCAGGACACACCGTGCACTTCTCCAGAGTGGCTGTTGGCAATTTACATCCCGCCCATCAGCGTAGCCAGGCTCCCGTTTCTCCATGGCCTGTCCTGCATTTCTGGTTTTGACACTTTATTCAGCATGGCCCTTTTGACCGATGGGAAGCGAGACTTCTTTGTAGCGCTGATTTGCCTTTCCAGGTTGCTTGGTTGGCCAAAAAGGGCGTATGCGTTTTTTCCTGAATATATTCAGGAAAAAACGCATACGCCCTTTTTGGCCAAGGGCATCATTGTCGAGGTTTTGCCGCTTTTCCTGTGCTTTAAAGGCGATTCGAATCTCCCTCCTGAAATCTGTTTCCTGCAATTCTGCCTTGCTTTCAAATCCTCTTCGTTGCCTTCCCTCAATATATTTGTGGACGAGAGTCATCATTTATAAGTCTGCAGGTTTGTGAATTGCAGTGCCCCTGAGCGCCATTTTTCAACTCGCTTTCTTGGGCGCTGGCCGCAAAAGCGCAGGATTGCTTCAGGCCCTATTCTGGTCCCAGGCGGCAGGCTGAGCCTGTGGTTAATTCTTCTTCCTGTTGGGAAAATAGAGTGACCTCTGCCTATCCCAACACCTAGAGATAGTCTCTCATTGGTTCCCCCTCTTCCCTTTCATCCTCAGGACAAATTGCAAGCTGTACGGAACAGGAGGTTAAAGGTGCTGATTCTCCAAGGAGGGAGATTGCTAGTAAAGCGGCTGGAATGGCGAACCCGAGCACAAGGAGATGAGAAATGAAGTGCGTTTTAGAAACCTTTCCCGATCACACGGTGTACCATCTTCTGGGTTTCTCATGCATGTTTTCGATGTAGGAAGATGCCCTTGAACCTGGAGATTTGGGACCCATGGGATGGGTACCACGCAGTATTACTTTAAAGGGTCTGCGTTTGCTCACCCAACCTCACCAAACCTCTCAGCCCCAAGAGTGTCCACCCTTATGTCTCAATCAGCTGTGGGTCTAGATATGGTCAATCCAGGTGGCATTACAGCCCCTGAACGAATTTTGTAAGAATTTCTCTCTCTTTCACTGTCTTTGTTTCACGGGTTTTTAAAAGTAATTGATTTTTATAATGGGGTTTACCTGCTTTTCACTGCTGTGATTTTGCCGCTTTACACCCACTTGACTCACTTACAGAGAGATATCAATGCATAGGTTTCAAGATTCTTACTAGTCAGATATATTCTTGGGCGGTGAATTGGGGGTGTTGAGTCCAATTCATTGAGGAAGGAGTAGGGCTTGTCTATTACATATTGGGTTTATGGAACGGTATCTGAGATAATTTGAAACCCTTGTTGTATGCATCACCCCACCTCACCTTTCCCGTTAAGCAGCCATAGTGTGTTTTCTAAACGTGTGACTCTATTCTGTTTTGTAATTCAGTTCAAGGGTAGCGGTTTTTACATTCCCTCTATAAGTCATATCTTATGATAAGTGTCTTTTTCTGTGTGACTTATTTCACTTAGAATCGTCGTACCTAAATCCACTCATCATGCTGCTACTAGCCTTATGACGTTGATTTCATGGCTGAGTGATATTCCATTGTACATAAGGACCACCACTTCTTTATCCATTTTTCTCTTTCCTGGGATATTTAAGGTGTAACGAAGTGGAGATTCTTGTCAACAGAGCAGCCCTAAACTTTGGGGTGCCTGTGTCTTGCTGATATTTAGTTTTCCCAATTTATACGCCCATGAGTGGATGTGCCCTATGCTCCCTAAGCTCAGTTTTTTAGATGTTTCAGGACACACCGTGCACTTCTCCAGAGTGGCTGTTGGCAATTTACATCCCGCCCATCAGCGTAGCCAGGCTCCCGTTTCTCCATGGCCTGTCCTGCATTTCTGGTTTTGACACTTTATTCAGCATAGCCCTTTTGACCGATGGGAAGCGAGACTTCTTTGTAGCGCTGATTTGCCTTTCCAGGTTGCTTGGTTGGCCAAAAAGGGCGTATGCGTTTTTTCCTGAATATATTCAGGAAAAAACGCATATGCCCTTTTTGGCCAAGGGCATCATTGTCGAGGTTTTGCCGCTTTTCCTGTGCTTTAAAGGCGATTCGAATCTCCCTCCTGAAATCTGTTTCCTGCAATTCTGCCTTGCTTTCAAATCCTCTTCGTTGCCTTCCCTCAATATATTTGTGGACGAGAGTCATCATTTATAAGTCTGCAGGTTTGTGAATTGCAGTGCCCCTGAGCGCCATTTTTCAACTCGCTTTCTTGGGCGCTGGCCGCAAAAGCGCAGGATTGCTTCAGGCCCTATTCTGGTCCCAGGCGGCAGGCTGAGCCTGTGGTTAATTCTTCTTCTTGATGGGAAAATAGAGTGACCTCTGCCTCTCCCAACACCTAGAGCTAGTCTCTCATTGGTTCCCCCTCTTCCCTTTCATCCTCAGGACAAATTGCAAGCTGTACGGAACAGGAGGTTAAAGGTGCTGATTCTCCAAGGAGGGAGATTGCTAGTAAAGCGGCTGGAATGGCGAACCCGAGCACAAGGAGCTGAGAAATGAGGTGCGTTTTAGAAACCTTTCCCGATCACACGGTGTACCATCTTCTGGGTTTCTCATGCATGTTTTCGATGTAGGAAGATGCCCTTGAACCTGGAGATTTGGGACCCATGGGATGGGTACCACGCAGTATTATTTTAAAGAGTCTGCGTTTGCTCACCCAACCTCACCAAACCTCTCAGCCCCAAGAGTGTCCACCCTTATGTCTCAATCAGCTGTGGGTCTAGATATGGTCAATCCAGGTGGCATTACAGCCGCTGAAAGAATTTTGTAAGAATTTCTCTCTCTTTCACTGTCTTTGTTTCACGGGTTTTTAAAAGTAATTGATTTTTATAATGGGGTTTACCTGCTTTTCACTGCTGTGATTTTGCCGCTTTACACCCACTTGACTCACTTTCAGAGAGATATCAATGCATAGGTTTCAAGATTCTTACTAGTCAGATATATTCTTGGGCGGTGAATAGGGGGTGCTGAGTCCAATTCCTTGAGCAAATAGTAGGGCTTGTCTATTACATATTGGGTTTATGGAACGGTATCTGAGCTAATTTGAAACCCTTGTTGTATGCATCACCCCACCTCACCTTTCCCGTTAAGCAGCCATAATGTGTTTTCTAAACGTGTGACTCTATTCTGTTTTGTAATTCAGTTCAAGGGTAGCGGTTTTTACATTCCCTCTATAAGTCATATCTTATGATAAGTGTCTTTTTCTGTGTGACTTATTTCACTTAGAATCGTCGTACCTAAATCCACTCATCATGCTGCTACTAGCCTTATGACGTTGATTTCATGGCTGAGTGATATTCCATTGTACATAAGGACCACCACTTCTTTATCCATTTTTCTCTTTCCTGGGATATTTAAGGTGTAACGAAGTGGAGATTCTTGTCAACAGAGCAGCCCTAAACTTTGGGGTGCCTGTGTCTTGCTGATTTTTAGTTTTCTCAATTTATACGCCCATGAGTGGATGTGCCCTATGCTCCCTAAGCTGAGTTTTTTAGATGTTTCAGGACACACCGTGCACTTCTCCAGAGTGGCTCTTGGCAATTTACATCCCGCCCATCAGCGTAGCCAGGCTCCCGTTTCTCCATGGCCTGTCCTGCATTTCTGGTTTTGACACTTTATTCAGCATGGCCCTTTTGACCGATGGGAAGCGAGACTTCTTTGTAGCGCTGATTTGCCTTTCCAGGTTGCTTGGTTGGCCAAAAAGGGCGTATGCGTTTTTTCCTGAATATATTCAGGAAAAAACGCATACGCCCTTTTTGGCCAAGGGCATCATTGTCGAGGTTTTGCCGCTTTTCCTGTGCTTTAAAGGCGATTCGAATCTCCCTCCTGAAATCTGTTTCCTGCAATTCTGCCTTGCTTTCAAATCCTCTTCGTTGCCTTCCCTCAATATATTTGTGGACGAGAGTCATCATTTATAAGTCTGCAGGTTTGTGAATTGCAGTGCCCCTGAGCTCCATTTTTCAACTCGCTTTCTTGGGCGCTGGCCGCAAAAGCGCAGGATTGCTTCAGGCCCTATTCTGGTCCCAGGCGGCAGGCTGAGCCTGTGGTTAATTCTTCTTCCTGATGGGAAAATAGAGTGACCTCTGCCTGTCCCAACACCTGGAGCTAGTCTCTCATTGGTTCCCCCTCTTCCCTTTCATCCTCAGGACAAATTGCAAGCTGTACGGAACAGGAGGTTAAAGGTGCTGATTCTCCAAGGAGGGAGATTGCTAGTAAAGCGGCTGGAATGGCGAACCCGAGCACAAGGAGCTGAGAAATGAGGTGCGTTTTAGAAACCTTTCCCGATCACACGGTGTACCATCTTCTGGGTTTCTCATGCATGTTTTCGATGTAGGAAGATGCCCTTGAACCTGGAGATTTGGGACCCATGGGATGGGTACCACGCAGTATTACTTTAAAGGGTCTGCGTTTGCTCACCCAACCTCACCAAACCTCTCAGCCCCAAGAGTGTCCACCCTTATGTCTCAATCAGCTGTGGGTCTAGATATGGTCAATCCAGGTGGCATTACAGCCGCTGAACGAATTTTGTAAGAATTTCTCTCTCTTTCACTGTCTTTGTTTCACGGGTTTTTAAAAGTAATTGATTTTTATAATGGGGTTTACCTGCTTTTCATTGCTGTGATTTTGCCGCTTTACACCCACTTGACTCACTTACAGAGAGATATCAATGCATAGGTTTCAAGATTCTTACTAGTCAGATATATTCTTGGGCGGTGAATTGGGGGTGTTGAGTCCAATTCATTGAGGAAGGAGTAGGGCTTGTCTATTACATATTGGGTTTATGGAACGGTATCTGAGATAATTTGAAACCCTTGTTGTATGCATCACCCCACCTCACCTTTCCCGTTAAGCAGCCATAGTGTGTTTTCTAAACGTGTGACTCTATTCTGTTTTGTAATTCAGTTCAAGGGTAGCGGTTTTTACATTCCCTCTATAAGTCATATCTTATGATAAGTGTCTTTTTCTGTGTGACTTATTTCACTTAGAATCGTCGTACCTAAATCCAATCATCATGCTGCTACTAGCCTTATGACGTTGATTTCATGGCTGAGTGATATTCCATTGTACATAAGGACCACCACTTCTTTATCCATTTTTCTCTTTCCTGGGATATTTAAGGTGTAACGAAGGGGAGATTCTTGTCAACAGAGCAGCCCTAAACTTTGGGGTGCCTGTGTCTTGCTGATTTTTAGTTTTCCCAATTTATACGCCCATGAGTGGATGTGCCCTATGCTCCCTAAGCTCAGTTTTTTAGATGTTTCAGGACACACCGTGCACTTCTCCAGAGTGGCTCTTGGCAATTTACATCCCGCCCATCAGCGTAGCCAGGCTCCCGTTTCTCCATGGCCTGTCCTGCATTTCTGGTTTTGACACTTTATTCAGCATGGCCCTTTTGACCGATGGGAAGCGAGACTTCTTTGTAGCGCTGATTTGCCTTTCCAGGTTGCTTGGTTGGCCAAAAAGGGCGTATGCGTTTTTTCCTGAATATATTCAGGAAAAAACGCCTACGCCCTTTTTGGCCAAGGGCATCATTGTCGAGGTTTTGCCGCTTTTCCTGTGCTTTAAAGGCGATTCGAATCTCCCTCCTGAAATCTGTTTCCTGCAATTCTGCCTTGCTTTCAAATCCTCTTCGTTGCCTTCCCTCAATATATTTGTGGACGAGAGTCATCATTTATAAGTCTGCAGGTTTGTGAATTGCAGTGCCCCTGAGCGCCATTTTTCAACTCGCTTTCTTGGGCGCTGGCCGCAAAAGCGCAGGATTGCTTCAGGCCCTATTCTGGTCCCAGGCGGCAGGCTGAGCCTGTGGTTAATTCTTCTTCCTGATGGGAAAATAGAGTGACCTCTGCCTCTCCCAACACCTAGAGCTAGTCTCTCATTGGTTCCCCCTCTTCCCTTTCATCCTCAGGACAAATTGCAAGCTGTACGGAACAGGAGGTTAAAGGTGCTGATTCTCCAAGGAGGGAGATTGCTAGTAAAGCGGCTGGAATGGCGAAACCGAGCACAAGGAGATGAGAAATGAGGTGCGTTTTAGAAACCTTTCCCGATCACACGGTGTACCATCTTCTGGGTTTCTCATGCATGTTTTCGATGTAGGAAGATGCCCTTGAACCTGGAGATTTGGGACCCATGGGATGGGTACCACGCAGTATTACTTTAAAGGGTCTGCGTTTGCTCACCCAACCTCACCAAACCTCTCAGCCCCAAGAGTGTCCACCCTTATGTCTCAATCAGCTGTGGGTCTAGATATGGTCAATCCAGGTGGCATTACAGCCGCTGAAAGAATTTTGTAAGAATTTCTCTCTCTTTCACTGTCTTTGTTTCACGGGTTTTTAAAAGTAATTGATTTTTATAATGGGGTTTACCTGCTTTTCACTGCTGTGATTTTGCCGCTTTACACCCACTTGACTCACTTTCAGAGAGATATCAATGCATAGGTTTCAAGATTCTTACTAGTCAGATATATTCTTGGGCGGTGAATAGGGGGTGCTGAGTCCAATTCACTGAGCAAGGAGTAGGGCTTGTCTATTACATATTGGGTTTATGGAACGGTATCTGAGCTAATTTGAAACCCTTGTTGTATGCATCACCCCACCTCACCTTTCCCGTTAAGCAGCCATAATGTGTTTTCTAAACGTGTGACTCTATTCTGTTTTGTAATTCAGTT
This sequence comes from Balaenoptera physalus, assembly GCF_965194825.1. Taxonomy (NCBI): domain Eukaryota; kingdom Metazoa; phylum Chordata; class Mammalia; order Artiodactyla; family Balaenopteridae; genus Balaenoptera; species Balaenoptera physalus. Next base: position 216,158 of record NW_028126047.1, read on the forward strand.
CAAGGGTAGCGGTTTTTACATTCCCTCTATAAGTCATATCTTATGATAAGTGTCTTTTTCTGTGTGACTTATTTCACTTAGAATCGTCGTACCTAAATCCACTCATCATGCTGCTACTAGCCTTATGACGTTGATTTCATGGCTGAGTGATATTCCATTGTACATAAGGACCACCACTTCTTTATCCATTTTTCTCTTTCCTGGGATATTTAAGGTGTAACGAAGTGGAGATTTTTGTCAACAGAGCAGCCCTAAACTTTGGGGTGCCTGTGTCTTGCTGATTTTTAGTTTTCTCAATTTATACGCCCATGAGTGGATGTGCCCTATGCTCCCTAAGCTGAGTTTTTTAGATGTTTCAGGACACACCGTGCACTTCTCCAGAGTGGCTGTTGGCAATTTACATCCCGCCCATCAGCGTAGCCAGGCTCCCGTTTCTCCATGGCCTGTCCTGCATTTCTGGTTTTGACACTTTATTCAGCATGGCCCTTTTGACCGATGGGAAGCGAGACTTCTTTGTAGCGCTGATTTGCCTTTCCAGGTTGCTTGGTTGGCCAAAAAGGGCGTATGCGTTTTTTCCTGAATATATTCAGGAAAAAACGCATACGCCCTTTTTGGCCAAGGGCATCATTGTCGAGGTTTTGCCGCTTTTCCTGTGCTTTAAAGGCGATTCGAATCTCCCTCCTGAAATCTGTTTCCTGCAATTCTGCCTTGCTTTCAAATCCTCTTCGTTGCCTTCCCTCAATATATTTGTGGACGAGAGTCATCATTTATAAGTCTGCAGGTTTGTGAATTGCAGTGCCCCTGAGCGCCATTTTTCAACTCGCTTTCTTGGGCGCTGGCCGCAAAAGCGCAGGATTGCTTCAGGCCCTATTCTGGTCCCAGGCGGCAGGCTGAGCCTGTGGTTAATTCTTCTTCCTGTTGGGAAAATAGAGTGACCTCTGCCTATCCCAACACCTAGAGATAGTCTCTCATTGGTTCCCCCTCTTCCCTTTCATCCTCAGGACAAATTGCAAGCTGTACGGAACAGGAGGTTAAAGGTGCTGATTCTCCAAGGAGGGAGATTGCTAGTAAAGCGGCTGGAATGGCGAACCCGAGCACAAGGAGATGAGAAATGAAGTGCGTTTTAGAAACCTTTCCCGATCACACGGTGTACCATCTTCTGGGTTTCTCATGCATGTTTTCGATGTAGGAAGATGCCCTTGAACCTGGAGATTTGGGACCCATGGGATGGGTACCACGCAGTATTACTTTAAAGGGTCTGCGTTTGCTCACCCAACCTCACCAAACCTCTCAGCCCCAAGAGTGTCCACCCTTATGTCTCAATCAGCTGTGGGTCTAGATATGGTCAATCCAGGTGGCATTACAGCCGCTGAACGAATTTTGTAAGAATTTCTCTCTCTTTCACTGTCTTTGTTTCACGGGTTTTTAAAAGTAATTGATTTTTATAATGGGGTTTACCTGCTTTTCACTGCTGTGATTTTGCCGCTTTACACCCACTTGACTCACTTACAGAGAGATATCAATGCATAGGTTTCAAGATTCTTACTAGTCAGATATATTCTTGGGCGGTGAATTGGGGGTGTTGAGTCCAATTCATTGAGGAAGGAGTAGGGCTTGTCTATTACATATTGGGTTTATGGAACGGTATCTGAGATAATTTGAAACCCTTGTTGTATGCATCACCCCACCTCACCTTTCCCGTTAAGCAGCCATAGTGTGTTTTCTAAACGTGTGACTCTATTCTGTTTTGTAATTCAGTTCAAGGGTAGCGGTTTTTACATTCCCTCTATAAGTCATATCTTATGATAAGTGTCTTTTTCTGTGTGACTTATTTCACTTAGAATCGTCGTACCTAAATCCACTCATCATGCTGCTACTAGCCTTATGACGTTGATTTCATGGCTGAGTGATATTCCATTGTACATAAGGACCACCACTTCTTTATCCATTTTTCTCTTTCCTGGGATATTTAAGGTGTAACGAAGTGGAGATTCTTGTCAACAGAGCAGCCCTAAACTTTGGGGTGCCTGTGTCTTGCTGATATTTAGTTTTCCCAATTTATACGCCCATGAGTGGATGTGCCCTATGCTCCCTAAGCTCAGTTTTTTAGATGTTTCAGGACACACCGTGCACTTCTCCAGAGTGGCTGTTGGCAATTTACATCCCGCCCATCAGCGTAGCCAGGCTCCCGTTTCTCCATGGCCTGTCCTGCATTTCTGGTTTTGACACTTTATTCAGCATAGCCCTTTTGACCGATGGGAAGCGAGACTTCTTTGTAGCGCTGATTTGCCTTTCCAGGTTGCTTGGTTGGCCAAAAAGGGCGTATGCGTTTTTTCCTGAATATATTCAGGAAAAAACGCATACGCCCTTTTTGGCCAAGGGCATCATTGTCGAGGTTTTGCCGCTTTTCCTGTGCTTTAAAGGCGATTCGAATCTCCCTCCTGAAATCTGTTTCCTGCAATTCTGCCTTGCTTTCAAATCCTCTTCGTTGCCTTCCCTCAATATATTTGTGGACGAGAGTCATCATTTATAAGTCTGCAGGTTTGTGAATTGCAGTGCCCCTGAGCGCCATTTTTCAACTCGCTTTCTTGGGCGCTGGCCGCAAAAGCGCAGGATTGCTTCAGGCCCTATTCTGGTCCCAGGCGGCAGGCTGAGCCTGTGGTTAATTCTTCTTCCTGATGGGAAAATAGAGTGACCTCTGCCTCTCCCAACACCTAGAGCTAGTCTCTCATTGGTTCCCCCTCTTCCCTTTCATCCTCAGGACAAATTGCAAGCTGTACGGAACAGGAGGTTAAAGGTGCTGATTCTCCAAGGAGGGAGATTGCTAGTAAAGCGGCTGGAATGGCGAACCCGAGCACAAGGAGATGAGAAATGAGGTGCGTTTTAGAAACCTTTCCCGATCACACGGTGTACCATCTTCTGGGTTTCTCATGCATGTTTTCGATGTAGGAAGATGCCCTTGAACCTGGAGATTTGGGCCCCATGGGATGGGTACCACGCAGTATTATTTTAAAGGGTCTGCGTTTGCTCACCCAACCTCACCAAACCTCTCAGCCCCAAGAGTGTCCACCCTTATGTCTCAATCAGCTGTGGGTCTAGATATGGTCAATCCAGGTGGCATTACAGCCGCTGAAAGAATTTTGTAAGAATTTCTCTCTCTTTCACTGTCTTTGTTTCACGGGTTTTTAAAAGTAATTGATTTTTATAATGGGGTTTACCTGCTTTTCACTGCTGTGATTTTGCCGCTTTACACCCACTTGACTCACTTTCAGAGAGATATCAATGCATAGGTTTCAAGATTCTTACTAGTCAGATATATTCTTGGGCGGTGAATAGGGGGTGCTGAGTCCAATTCCTTGAGCAAATAGTAGGGCTTGTCTATTACATATTGGGTTTATGGAACGGTATCTGAGCTAATTTGAAACCCTTGTTGTATGCATCACCCCACCTCACCTTTCCCGTTAAGCAGCCATAATGTGTTTTCTAAACGTGTGACTCTATTCTGTTTTGTAATTCAGTTCAAGGGTAGCGGTTTTTACATTCCCTCTATAAGTCATATCTTATGATAAGTGTCTTTTTCTGTGTGACTTATTTCACTTAGAATCGTCGTACCTAAATCCACTCATCATGCTGCTACTAGCCTTATGACGTTGATTTCATGGCTGAGTGATATTCCATTGTACATAAGGACCACCACTTCTTTATCCATTTTTCTCTTTCCTGGGATATTTAAGGTGTAACGAAGTGGAGATTCTTGTCAACAGAGCAGCCCTAAACTTTGGGGTGCCTGTGTCTTGCTGATTTTTAGTTTTCTCAATTTATACGCCCATGAGTGGATGTGCCCTATGCTCCCTAAGCTGAGTTTTTTAGATGTTTCAGGACACACCGTGCACTTCTCCAGAGTGGCTGTTGGCAATTTACATCCCGCCCATCAGCGTAGCCAGGCTCCCGTTTCTCCATGGCCTGTCCTGCATTTCTGGTTTTGACACTTTATTCAGCATGGCCCTTTTGACCGATGGGAAGCGAGACTTCTTTGTAGCGCTGATTTGCCTTTCCAGGTTGCTTGGTTGGCCAAAAAGGGCGTATGCGTTTTTTCCTGAATATATTCAGGAAAAAACGCATACGCCCTTTTTGGCCAAGGGCATCATTGTCGAGGTTTTGCCGCTTTTCCTGTGCTTTAAAGGCGATTCGAATCTCCCTCCTGAAATCTGTTTCCTGCAATTCTGCCTTGCTTTCAAATCCTCTTCGTTGCCTTCCCTCAATATATTTGTGGACGAGAGTCATCATTTATAAGTCTGCAGGTTTGTGAATTGCAGTGCCCCTGAGCTCCATTTTTCAACTCGCTTTCTTGGGCGCTGGCCGCAAAAGCGCAGGATTGCTTCAGGCCCTATTCTGGTCCCAGGCGGCAGGCTGAGCCTGTGGTTAATTCTTCTTCCTGATGGGAAAATAGAGTGACCTCTGCCTGTCCCAACACCTGGAGCTAGTCTCTCATTGGTTCCCCCTCTTCCCTTTCATCCTCAGGACAAATTGCAAGCTGTACGGAACAGGAGGTTAAAGGTGCTGATTCTCCAAGGAGGGAGATTGCTAGTAAAGCGGCTGGAATGGCGAACCCGAGCACAAGGAGCTGAGAAATGAGGTGCGTTTTAGAAACCTTTCCCGATCACACGGTGTACCATCTTCTGGGTTTCTCATGCATGTTTTCGATGTAGGAAGATGCCCTTGAACCTGGAGATTTGGGACCCATGGGATGGGTACCACGCAGTATTACTTTAAAGGGTCTGCGTTTGCTCACCCAACCTCACCAAACCTCTCAGCCCCAAGAGTGTCCACCCTTATGTCTCAATCAGCTGTGGGTCTAGATATGGTCAATCCAGGTGGCATTACAGCCGCTGAACGAATTTTGTAAGAATTTCTCTCTCTTTCACTGTTTTTGTTTCACGGGTTTTTAAAAGTAATTGATTTTTATAATGGGGTTTACCTGCTTTTCATTGCTGTGATTTTGCCGCTTTACACCCACTTGACTCACTTACAGAGAGATATCAATGCATAGGTTTCAAGATTCTTACTAGTCAGATATATTCTTGGGCGGTGAATTGGGGGTGTTGAGTCCAATTCATTGAGGAAGGAGTAGGGCTTGTCTATTACATATTGGGTTTATGGAACGGTATCTGAGATAATTTGAAACCCTTGTTGTATGCATCACCCCACCTCACCTTTCCCGTTAAGCAGCCATAGTGTGTTTTCTAAACGTGTGACTCTATTCTGTTTTGTAATTCAGTTCAAGGGTAGCGGTTTTTACATTCCCTCTATAAGTCATATCTTATGATAAGTGTCTTTTTCTGTGTGACTTATTTCACTTAGAATCGTCGTACCTAAATCCAATCATCATGCTGCTACTAGCCTTATGACGTTGATTTCATGGCTGAGTGATATTCCATTGTACATAAGGACCACCACTTCTTTATCCATTTTTCTCTTTCCTGGGATATTTAAGGTGTAACGAAGGGGAGATTCTTGTCAACAGAGCAGCCCTAAACTTTGGGGTGCCTGTGTCTTGCTGATTTTTAGTTTTCCCAATTTATACACCCATGAGTGGATGTGCCCTATGCTCCCTAAGCTCAGTTTTTTAGATGTTTCAGGACACACCGTGCACTTCTCCAGAGTGGCTCTTGGCAATTTACATCCCGCCCATCAGCGTAGCCAGGCTCCCGTTTCTCCATGGCCTGTCCTGCATTTCTGGTTTTGACACTTTATTCAGCATGGCCCTTTTGACCGATGGGAAGCGAGACTTCTTTGTAGCGCTGATTTGCCTTTCCAGGTTGCTTGGTTGGCCAAAAAGGGCGTATGCGTTTTTTCCTGAATATATTCAGGAAAAAACGCATACGCCCTTTTTGGCCAAGGGCATCATTGTCGAGGTTTTGCCGCTTTTCCTGTGCTTTAAAGGCGATTCGAATCTCCCTCCTGAAATCTGTTTCCTGCAATTCTGCCTTGCTTTCAAATCCTCTTCGTTGCCTTCCCTCAATATATTTGTGGACGAGAGTCATCATTTATAAGTCTGCAGGTTTGTGAATTGCAGTGCCCCTGAGCTCCATTTTTCAACTCGCTTTCTTGGGCGCTGGCCGCAAAAGCGCAGGATTGCTTCAGGCCCTATTCTGGTCCCAGGCGGCAGGCTGAGCCTGTGGTTAATTCTTCTTCCTGATGGGAAAATAGAGTGACCTCTGCCTGTCCCAACACCTGGAGCTAGTCTCTCATTGGTTCCCCCTCTTCCCTTTCATCCTCAGGACAAATTGCAAGCTGTACGGAACAGGAGGTTAAAGGTGCTGATTCTCCAAGGAGGGAGATTGCTAGTAAAGCGGCTGGAATGGCGAACCCGAGCACAAGGAGCTGAGAAATGAGGTGCGTTTTAGAAACCTTTCCCGATCACACGGTGTACCATCTTCTGGGTTTCTCATGCATGTTTTCGATGTAGGAAGATGCCCTTGAACCTGGAGATTTGGGACCCATGGGATGGGTACCACGCAGTATTACTTTAAAGGGTCTGCGTTTGCTCACCCAACCTCACCAAACCTCTCAGCCCCAAGAGTGTCCACCCTTATGTCTCAATCAGCTGTGGGTCTAGATATGGTCAATCCAGGTGGCATTACAGCCGCTGAACGAATTTTGTAAGAATTTCTCTCTCTTTCACTGTCTTTGTTTCACGGGTTTTTAAAAGTAATTGATTTTTATAATGGGGTTTACCTGCTTTTCATTGCTGTGATTTTGCCGCTTTACACCCACTTGACTCACTTACAGAGAGATATCAATGCATAGGTTTCAAGATTCTTACTAGTCAGATATATTCTTGGGCGGTGAATTGGGGGTGTTGAGTCCAATTCATTGAGGAAGGAGTAGGGCTTGTCTATTACATATTGGGTTTATGGAACGGTATCTGAGATAATTTGAAACCCTTGTTGTATGCATCACCCCACCTCACCTTTCCCGTTAAGCAGCCATAGTGTGTTTTCTAAACGTGTGACTCTATTCTGTTTTGTAATTCAGTTCAAGGGTAGCGGTTTTTACATTCCCTCTATAAGTCATATCTTATGATAAGTGTCTTTTTCTGTGTGACTTATTTCACTTAGAATCGTCGTACCTAAATCCAATCATCATGCTGCTACTAGCCTTATGACGTTGATTTCATGGCTGAGTGATATTCCATTGTACATAAGGACCACAACTTCTTTATCCATTTTTCTCTTTCCTGGGATATTTAAGGTTTAACGAAGGGGAGATTCTTGTCAACAGAGCTGCCCTAAACTTTGGGGTGCCTGTGTCTTGCTGATTTTTAGTTTTCCCAATTTATACGCCCATGAGTGGATGTGCCCTATGCTCCCTAAGCTCAGTTTTTTAGATGTTTCAGGACACACCGTGCACTTCTCCAGAGTGGCTGTTGGCAATTTACATCCCGCCCATCAGCGTAGCCAGGCTCCCGTTTCTCCATGGCCTGTCCTGCATTTCTGGTTTTGACACTTTATTCAGCATGGCCCTTTTGACCGATGGGAAGCGAGACTTCTTTGTAGCGCTGATTTGCCTTTCCAGGTTGCTTGGTTGGCCAAAAAGGGCGTATGCGTTTTTTCCTGAATATATTCAGGAAAAAACGCATACGCCCTTTTTGGCCAAGGGCATCATTGTCGAGGTTTTGCCGCTTTTCCTGTGCTTTAAAGGCGATTCGAATCTCCCTCCTGAAATCTGTTTCCTGCAATTCTGCCTTGCTTTCAAATCCTCTTCGTTGCCTTCCCTCAATATATTTGTGGACGAGAGTCATCATTTATAAGTCTGCAGGTTTGTGAATTGCAGTGCCCCTGAGCTCCATTTTTCAACTCGCTTTCTTGGGCGCTGGCCGCAAAAGCGCAGGATTGCTTCAGGCCCTATTCTGGTCCCAGGCGGCAGGCTGAGCCTGTGGTTAATTCTTCTTCCTGATGGGAAAATAGAGTGACCTCTGCCTGTCCCAACACCTGGAGCTAGTCTCTCATTGGTTCCCCCTCTTCCCTTTCATCCTCAGGACAAATTGCAAGCTGTACGGAACAGGAGGTTAAAGGTGCTGATTCTCCAAGGAGGGAGATTGCTAGTAAAGCGGCTGGAATGGCGAACCCGAGCACAAGGAGCTGAGAAATGAGGTGCGTTTTAGAAACCTTTCCCGATCACACGGTGTACCATCTTCTGGGTTTCTCATGCATGTTTTCGATGTAGGAAGATGCCCTTGAACCTGGAGATTTGGGACCCATGGGATGGGTACCACGCAGTATTACTTTAAAGGGTCTGCGTTTGCTCACCCAACCTCACCAAACCTCTCAGCCCCAAGAGTGTCCACCCTTATGTCTCAATCAGCTGTGGGTCTAGATATGGTCAATCCAGGTGGCATTACAGCCGCTGAACGAATTTTGTAAGAATTTCTCTCTCTTTCACTGTCTTTGTTTCACGGGTTTTTAAAAGTAATTGATTTTTATAATGGGGTTTACCTGCTTTTCATTGCTGTGATTTTGCCGCTTTACACCCACTTGACTCACTTACAGAGAGATATCAATGCATAGGTTTCAAGATTCTTACTAGTCAGATATATTCTTGGGCGGTGAATTGGGGGTGTTGAGTCCAATTCATTGAGGAAGGAGTAGGGCTTGTCTATTACATATTGGGTTTATGGAACGGTATCTGAGATAATTTGAAACCCTTGTTGTATGCATCACCCCACCTCACCTTTCCCGTTAAGCAGCCATAGTGTGTTTTCTAAACGTGTGACTCTATTCTGTTTTGTAATTCAGTTCAAGGGTAGCGGTTTTTACATTCCCTCTATAAGTCATATCTTATGATAAGTGTCTTTTTCTGTGTGACTTATTTCACTTAGAATCGTCGTACCTAAATCCAATCATCATGCTGCTACTAGCCTTATGACGTTGATTTCATGGCTGAGTGATATTCCATTGTACATAAGGACCACAACTTCTTTATCCATTTTTCTCTTTCCTGGGATATTTAAGGTGTAACGAAGTGGAGATTCTTGTCAACAGAGCAGCCCTAAACTTTGGGGTGCCTGTGTCTTGCTGATTTTTAGTTTTCCCAATTTATACGCCCATGAGTGGATGTGCCCTATGCTCCCTAAGCTCAGTTTTTTAGATGTTTCAGGACACACCGTGCACTTCTCCAGAGTGGCTGTTGGCAATTTACATCCCGCCCATCAGCGTAGCCAGGCTCCCGTTTCTCCATGGCCTGTCCTGCATTTCTGGTTTTGACACTTTATTCAGCATGGCCCTTTTGACCGATGGGAAGCGAGACTTCTTTGTAGCGCTGATTTGCCTTTCCAGGTTGCTTGGTTGGCCAAAAAGGGCGTATGCGTTTTTTCCTGAATATATTCAGGAAAAAACGCATACGCCCTTTTTGGCCAAGGGCATCATTGTCGAGGTTTTGCCGCTTTTCCTGTGCTTTAAAGGCGATTCGAATCTCCCTCCTGAAATCTGTTTCCTGCAATTCTGCCTTGCTTTCAAATCCTCTTCGTTTCCTTCCATCAATATATTTGTGGTCGAGAGTCATCATTTATAAGTCTGCAGGTTTGTGAATTGCAGTGCCCCTGAGCTCCATTGTTCAACTCGCTTTCTTGGGCGCTGGCCGCAAAAGCGCAGGATTGCTTCAGGCCCTATTCTGGTCCCAGGCGGCAGGCTGAGCCTGTGGTTAATTCTTCTTCCTGATGGGAAAATAGAGTGACCTCTGCCTGTCCCAACACCTAGAGCTAGTCCCGCATTGGTTCCCCCTCTTCCCTTTCATCCTCAGGACAAATTGCAAGCTGTACGGAACAGGAGGTTAAAGGTGCTGATTCTCCAAGGAGGGAGATTGCTAGTAAAGCGGCTGGAATGGCGAACCCGAGCACAAGGAGCTGAGAAATGAGGTGCGTTTTAGAAACCTTTCCCGATCACACGGTGTACCATCTTCTGGGTTTCTCATGCATGTTTTCGATGTAGGAAGATGCCCTTGAACCTGGAGATTTGGGACCCATGGGATGGGTACCACGCAGTATTACTTTAAAGGGTCTGCGTTTGCTCACCCAACCTCACCAAACCTCTCAGCCCCAAGAGTGTCCACCCTTATGTCTCAATCAGCTGTGGGTCTAGATATGGTCAATCCAGGTGGCATTACAGCCGCTGAACGAATTTTGTAAGAATTTCTCTCTCTTTCACTGTCTTTGTTTCACGGGTTTTTAAAAGTAATTGATTTTTATAATGGGGTTTACCTGCTTTTCATTGCTGTGATTTTGCCGCTTTACACCCACTTGACTCACTTACAGAGAGATATCAATGCATAGGTTTCAAGATTCTTACTAGTCAGATATATTCTTGGGCGGTGAATTGGGGGTGTTGAGTCCAATTCATTGAGGAAGGAGTAGGGCTTGTCTATTACATATTGGGTTTATGGAACGGTATCTGAGATAATTTGAAACCCTTGTTGTATGCATCACCCCACATCACCTTTCCCGTTAAGCAGCCATAGTGTGTTTTCTAAACGTGTGACTCTATTCTGTTTTGTAATTCAGTTCAAGGGTAGCGGTTTTTACATTCCCTCTATAAGTCATATCTTATGATAAGTGTCTTTTTCTGTGTGACTTATTTCACTTAGAATCGTCGTACCTAAATCCAATCATCATGCTGCTACTAGCCTTATGACGTTGATTTCATGGCTGAGTGATATTCCATTGTACATAAGGACCACAACTTCTTTATCCATTTTTCTCTTTCCTGGGATATTTAAGGTGTAACGAAGTGGAGATTCTTGTCAACAGAGCAGCCCTAAACTTTGGGGTGCCTGTGTCTTGCTGATTTTTAGTTTTCCCAATTTATACGCAAATGAGTGGATGTGCCCTATGCTCCCTAAGCTCAGTTTTTTAGATGTTTCAGGACACACCGTGCACTTCTCCAGAGTGGCTGTTGGCAATTTACATCCCGCCCATCAGCGTAGCCAGGCTCCCGTTTCTCCATGGCCTGTCCTGCATTTCTGGTTTTGACACTTTATTCAGCATGGCCCTTTTGACCGATGGGAAGCGAGACTTCTTTGTAGCGCTGATTTGCCTTTCCAGGTTGCTTGGTTGGCCAAAAAGGGCGTATGCGTTTTTTCCTGAATATATTCAGGAAAAAACGCATACGCCCTTTTTGGCCAAGGGCATCATTGTCGAGGTTTTGCCGCTTTTCCTGTGCTTTAAAGGCGATTCGAATCTCCCTCCTGAAATCTGTTTCCTGCAATTCTGCCTTGCTTTCAAATCCTCTTCGTTTCCTTCCATCAATATATTTGTGGTCGAGAGTCATCATTTATAAGTCTGCAGGTTTGTGAATTGCAGTGCCCCTGAGCTCCATTTTTCAACTCGCTTTCTTGGGCGCTGGCCGCAAAAGCGCAGGATTGCTTCAGGCCCTATTCTGGTCCCAGGCGGCAGGCTGAGCCTGTGGTTAATTCTTCTTCCTGATGGGAAAATAGAGTGACCTGTGCCTGTCCCAACACCTAGAGCTAGTCCCTCATTGGTTCCCCCTCTTCCCTTTCATCCTCAGGACAAATTGCAAGCTGTACGGAACAGGAGGTTAAAGGTGCTGATTCTCCAAGGAGGGAGATTGCTAGTAAAGCGGCTGGAATGGCGAACCCGAGCACAAGGAGCTGAGAAATGAGGTGCGTTTTAGAAACCTTTCCCGATCACACGGTGTACCATCTTCTGGGTTTCTCATGCATGTTTTCGATGTAGGAAGATGCCCTTGAACCTGGAGATTTGGGACCCATGGGATGGGTACCACGCAGTATTACTTTAAAGGGTCTGCGTTTGCTCACCCAACCTCACCAAACCTCTCAGCCCCAAGAGTGTCCACCCTTATGTCTCAATCAGCTGTGGGTCTAGATATGGTCAATCCAGGTGGCATTACAGCCGCTGAACGAATTTTGTAAGAATTTCTCTCTCTTTCACTGTCTTTGTTTCACGGGTTTTTAAAAGTAATTGATTTTTATAATGGGGTTTACCTGCTTTTCATTGCTGTGATTTTGCCGCTTTACACCCACTTGACTCACTTACAGAGAGATATCAATGCATAGGTTTCAAGATTCTTACTAGTCAGATATATTCTTGGGCGGTGAATTGGGGGTGTTGAGTCCAATTCATTGAGGAAGGAGTAGGGCTTGTCTATTACATATTGGGTTTATGGAACGGTATCTGAGATAATTTGAAACCCTTGTTGTATGCATCACCCCACCTCACCTTTCCCGTTAAGCAGCCATAGTGTGTTTTCTAAACGTGTGACTCTATTCTGTTTTGTAATTCAGTTCAAGGGTAGCGGTTTTTACATTCCCTCTATAAGTCATATCTTATGATAAGTGTCTTTTTCTGTGTGACTTATTTCACTTAGAATCGTCGTACCTAAATCCAATCATCATGCTGCTACTAGCCTTATGACGTTGATTTCATGGCTGAGTGATATTCCATTGTACATAAGGACCACAACTTCTTTATCCATTTTTCTCTTTCCTGGGATATTTAAGGTGTAACGAAGTGGAGATTCTTGTCAACAGAGCAGCCCTAAACTTTGGGGTGCCTGTGTCTTGCTGATTTTTAGTTTTCCCAATTTATACGCCCATGAGTGGATGTGCCCTATGCTCCCTAAGCTCAGTTTTTTAGATGTTTCAGGACACACCGTGCACTTCTCCAGAGTGGCTGTTGGCAATTTACATCCCGCCCATCAGCGTAGCCAGGCTCCCGTTTCTCCATGGCCTGTCCTGCATTTCTGGTTTTGACACTTTATTCAGCATGGCCCTTTTGACCGATGGGAAGCGAGACTTCTTTGTAGCGCTGATTTGCCTTTCCAGGTTGCTTGGTTGGCCAAAAAGGGCGTATGCGTTTTTTCCTGAATATATTCAGGAAAAAACGCATACGCCCTTTTTGGCCAAGGGCATCATTGTCGAGGTTTTGCCGCTTTTCCTGTGCTTTAAAGGCGATTCGAATCTCCCTCCTGAAATCTGTTTCCTGCAATTCTGCCTTGCTTTCAAATCCTCTTCGTTTCCTTCCATCAATATATTTGTGGTCGAGAGTCATCATTTATAAGTCTGCAGGTTTGTGAATTGCAGTGCCCCTGAGCTCCATTGTTCAACTCGCTTTCTTGGGCGCTGGCCGCAAAAGCGCAGGATTGCTTCAGGCCCTATTCTGGTCCCAGGCGGCAGGCTGAGCCTGTGGTTAATTCTTCTTCCTGATGGGAAAATAGAGTGACCTCTGCCTGTCCCAACACCTAGAGCTAGTCCCGCATTGGTTCCCCCTCTTCCCTTTCATCCTCAGGACAAATTGCAAGCTGTACGGAACAGGAGGTTAAAGGTGCTGATTCTCCAAGGAGGGAGATTGCTAGTAAAGCGGCTGGAATGGCGAACCCGAGCACAAGGAGCTGAGAAATGAGGTGCGTTTTAGAAACCTTTCCCGATCACACGGTGTACCATCTTCTGGGTTTCTCATGCATGTTTTCGATGTAGGAAGATGCCCTTGAACCTGGAGATTTGGGACCCATGGGATGGGTACCACGCAGTATTACTTTAAAGGGTCTGCGTTTGCTCACCCAACCTCACCAAACCTCTCAGCCCCAAGAGTGTCCACCCTTATGTCTCAATCAGCTGTGGGTCTAGATATGGTCAATCCAGGTGGCATTACAGCCGCTGAACGAATTTTGTAAGAATTTCTCTCTCTTTCACTGTCTTTGTTTCACGGGTTTTTAAAAGTAATTGATTTTTATAATGGGGTTTACCTGCTTTTCATTGCTGTGATTTTGCCGCTTTACACCCACTTGACTCACTTACAGAGAGATATCAATGCATAGGTTTCAAGATTCTTACTAGTCAGATATATTCTTGGGCGGTGAATTGGGGGTGTTGAGTCCAATTCATTGAGGAAGGAGTAGGGCTTGTCTATTACATATTGGGTTTATGGAACGGTATCTGAGATAATTTGAAACCCTTGTTGTATGCATCACCCCACCTCACCTTTCCCGTTAAGCAGCCATAGTGTGTTTTCTAAACGTGTGACTCTATTCTGTTTTGTAATTCAGTTCAAGGGTAGCGGTTTTTACATTCCCTCTATAAGTCATATCTTATGATAAGTGTCTTTTTCTGTGTGACTTATTTCACTTAGAATCGTCGTACCTAAATCCAATCATCATGCTGCTACTAGCCTTATGACGTTGATTTCATGGCTGAGTGATATTCCATTGTACATAAGGACCACAACTTCTTTATCCATTTTTCTCTTTCCTGGGATATTTAAGGTGTAACGAAGTGGAGATTCTTGTCAACAGAGCAGCCCTAAACTTTGGGGTGCCTGTGTCTTGCTGATTTTTAGTTTTCCCAATTTATACGCCCATGAGTGGATGTGCCCTATGCTCCCTAAGCTCAGTTTTTTAGATGTTTCAGGACACACCGTGCACTTCTCCAGAGTGGCTGTTGGCAATTTACATCCCGCCCATCAGCGTAGCCAGGCTCCCGTTTCTCCATGGCCTGTCCTGCATTTCTGGTTTTGACACTTTATTCAGCATGGCCCTTTTGACCGATGGGAAGCGAGACTTCTTTGTAGCGCTGATTTGCCTTTCCAGGTTGCTTGGTTGGCCAAAAAGGGCGTATGCGTTTTTTCCTGAATATATTCAGGAAAAAACGCATACGCCCTTTTTGGCCAAGGGCATCATTGTCGAGGTTTTGCCGCTTTTCCTGTGCTTTAAAGGCGATTCGAATCTCCCTCCTGAAATCTGTTTCCTGCAATTCTGCCTTGCTTTCAAATCCTCTTCGTTTCCTTCCATCAATATATTTGTGGTCGAGAGTCATCATTTATAAGTCTGCAGGTTTGTGAATTGCAGTGCCCCTGAGCTCCATTGTTCAACTCGCTTTCTTGGGCGCTGGCCGCAAAAGCGCAGGATTGCTTCAGGCCCTATTCTGGTCCCAGGCGGCAGGCTGAGCCTGTGGTTAATTCTTCTTCCTGATGGGAAAATAGAGTGACCTCTGCCTGTCCCAACACCTAGAGCTAGTCCCGCATTGGTTCCCCCTCTTCCCTTTCATCCTCAGGACAAATTGCAAGCTGTACGGAACAGGAGGTTAAAGGTGCTGATTCTCCAAGGAGGGAGATTGCTAGTAAAGCGGCTGGAATGGCGAACCCGAGCACAAGGAGCTGAGAAATGAGGTGCGTTTTAGAAACCTTTCCCGATCACACGGTGTACCATCTTCTGGGTTTCTCATGCATGTTTTCGATGTAGGAAGATGCCCTTGAACCTGGAGATTTGGGACCCATGGGATGGGTACCACGCAGTATTACTTTAAAGGGTCTGCGTTTGCTCACCCAACCTCACCAAACCTCTCAGCCCCAAGAGTGTCCACCCTTATGTCTCAATCAGCTGTGGGTCTAGATATGGTCAATCCAGGTGGCATTACAGCCGCTGAACGAATTTTGTAAGAATTTCTCTCTCTTTCACTGTCTTTGTTTCACGGGTTTTTAAAAGTAATTGATTTTTATAATGGGGTTTACCTGCTTTTCATTGCTGTGATTTTGCCGCTTTACACCCACTTGACTCACTTACAGAGAGATATCAATGCATAGGTTTCAAGATTCTTACTAGTCAGATATATTCTTGGGCGGTGAATTGGGGGTGTTGAGTCCAATTCATTGAGGAAGGAGTAGGGCTTGTCTATTACATATTGGGTTTATGGAACGGTATCTGAGATAATTTGAAACCCTTGTTGTATGCATCACCCCACATCACCTTTCCCGTTAAGCAGCCATAGTGTGTTTTCTAAACGTGTGACTCTATTCTGTTTTGTAATTCAGTTCAAGGGTAGCGGTTTTTACATTCCCTCTATAAGTCATATCTTATGATAAGTGTCTTTTTCTGTGTGACTTATTTCACTTAGAATCGTCGTACCTAAATCCAATCATCATGCTGCTACTAGCCTTATGACGTTGATTTCATGGCTGAGTGATATTCCATTGTACATAAGGACCACAACTTCTTTATCCATTTTTCTCTTTCCTGGGATATTTAAGGTGTAACGAAGTGGAGATTCTTGTCAACAGAGCAGCCCTAAACTTTGGGGTGCCTGTGTCTTGCTGATTTTTAGTTTTCCCAATTTATACGCAAATGAGTGGATGTGCCCTATGCTCCCTAAGCTCAGTTTTTTAGATGTTTCAGGACACACCGTGCACTTCTCCAGAGTGGCTGTTGGCAATTTACATCCCGCCCATCAGCGTAGCCAGGCTCCCGTTTCTCCATGGCCTGTCCTGCATTTCTGGTTTTGACACTTTATTCAGCATGGCCCTTTTGACCGATGGGAAGCGAGACTTCTTTGTAGCGCTGATTTGCCTTTCCAGGTTGCTTGGTTGGCCAAAAAGGGCGTATGCGTTTTTTCCTGAATATATTCAGGAAAAAACGCATACGCCCTTTTTGGCCAAGGGCATCATTGTCGAGGTTTTGCCGCTTTTCCTGTGCTTTAAAGGCGATTCGAATCTCCCTCCTGAAATCTGTTTCCTGCAATTCTGCCTTGCTTTCAAATCCTCTTCGTTTCCTTCCATCAATATATTTGTGGTCGAGAGTCATCATTTATAAGTCTGCAGGTTTGTGAATTGCAGTGCCCCTGAGCTCCATTTTTCAACTCGCTTTCTTGGGCGCTGGCCGCAAAAGCGCAGGATTGCTTCAGGCCCTATTCTGGTCCCAGGCGGCAGGCTGAGCCTGTGGTTAATTCTTCTTCCTGATGGGAAAATAGAGTGACCTCTGCCTGTCCCAACACCTAGAGCTAGTCCCTCATTGGTTCCCCCTCTTCCCTTTCATCCTCAGGACAAATTGCAAGCTGTACGGAACAGGAGGTTAAAGGTGCTGATTCTCCAAGGAGGGAGATTGCTAGTAAAGCGGCTGGAATGGCGAACCCGAGCACAAGGAGCTGAGAAATGAGGTGCGTTTTAGAAACCTTTCCCGATCACACGGTGTACCATCTTCTGGGTTTCTCATGCATGTTTTCGATGTAGGAAGATGCCCTTGAACCTGGAGATTTGGGACCCATGGGATGGGTACCACGCAGTATTACTTTAAAGGGTCTGCGTTTGCTCACCCAACCTCACCAAACCTCTCAGCCCCAAGAGTGTCCACCCTTATGTCTCAATCAGCTGTGGGTCTAGATATGGTCAATCCAGGTGGCATTACAGCCGCTGAACGAATTTTGTAAGAATTTCTCTCTCTTTCACTGTCTTTGTTTCACGGGTTTTTAAAAGTAATTGATTTTTATAATGGGGTTTACCTGCTTTTCATTGCTGTGATTTTGCCGCTTTACACCCACTTGACTCACTTACAGAGAGATATCAATGCATAGGTTTCAAGATTCTTACTAGTCAGATATATTCTTGGGCGGTGAATTGGGGGTGTTGAGTCCAATTCATTGAGGAAGGAGTAGGGCTTGTCTATTACATATTGGGTTTATGGAACGGTATCTGAGATAATTTGAAACCCT
Source organism: Balaenoptera physalus (assembly GCF_965194825.1). Taxonomy (NCBI): domain Eukaryota; kingdom Metazoa; phylum Chordata; class Mammalia; order Artiodactyla; family Balaenopteridae; genus Balaenoptera; species Balaenoptera physalus. Next base: position 233,666 of record NW_028126047.1, read on the forward strand.
TGTTGTATGCATCACCCCACCTCACCTTTCCCGTTAAGCAGCCATAGTGTGTTTTCTAAACGTGTGACTCTATTCTGTTTTGTAATTCAGTTCAAGGGTAGCGGTTTTTACATTCCCTCTATAAGTCATATCTTATGATAAGTGTCTTTTTCTGTGTGACTTATTTCACTTAGAATCGTCGTACCTAAATCCAATCATCATGCTGCTACTAGCCTTATGACGTTGATTTCATGGCTGAGTGATATTCCATTGTACATAAGGACCACAACTTCTTTATCCATTTTTCTCTTTCCTGGGATATTTAAGGTGTAACGAAGTGGAGATTCTTGTCAACAGAGCAGCCCTAAACTTTGGGGTGCCTGTGTCTTGCTGATTTTTAGTTTTCCCAATTTATACGCCCATGAGTGGATGTGCCCTATGCTCCCTAAGCTCAGTTTTTTAGATGTTTCAGGACACACCGTGCACTTCTCCAGAGTGGCTGTTGGCAATTTACATCCCGCCCATCAGCGTAGCCAGGCTCCCGTTTCTCCATGGCCTGTCCTGCATTTCTGGTTTTGACACTTTATTCAGCATGGCCCTTTTGACCGATGGGAAGCGAGACTTCTTTGTAGCGCTGATTTGCCTTTCCAGGTTGCTTGGTTGGCCAAAAAGGGCGTATGCGTTTTTTCCTGAATATATTCAGGAAAAAACGCATACGCCCTTTTTGGCCAAGGGCATCATTGTCGAGGTTTTGCCGCTTTTCCTGTGCTTTAAAGGCGATTCGAATCTCCCTCCTGAAATCTGTTTCCTGCAATTCTGCCTTGCTTTCAAATCCTCTTCGTTTCCTTCCATCAATATATTTGTGGTCGAGAGTCATCATTTATAAGTCTGCAGGTTTGTGAATTGCAGTGCCCCTGAGCTCCATTGTTCAACTCGCTTTCTTGGGCGCTGGCCGCAAAAGCGCAGGATTGCTTCAGGCCCTATTCTGGTCCCAGGCGGCAGGCTGAGCCTGTGGTTAATTCTTCTTCCTGATGGGAAAATAGAGTGACCTCTGCCTGTCCCAACACCTAGAGCTAGTCCCGCATTGGTTCCCCCTCTTCCCTTTCATCCTCAGGACAAATTGCAAGCTGTACGGAACAGGAGGTTAAAGGTGCTGATTCTCCAAGGAGGGAGATTGCTAGTAAAGCGGCTGGAATGGCGAACCCGAGCACAAGGAGCTGAGAAATGAGGTGCGTTTTAGAAACCTTTCCCGATCACACGGTGTACCATCTTCTGGGTTTCTCATGCATGTTTTCGATGTAGGAAGATGCCCTTGAACCTGGAGATTTGGGACCCATGGGATGGGTACCACGCAGTATTACTTTAAAGGGTCTGCGTTTGCTCACCCAACCTCACCAAACCTCTCAGCCCCAAGAGTGTCCACCCTTATGTCTCAATCAGCTGTGGGTCTAGATATGGTCAATCCAGGTGGCATTACAGCCGCTGAACGAATTTTGTAAGAATTTCTCTCTCTTTCACTGTCTTTGTTTCACGGGTTTTTAAAAGTAATTGATTTTTATAATGGGGTTTACCTGCTTTTCATTGCTGTGATTTTGCCGCTTTACACCCACTTGACTCACTTACAGAGAGATATCAATGCATAGGTTTCAAGATTCTTACTAGTCAGATATATTCTTGGGCGGTGAATTGGGGGTGTTGAGTCCAATTCATTGAGGAAGGAGTAGGGCTTGTCTATTACATATTGGGTTTATGGAACGGTATCTGAGATAATTTGAAACCCTTGTTGTATGCATCACCCCACATCACCTTTCCCGTTAAGCAGCCATAGTGTGTTTTCTAAACGTGTGACTCTATTCTGTTTTGTAATTCAGTTCAAGGGTAGCGGTTTTTACATTCCCTCTATAAGTCATATCTTATGATAAGTGTCTTTTTCTGTGTGACTTATTTCACTTAGAATCGTCGTACCTAAATCCACTCATCATGCTGCTACTAGCCTTATGACGTTGATTTCATGGCTGAGTGATATTCCATTGTACATAAGGACCACAACTTCTTTATCCATTTTTCTCTTTCCTGGGATATTTAAGGTGTAACGAAGTGGAGATTCTTGTCAACAGAGCAGCCCTAAACTTTGGGGTGCCTGTGTCTTGCTGATTTTTAGTTTTCCCAATTTATACGCCCATGAGTGGATGTGCCCTATGCTCCCTAAGCTCAGTTTTTTAGATGTTTCAGGACACACCGTGCACTTCTCCAGAGTGGCTGTTGGCAATTTACATCCCGCCCATCAGCGTAGCCAGGCTCCCGTTTCTCCATGGCCTGTCCTGCATTTCTGGTTTTGACACTTTATTCAGCATGGCCCTTTTGACCGATGGGAAGCGAGACTTCTTTGTAGCGCTGATTTGCCTTTTCAGGTTGCTTGGTTGGCCAAAAAGGGCGTATGCGTTTTTTCCTGAATATATTCAGGAAAAAACGCATACGCCCTTTTTGGCCAAGGGCATCATTGTCGAGGTTTTGCCGCTTTTCCTGTGCTTTAAAGGCGATTCGAATCTCCCTCCTGAAATCTGTTTCCTGCAATTCTGCCTTGCTTTCAAATCCTCTTCGTTGCCTTCCATCAATATATTTGTGGACGAGAGTCATCATTTATAAGTCTGCAGGTTTGTGAATTGCAGTGCCCCTGAGCTCCATTTTTCAACTCGCTTTCTTGGGAGCTGGCCGCAAGAGCGCAGGATTGCTTCAGGCCCTATTCTGGTCCCAGGCGGCAGGCTGAGCCTGTGGTTAATTCTTCTTCCTGATGGGAAAATAGAGTGACCTGTGCCTGTCCCAACACCTAGAGCTAGTCTCTCATTGGTTCCCCCTCTTCCCGTTCATCCTCGGGACAAACTGCAACCTGTACGGAACAGGAGGTTAAAGGTGCTGATTCTCCAAGGAGGGAGATTGCTAGTAAAGCGGCTGGAATGGCGAACCCGAGCACAAGGAGATGAGAAATGAGGTGCGTTTTAGAAACCTTTCCTGATCACACGGTGTACCATCTTCTGGGTTTCTCATGCATGTTTTCGATGTAGGAAGATGCCCTTGAACCTGGAGATTTCGGACCCATGGAATGGGTACCACGCAGTATTACTTTAAAGGGTCTGCGTTTGCTCACCCAACCTCACCAAACCTCTCAGCCCCAAGAGTGTCCACCCTTATGTCTCAATCAGCTGTGGGTCTAGATATGGTCAATCCAGGTGGCAGTACAGCCGCTGAACGAATTTTGTAAGAATTTCTCTCTCTTTCACTGTCTTTGTTTCACGGGTTTTTAAAAGTAATTGATTTTTATAATGGGGTTTACCTGCTTTTCACTGCTGTGATTTTGCCGCTTTACACCCACTTGACTCACTTACAGAGAGATATCAATGCATAGGTTTCAAGATTCTTACTAGTCAGATATATTCTTGGGCGGTGAATTGGGGGTGTTGAGTCCAATTCATTGAGGAAGGAGTAGGGCTTGTCTATTACATATTGGGTTTATGGAACGGTATCTGAGATAATTTGAAACCCTTGTTGTATGCATCACCCCACCTCACCTTTCCCGTTAAGCAGCCATAGTGTGTTTTCTAAACGTGTGACTCTATTCTGTTTTGTAATTCAGTTCAAGGGTAGCGGTTTTTACATTCCCTCTATAAGTCATATCTTATGATAAGTGTCTTTTTCTGTGTGACTTATTTCACTTAGAATCGTCGTACCTAAATCCACTCATCATGCTGCTACTAGCCTTATGACGTTGATTTCATGGCTGAGTGATATTCCATTGTACATAAGGACCACAACTTCTTTATCCATTTTTCTCTTTCCTGGGATATTTAAGGTGTAACGAAGTGGAGATTCTTGTCAACAGAGTAGCCCTAAACTTTGGGGTGCCTGTGTCTTGCTGATTTTTAGTTTTCCCAATTTATACGCCCATGAGTGGATGTGCCCTATGCTCCCTAAGCTCAGTTTTTTAGATGTTTCAGGACACACCGTGCACTTCTCCAGAGTGGCTGTTGGCAATTTACATCCCGCCCATCAGCGTAGCCAGGCTCCCGTTTCTCCATGGCCTGTCCTGCATTTCTGGTTTTGACACTTTATTCAGCATGGCCCTTTTGACCGATGGGAAGCGAGACTTCTTTGTAGCGCTGATTTGCCTTTCCAGGTTGCTTGGTTGGCCAAAAAGGGCGTATGCATTTTTTCCTGAATCTATTCAGGAAAAAACGCATACGCCCTTTTTGGCCAAGGGCATCATTGTCGAGGTTTTGCCGCTTTTCCTGTGCTTTAAAGGCGATTCGAATCTCCCTCCTGAAATCTGTTTCCTGCAATTCTGCCTTGCTTTCAAATCCTCTTCGTTGCCTTCCATCAATATATTTGTGGACGAGAGTCATCATTTATAAGTCTGCAGGTTTGTGAATTGCAGTGCCCCTGAGCTCCATTTTTCAACTCGCTTTCTTGGGAGCTGGCCGCAAGAGCGCAGGATTGCTTCAGGCCCTATTCTGGTCCCAGGCGGCAGGCTGAGCCTGTGGTTAATTCTTCTTCTTGAGGGGAAAATAGAGTGACCTGTGCCTGTCCCAACACCTAGAGCTAGTCTCTCATTGGTTCCCCCTCTTCCCGTTCATCCTCAGGACAAATTGCAACCTGTACGGAACAGGAGGTTAAAGGTGCTGATTCTCCAAGGAGGGAGATTGCTAGTAAAGCGGCTGGAATGGCGAACCCGAGCACAAGGAGATGAGAAATGAGGTGCGTTTTAGAAACCTTTCCCGATCACACGGTGTACCATCTTCTGGGTTTCTCATGCATGTTTTCGATGTAGGAAGATGCCCTTGAACCTGGAGATTTGGGACCCATGGGATGGGTACCACGCAGTATTACTTTAAAGGGTCTGCGTTTGCTCACCCAACCTCACCAAACCTCTCAGCCCCAAGAGTGTCCACCCTTATGTCTCAATCAGCTGTGGGTCTAGATATGGTCAATCCAGGTGGCATTACAGCCACTGAACGAATTTTGTAAGAATTTCTCTCTCTTTCACTGTCTTTGTTTCACGGGTTTTTAAAAGTAATTGATTTTTATAATGGGGTTTACCTGCTTTTCACTGCTGTGATTTTGCCGCTTTACACCCACTTGACTCACTTACAGAGAGATATCAATGCATAGGTTTCAAGATTCTTACTAGTCAGATATATTCTTGGGCGGTGAATTGGGGGTGTTGAGTCCAATTCATTGAGGAAGGAGTAGGGCTTGTCTATTACATATTGGGTTTATGGAACGGTATCTGAGATAATTTGAAACCCTTGTTGTATGCATCACCCCACCTCACCTTTCCCGTTAAGCAGCCATAGTGTGTTTTCTAAACGTGTGACTCTATTCTGTTTTGTAATTCAGTTCAAGGGTAGCGGTTTTTACATTCCCTCTATAAGTCATATCTTATGATAAGTGTCTTTTTCTGTGTGACTTATTTCACTTAGAATCGTCGTACCTAAATCCAATCATCATGCTGCTACTAGCCTTATGACGTTGATTTCATGGCTGAGTGATATTCCATTGTACATAAGGTCCACAACTTCTTTATCCATTTTTCTCTTTCCTGGGATATTTAAGGTGTAATGAAGTGGAGATTCTTGTCAACAGAGCAGCCCTAAACTTTGGGGTGCCTGTGTCTTGCTGATTTTTAGTTTTCCCAATTTATACGCCCATGAGTGGATGTGCCCTATGCTCCCTAAGCTCAGTTTTTTAGATGTTTCAGGACACACCGTGCACTTCTCCAGAGTGGCTGTTGGCAATTTACATCCCGCCCATAAGCGTAGCCAGGCTCCCGTTTCTCCATGGCCTGTCCTGCATTTGTGCTTTTGACACTTTATTCAGCATGGCCCTTTTGACCGATGGGAAGCGAGACTTCTTTGTAGCGCTGATTTGCCTTTCCAGGTTGCTTGGTTGGCCAAAAAGGGCGTATGCGTTTTTTCCTGAATATATTCAGGAAAAAACGCATACGCCCTTTTTGGCCAAGGGCATCATTGTCGAGGTTTTGCCGCTTTTCCTGTGCTTTAAAGGCGATTCGAATCTCCCTCCTGAAATCTGTTTCCTGCAATTCTGCCTTGCTTTCAAATCCTCTTCGTTGCCTTCCATCAATATATTTGTGGACGAGAGTCATCATTTATAAGTCTGCAGGTTTGTGAATTGCAGTGCCCCTGAGCTCCATTTTTCAACTCGCTTTCTTGGGAGCTGGCCGCAAGAGCGGAGGATTGCTTCAGGCCCTATTCTGGTCCCAGGCGGCAGGCTGAGCCTGTGGTTAATTCTTCTTCTTGAGGGGAAAATAGAGTGACCTGTGCCTGTCCCAACACCTAGAGCTAGTCTCTCATTGGTTCCCCCTCTTCCCGTTCATCCTCAGGACAAATTGCAACCTGTACGGAACAGGAGGTTAAAGGTGCTGATTCTCCAAGGAGGGAGATTGCTAGTAAAGCGGCTGGAATGGCGAACCCGAGCACAAGGAGATGAGAAATGAGGTGCGTTTTAGAAACCTTTCCCGATCACACGGTGTACCATCTTCTGGGTTTCTCATGCATGTTTTCGATGTAGGAAGATGCCCTTGAACCTGGAGATTTGGGACCCATGGGATGGGTACCACGCAGTATTACTTTAAAGGGTCTGCGTTTGCTCACCCAACCTCACCAAACCTCTCAGCCCCAAGAGTGTCCACCCTTATGTCTCAATCAGCTGTGGGTCTAGATATGGTCAATCCAGGTGGCATTACAGCCACTGAACGAATTTTGTAAGAATTTCTCTCTCTTTCACTGTCTTTGTTTCACGGGTTTTTAAAAGTAATTGATTTTTATAATGGGGTTTACCTGCTTTTCACTGCTGTGATTTTGCCGCTTTACACCCACTTGACTCACTTACAGAGAGATATCAATGCATAGGTTTCAAGATTCTTACTAGTCAGATATATTCTTGGGCGGTGAATTGGGGGTGTTGAGTCCAATTCATTGAGGAAGGAGTAGGGCTTGTCTATTACATATTGGTTTTATGGAACGGTATCTGAGATAATTTGAAACCCTTGTTGTATGCATCACCCCACCTCACCTTTCCCGTTAAGCAGCCATAGTGTGTTTTCTAAACGTGTGACTCTATTCTGTTTTGTAATTCAGTTCAAGGGTAGCGGTTTTTACATTCCCTCTATAAGTCATATCTTATGATAAGTGTCTTTTTCTGTGTGACTTATTTCACTTAGAATCGTCGTACCTAAATCCAATCATCATGCTGCTACTAGCCTTATGACGTTGATTTCATGGCTGAGTGATATTCCATTGTACATAAGGTCCACAACTTCTTTATCCATTTTTCTCTTTCCTGGGATATTTAAGGTGTAATGAAGTGGAGATTCTTGTCAACAGAGCAGCCCTAAACTTTGGGGTGCCTGTGTCTTGCTGATTTTTAGTTTTCCCAATTTATACGCCCATGAGTGGATGTGCCCTATGCTCCCTAAGCTCAGTTTTTTAGATGTTTCAGGACACACCGTGCACTTCTCCAGAGTGGCTGTTGGCAATTTACATCCCGCCCATAAGCGTAGCCAGGCTCCCGTTTCTCCATGGCCTGTCCTGCATTTGTGCTTTTGACCCTTTATTCAGCATGGCCCTTTTGACCGATGGGAAGCGAGACTTCTTTGTAGCGCTGATTTGCCTTTCCAGGTTGCTTGGTTGGCCAAAAAGGGCGTATGCGTTTTTTCCTGAATATATTCAGGAAAAAACGCATACGCCCTTTTTGGCCAAGGGCATCATTGTTGAGGTTTTGCCGCTTTTCCTGTGCTTTAAAGGCGATTCAAATCTCCCTCCTGAAATCTGTTTCCTGCAATTCTGCCTTGCTTTCAAATCCTCTTCGTTGCCTTCCCTCAATATATTTGTGGACGAGAGTCATCATTTATAAGTCTGCAGGTTTGTGAATTGCAGTGCCCCTGAGCTCCATTTTTCAACTCGCTTTCTTGGGAGCTGGCCGCAAAAGCGCAGGATTGCTTCAGGCCCTATTCTGGTCCCAGGCGGCAGGCTGAGCCTGTGGTTAATTCTTCTTCTTGAGGGGAAAATAGAGTGACCTGTGCCTGTCACAACACCTAGAGCTAGTCTCTCATTGGTTCCCCCTCTTCCCGTTCATCCTCAGGACAAATTGCAACCTGTACGGAACAGGAGGTTAAAGGTGCTGATTCTCCAAGGAGGGAGATTGCTAGTAAAGCGGCTGGAATGGCGAACCCGAGCACAAGGAGATGAGAAATGAGGTGCGTTTTAGAAACCTTTCCCGATCACACGGTGTACCATCTTCTGGGTTTCTCATGCATGTTTTCGATGTAGGAAGATGCCCTTGAACCTGGAGATTTGGGACCCATGGGATGGGTACCACGCAGTATTACTTTAAAGGGTCTGCGTTTGCTCACCCAACCTCACCAAACCTCTCAGCGCCAAGAGTGTCCACCCTTATGTCTCAATCAGCTGTGGGTCTAGATATGGTCAATCCAGGTGGCATTATAGCCGCTGAACGAATTTTGTAAGAATTTCTCTCTCTTTCACTGTCTTTGTTTCACAGGTTTTTAAAAGTAATTGATTTTTATAATGGGGTTTACCTGCTTTTCACTGCTGTGATTTTGCCGCTTTACACCCACTTGACTCAATTACAGAGAGATATCAATGCATAGGTTTCAAGATTCTTACTAGTCAGATATATTCTTGGGCGGTGAATTGGGGGTGTTGAGTCCAATTCATTGAGGAAGGAGTAGGGCTTGTCTATTACATATTGGGTTTATGGAACGGTATCTGAGATAATTTGAAACCCTTGTTGTATGCATCACCCCACCTCACCTTTCCCGTTAAGCAGCCATAGTGTGTTTTCTAAACGTGTGACTCTATTCTGTTTTGTAATTCAGTTCAAGGGTAGCGGTTTTTACATTCCCTCTATAAGTCATATCTTATGATAAGTGTCTTTTTCTGTGTGACTTATTTCACTTAGAATCGTCGTACCTAAATCCACTCATCATGCTGCTACTAGCCTTATGACGTTGATTTCATGGCTGAGTGATATTCCATTGTACATAAGGACCACAACTTCTTTATCCATTTTTCTCTTTCCTGGGATATTTAAGGTGTAACGAAGTGGAGATTCTTGTCAACAGAGCAGCCCTAAACTTTGGGGTGCCTGTGTCTTGCTGATTTTTAGTTTTCCCAATTTATACGCCCATGAGTGGATGTGCCCTATGCTCCCTAAGCTCAGTTTTTTAGATGTTTCAGGACACACCGTGCACTTCTCCAGAGTGGCTGTTGGCAATTTACATCCCGCCCATCAGCGTAGCCAGGCTCCCGTTTCTCCATGGCCTGTCCTGCATTTCTGGTTTTGACACTTTATTCAGCATGGCCCTTTTGACCGATGGGAAGCGAGACTTCTTTGTAGCGCTGATTTGCCTTTCCAGGTTGCTTGGTTGGCCAAAAAGGGCGTATGCGTTTTTTCCTGAATATATTCAGGAAAAAACGCATACGCCCTTTTTGGCCAAGGGCATCATTGTCGAGGTTTTGCCGCTTTTCCTGTGCTTTAAAGGCGATTCGAATCTCCCTCCTGAAATCTGTTTCCTGCAATTCTGCCTTGCTTTCAAATCCTCTTCGTTGCCTTCCATCAATATATTTGTGGACGAGAGTCATCATTTATAAGTCTGCAGGTTTGTGAATTGCAGTGCCCCTGAGCTCCATTTTTCAACTCGCTTTCTTGGGAGCTGGCCGCAAGAGCGGAGGATTGCTTCAGGCCCTATTCTGGTCCCAGGCGGCAGGCTGAGCCTGTGGTTAATTCTTCTTCTTGAGGGGAAAATAGAGTGACCTGTGCCTGTCCCAACACCTAGAGCTAGTCTCTCATTGGTTCCCCCTCTTCCCGTTCATCCTCAGGACAAATTGCAACCTGTACGGAACAGGAGGTTAAAGGTGCTGATTCTCCAAGGAGGGAGATTGCTAGTAAAGCGGCTGGAATGGCGAACCCGAGCACAAGGAGATGAGAAATGAGGTGCGTTTTAGAAACCTTTCCCGATCACACGGTGTACCATCTTCTGGGTTTCTCATGCATGTTTTCGATGTAGGAAGATGCCCTTGAACCTGGAGATTTGGGACCCATGGGATGGGTACCACGCAGTATTACTTTAAAGGGTCTGCGTTTGCTCACCCAACCTCACCAAACCTCTCAGCCCCAAGAGTGTCCACCCTTATGTCTCAATCAGCTGTGGGTCTAGATATGGTCAATCCAGGTGGCATTACAGCCACTGAACGAATTTTGTAAGAATTTCTCTCTCTTTCACTGTCTTTGTTTCACGGGTTTTTAAAAGTAATTGATTTTTATAATGGGGTTTACCTGCTTTTCACTGCTGTGATTTTGCCGCTTTACACCCACTTGACTCACTTACAGAGAGATATCAATGCATAGGTTTCAAGATTCTTACTAGTCAGATATATTCTTGGGCGGTGAATTGGGGGTGTTGAGTCCAATTCATTGAGGAAGGAGTAGGGCTTGTCTATTACATATTGGGTTTATGGAACGGTATCTGAGATAATTTGAAACCCTTGTTGTATGCATCACCCCACCTCACCTTTCCCGTTAAGCAGCCATAGTGTGTTTTCTAAACGTGTGACTCTATTCTGTTTTGTAATTCAGTTCAAGGGTAGCGGTTTTTACATTCCCTCTATAAGTCATATCTTATGATAAGTGTCTTTTTCTGTGTGACTTATTTCACTTAGAATCGTCGTACCTAAATCCAATCATCATGCTGCTACTAGCCTTATGACGTTGATTTCATGGCTGAGTGATATTCCATTGTACATAAGGTCCACAACTTCTTTATCCATTTTTCTCTTTCCTGGGATATTTAAGGTGTAATGAAGTGGAGATTCTTGTCAACAGAGCAGCCCTAAACTTTGGGGTGCCTGTGTCTTGCTGATTTTTAGTTTTCCCAATTTATACGCCCATGAGTGGATGTGCCCTATGCTCCCTAAGCTCAGTTTTTTAGATGTTTCAGGACACACCGTGCACTTCTCCAGAGTGGCTGTTGGCAATTTACATCCCGCCCATCAGCGTAGCCAGGCTCCCGTTTCTCCATGGCCTGTCCTGCATTTCTGGTTTTGACACTTTATTCAGCATGGCCCTTTTGACCGATGGGAAGCGAGACTTCTTTGTAGCGCTGATTTGCCTTTCCAGGTTGCTTGGTTGGCCAAAAAGGGCGTATGCATTTTTTCCTGAATATATTCAGGAAAAAACGCATACGCCCTTTTTGGCCAAGGGCATCATTGTCGAGGTTTTGCCGCTTCTCCTGTGCTTTAAAGGCGATTCGAATCTCCCTCCTGAAATCTGTTTCCTGCAATTCTGCCTTGCTTTCAAATCCTCTTCGTTGCCTTCCCTCAATATATTTGTGGACGAGAGTCATCATTTATAAGTCTGCAGGTTTGTGAATTGCAGTGCCCCTGAGCTCCATTTTTCAACTCGCTTTCTTGGGCGCTGGCCGCAAAAGCGCAGGATTGCTTCAGGCCCTATTCTGGTCCCAGGCGGCAGGCTGAGCCTGTGGTTAATTCTTCTTCCTGATGGGAAAATAGAGTGACCTCTGCCTGTCCCAACACCTAGAGCTAGTATCTCATTGGTTCCCCCTCTTCCCGTTCATCCTCAGGACAAATTGCAACCTGTACGGAACAGGAGGTTAAAGGTGCTGATTCTCCAAGGAGGGAGATTGCTAGTAAAGCGGCTGGAATGGCGAACCCAAGCACAAGGAGATGAGAAATGAAGTGCGTTTTAGAAACCTTTCCCGATCACACGGTGTACCATCTTCTGGGTTTCTCATGAATGTTTTCGATGTAGAAAGATGCCCTTGAACCTGGAGATTTGGGACCCATGGGATGGGTACCACGCAGTATTACTTTATAGGGTCTGCGTTTGCTCTCCCAACCTCACCAAACCTCTCAGCCCCAAGAGTGTCCACCCTTATGTCTCAATCAGCTGTGGGTCTAGATATGGTCAATCCAGGTGGCATCACAGCCCCTGAACGAATTTTGTAAGAATTTCTCTCTCTTTCACTGTCTTTGTTTCACGGGTTTTTAAAAGTAATTGATTTTTATAATGGGGTTTACCTGCTTTTCACTGCTGTGATTTTGCCGCTTTACACCCACTTGACTCACTTACAGAGAGATATCAATGCATAGGTTTCAAGATTCTTACTAGTCAGATATATTCTTGGGCGGTGAATTGGGGGTGTTGAGTCCAATTCATTGAGGAAGGAGTAGGGCTTGTCTATTACATATTGGGTTTATGGAACGGTATCTGAGATAATTTGAAACCCTTGTTGTATGCATCACCCCACCTCACCTTTCCCGTTAAGCAGCCATAGTGTGTTTTCTAAACGTGTGACTCTATTCTGTTTTGTAATTCAGTTCAAGGGTAGCGGTTTTTACATTCCCTCTATAAGTCATATCTTATGATAAGTGTCTTTTTCTGTGTGACTTATTTCACTTAGAATCTTCGTACCTAAATCCACTCATCATGCTGCTACTAGCCTTATGACGTTGATTTCACGGCTGAGTGATATTCCATTGTACATAAGGACCACAAATTCTTTATCCATTTTTCTCTTTCCTGGGATATTTAAGGTGTAACGAAGTGGAGATTCTTGTCAACAGAGCAGCCCTAAACTTTGGGGTGCCTGTGTCTTGCTGATTTTTAGTTTTCCCAATTTATACGCCCATGAGTGGATGTGCCCTATGCTCCCTAAGCTCAGTTTTTTAGATGTTTCAGGACACACCGTGCACTTCTCCAGAGTGGCTGTTGGCAATTTACATCCCGCCCATCAGCGTAGCCAGGCTCCCGTTTCTCCATGGCCTGTCCTGCATTTCTGGTTTTGACACTTTATTCAGCATGGCCCTTTTGACCGATGGGAAGCGAGACTTCTTTGTAGCGCTGATTTGCCTTTCCAGGTTGCTTGGTTGGCCAAAAAGGGCGTATGCGTTTTATCCTGAATATATTCAGGAAAAAACGCATACGCCCTTTTTGGCCAAGGGCATCATTGTCGAGGTTTTGCCGCTTTTCCTGTGGTTTAAAGGCGATTCGAATCTCCCTCCTGAAATCTGTTTTCTGCAATTCTGCCTTGCTTTCAAATCCTCTTCGTTGCCTTCCCTCAATATATTTGTGGAAGAGAGTCATCATTTATAAGTCTGCAGGTTTGTGAATTGCAGTGCCCCTGAGCTCCATTTTTCAACTCGCTTTCTTGGGCGCTGGCCGCAAAAGCGCAGGATTGCTTCAGGCCCTATTCTGGTCCCAGGCGGCAGGCTGAGCCTGTGGTTAATTCTTCTTCCTGATGGGAAAATAGAGTGACCTCTGCCTGTCCCAACACCTAGAGCTAGTATCTCATTGGTTCCCCCTCTTCCCGTTCATCCTCAGGACAAATTGCAACCTGTACGGAACAGGAGGTTAAAGGTGCTGATTCTCCAAGGAGGGAGATTGCTAGTAAAGCGGCTGGAATGGCGAACCCAAGCACAAGGAGATGAGAAATGAAGTGCGTTTTAGAAATCTTTCCCGATCACACGGTGTACCATCTTCTGGGTTTCTCATGAATGTTTTCGATGTAGAAAGATGCCCTTGAACCTGGAGATTTGGGACCCATGGGATGGGTACCACGCAGTATTACTTTATAGGGTCTGCGTTTGCTCTCCCAACCTCACCAAACCTCTCAGCCCCAAGAGTGTCCACCCTTATGTCTCAATCAGCTGTGGGTCTAGATATGGTCAATCCAGGTGGCATCACAGCCCCTGAACGAATTTTGTAAGAATTTCTCTCTCTTTCACTGTCTTTGTTTCACGGGTTTTTAAAAGTAATTGATTTTTATAATGGGGTTTACCTGCTTTTCACTGCTGTGATTTTGCCGCTTTACACCCACTTGACTCACTTACAGAGAGATATCAATGCATAGGTTTCAAGATTCTTACTAGTCAGATATATTCTTGGGCGGTGAATTGGGGGTGTTGAGTCCAATTCATTGAGGAAGGAGTAGGGCTTGTCTATTACATATTGGGTTTATGGAACGGTATCTGAGATAATTTGAAACCCTTGTTGTATGCATCACCCCACCTCACCTTTCCCGTTAAGCAGCCATAGTGTGTTTTCTAAACGTGTGACTCTATTCTGTTTTGTAATTCAGTTCAAGGGTAGCGGTTTTTACATTCCCTCTATAAGTCATATCTTATGATAAGTGTCTTTCTCTGTGTGACTTATTTCACTTAGAATCTTCGTACCTAAATCCACTCATCATGCTGCTACTAGCCTTATGACGTTGATTTCACGGCTGAGTGATATTCCATTGTACATAAGGACCACAAATTCTTTATCCATTTTTCTCTTTCCTGGGATATTTAAGGTGTAACGAAGTGGAGATTCTTGTCAACAGAGCAGCCCTAAACTTTGGGGTGCCTGTGTCTTGCTGATTTTTAGTTTTCCCAATTTATACGCCCATGAGTGGATGTGCCCTATGCTCCCTAAGCTCAGTTTTTTAGATGTTTCAGGACACACCGTGCACTTCTCCAGAGTGGCTGTTGGCAATTTACATCCCGCCCATCAGCGTAGCCAGGCTCCCGTTTCTCCATGGCCTGTCCTGCATTTCTGGTTTTGACACTTTATTCAGCATGGCCCTTTTGACCGATGGGAAGCGAGACTTCTTTGTAGCGCTGATTTGCCTTTCCAGGTTGCTTGGTTGGCCAAAAAGGGCGTATGCATTTTTTCCTGAATATATTCAGGAAAAAACGCATACGCCCTTTTTGGCCAAGGGCATCATTGTCGAGGTTTTGCCGCTTCTCCTGTGCTTTAAAGGCGATTCGAATCTCCCTCCTGAAATCTGTTTCCTGCAATTCTGCCTTGCTTTCAAATCCTCTTCGTTGCCTTCCCTCAATATATTTGTGGACGAGAGTCATCATTTATAAGTCTGCAGGTTTGTGAATTGCAGTGCCCCTGAGCTCCATTTTTCAACTCGCTTTCTTGGGCGCTGGCCGCAAAAGCGCAGGATTGCTTCAGGCCCTATTCTGGTCCCAGGCGGCAGGCTGAGCCTGTGGTTAATTCTTCTTGATAATGGGAAAATAGAGGGACCTCTGCCTGTCCCAACACCTAGAGCTTGTCTCTCATTGGTTCCCCCTCTTCCCTTTCATCCTCAGGACAAATTGCAACCTGTACGGAACAGGAGGTTAAAGGTGCTGATTCTCCAAGGAGGGAGATTGCTAGTAAAGCGGCTGGAATGGCGAACCCAAGCACAAGGAGATGAGAAATGAAGTGCGTTTTAGAAACCTTTCCCGATCACACGGTGTACCATCTTCTGGGTTTCTCATGAATGTTTTCGATGTAGAAAGATGCCCTTGAACCTGGAGATTTGGGACCCATGGGATGGGTACCACGCAGTATTACTTTATAGGGTCTGCGTTTGCTCTCCCAACCTCACCAAACCTCTCAGCCCCAAGAGTGTCCACCCTTATGTCTCAATCAGCTGTGGGTCTAGATATGGTCAATCCAGGTGGCATCACAGCCCCTGAACGAATTTTGTAAGAATTTCTCTCTCTTTCACTGTCTTTGTTTCACGGGTTTTTAAAAGTAATTGATTTTTATAATGGGGTTTACCTGCTTTTCACTGCTGTGATTTTGCCGCTTTACACCCACTTGACTCACTTACAGAGAGATATCAATGCATAGGTTTCAAGATTCTTACTAGTCAGATATATTCTTGGGCGGTGAATTGGGGGTGTTGAGTCCAATTCATTGAGGAAGGAGTAGGGCTTGTCTATTACATATTGGGTTTATGGAACGGTATCTGAGATAATTTGAAACCCTTGTTGTATGCATCACCCCACCTCACCTTTCCCGTTAAGCAGCCATAGTGTGTTTTCTAAACGTGTGACTCTATTCTGTTTTGTAATTCAGTTCAAGGGTAGCGGTTTTTACATTCCCTCTATAAGTCATATCTTATGATAAGTGTCTTTTTCTGTGTGACTTATTTCACTTAGAATCTTCGTACCTAAATCCACTCATCATGCTGCTACTAGCCTTATGACGTTGATTTCACGGCTGAGTGATATTCCATTGTACATAAGGACCACAAATTCTTTATCCATTTTTCTCTTTCCTGGGATATTTAAGGTGTAACGAAGTGGAGATTCTTGTCAACAGAGCAGCCCTAAACTTTGGGGTGCCTGTGTCTTGCTGATTTTTAGTTTTCCCAATTTATACGCCCATGAGTGGATGTGCCCTATGCTCCCTAAGCTCAGTTTTTTAGATGTTTCAGGACACACCGTGCACTTCTCCAGAGTGGCTGTTGGCAATTTACATCCCGCCCATCAGCGTAGCCAGGCTCCCGTTTCTCCATGGCCTGTCCTGCATTTCTGGTTTTGACACTTTATTCAGCATGGCCCTTTTGACCGATGGGAAGCGAGACTTCTTTGTAGCGCTGATTTGCCTTTCCAGGTTGCTTGGTTGGCCAAAAAGGGCGTATGCATTTTTTCCTGAATATATTCAGGAAAAAACGCATACGCCCTTTTTGGCCAAGGGCATCATTGTCGAGGTTTTGCCGCTTCTCCTGTGCTTTAAAGGCGATTCGAATCTCCCTCCTGAAATCTGTTTCCTGCAATTCTGCCTTGCTTTCAAATCCTCTTCGTTGCCTTCCCTCAATATATTTGTGGAAGAGAGTCATCATTTATAAGTCTGCAGGTTTGTGAATTGCAGTGCCCCTGAGCTCCATTTTTCAACTCGCTTTCTTGGGCGCTGGCCGCAAAAGCGCAGGATTGCTTCAGGCCCTATTCTGGTCCCAGGCGGCAGGCTGAGCCTGTGGTTAATTCTTCTTGATAATGGGAAAATAGAGTGACCTCTGCCTGTCCCAACACCTAGAGCTAGTATCTCATTGGTTCCCCCTCTTCCCGTTCATCCTCAGGACAAATTGCAACCTGTACGGAACAGGAGGTTAAAGGTGCTGATTCTCCAAGGAGGGAGATTGCTAGTAAAGCGGCTGGAATGGCGAACCCAAGCACAAGGAGATGAGAAATGAAGTGCGTTTTAGAAACCTTTCCCGATCACACGGTGTACCATCTTCTGGGTTTCTCATGAATGTTTTCGATGTAGAAAGATGCCCTTGAACCTGGAGATTTGGGACCCATGGGATGGGTACCACGCAGTATTACTTTATAGGGTCTGCGTTTGCTCTCCCAACCTCACCAAACCTCTCAGCCCCAAGAGTGTCCACCCTTATGTCTCAATCAGCTGTGGGTCTAGATATGGTCAATCCAGGTGGCATCACAGCCCCTGAACGAATTTTGTAAGAATTTCTCTCTCTTTCACTGTCTTTGTTTCACGGGTTTTTAAAAGTAATTGATTTTTATAATGGGGTTTACCTGCTTTTCACTGCTGTGATTTTGCCGCTTTACACCCACTTGACTCACTTACAGAGAGATATCAATGCATAGGTTTCAAGATTCTTACTAGTCAGATATATTCTTGGGCGGTGAATTGGGGGTGTTGAGTCCAATTCATTGAGGAAGGAGTAGGGCTTGTCTATTACATATTGGGTTTATGGAACGGTATCTGAGATAATTTGAAACCCTTGTTGTATGCATCACCCCACCTCACCTTTCCCGTTAAGCAGCCATAGTGTGTTTTCTAAACGTGTGACTCTATTCTGTTTTGTAATTCAGTTCAAGGGTAGCGGTTTTTACATTCCCTCTATAAGTCATATCTTATGATAAGTGTCTTTTTCTGTGTGACTTATTTCACTTAGAATCTTCGTACCTAAATCCACTCATCATGCTGCTACTAGCCTTATGACGTTGATTTCACGGCTGAGTGATATTCCATTGTACATAAGGACCACAAATTCTTTATCCATTTTTCTCTTTCCTGGGATATTTAAGGTGTAACGAAGTGGAGATTCTTGTCAACAGAGCAGCCCTAAACTTTGGGGTGCCTGTGTCTTGCTGATTTTTAGTTTTCCCAATTTATACGCCCATGAGTGGATGTGCCCTATGCTCCCTAAGCTCAGTTTTTTAGATGTTTCAGGACACACCGTGCACTTCTCCAGAGTGGCTGTTGGCAATTTACATCCCGCCCATCAGCGTAGCCAGGCTCCCGTTTCTCCATGGCCTGTCCTGCATTTCTGGTTTTGACACTTTATTCAGCATGGCCCTTTTGACCGATGGGAAGCGAGACTTCTTTGTAGCGCTGATTTGCCTTTCCAGGTTGCTTGGTTGGCCAAAAAGGGCGTATGCGTTTTATCCTGAATATATTCAGGAAAAAACGCATACGCCCTTTTTGGCCAAGGGCATCATTGTCGAGGTTTTGCCGCTTTTCCTGTGGTTTAAAGGCGATTCGAATCTCCCTCCTGAAATCTGTTTTCTGCAATTCTGCCTTGCTTTCAAATCCTCTTCGTTGCCTTCCCTCAATATATTTGTGGAAGAGAGTCATCATTTATAAGTCTGCAGGTTTGTGAATTGCAGTGCCCCTGAGCTCCATTTTTCAACTCGCTTTCTTGGGCGCTGGCCGCAAAAGCGCAGGATTGCTTCAGGCCCTATTCTGGTCCCAGGCGGCAGGCTGAGCCTGTGGTTAATTCTTCTTGATAATGGGAAAATAGAGGGACCTCTGCCTGTCCCAACACCTAGAGCTAGTATCTCATTGGTTCCCCCTCTTCCCGTTCATCCTCAGGACAAATTGCAACCTGTACGGAACAGGAGGTTAAAGGTGCTGATTCTCCAAGGAGGGAGATTGCTAGTAAAGCGGCTGGAATGGCGAACCCAAGCACAAGGAGATGAGAAATGAAGTGCGTTTTAGAAACCTTTCCCGATCACACGGTGTACCATCTTCTGGGTTTCTCATGAATGTTTTCGATGTAGAAAGATGCCCTTGAACCTGGAGATTTGGGACCCATGGGATGGGTACCACGCAGTATTACTTTATAGGGTCTGCGTTTGCTCTCCCAACCTCACCAAACCTCTCAGCCCCAAGAGTGTCCACCCTTATGTCTCAATCAGCTGTGGGTCTAGATATGGTCAATCCAGGTGGCATCACAGCCCCTGAACGAATTTTGTAAGAATTTCTCTCTCTTTCACTGTCTTTGTTTCACGGGTTTTTAAAAGTAATTGATTTTTATAATGGGGTTTACCTGCTTTTCACTGCTGTGATTTTGCCGCTTTACACCCACTTGACTCACTTACAGAGAGATATCAATGCATAGGTTTCAAGATTCTTACTAGTCAGATATATTCTTGGGCGGTGAATTGGGGGTGTTGAGTCCAATTCATTGAGGAAGGAGTAGGGCTTGTCTATTACATATTGGGTTTATGGAACGGTATCTGAGATAATTTGAAACCCTTGTTGTATGCATCACCCCACCTCACCTTTCCCGTTAAGCAGCCATAGTGTGTTTTCTAAACGTGTGACTCTATTCTGTTTTGTAATTCAGTTCAAGGGTAGCGGTTTTTACATTCCCTCTATAAGTCATATCTTATGATAAGTGTCTTTTTCTGTGTGACTTATTTCACTTAGAATCTTCGTACCTAAATCCACTCATCATGCTGCTACTAGCCTTATGACGTTGATTTCACGGCTGAGTGATATTCCATTGTACATAAGGACCACAAATTCTTTATCCATTTTTCTCTTTCCTGGGATATTTAAGGTGTAACGAAGTGGAGATTCTTGTCAACAGAGCAGCCCTAAACTTTGGGGTGCCTGTGTCTTGCTGATTTTTAGTTTTCCCAATTTATACGCCCATGAGTGGATGTGCCCTATGCTCCCTAAGCTCAGTTTTTTAGATGTTTCAGGACACACCGTGCACTTCTCCAGAGTGGCTGTTGGCAATTTACATCCCGCCCATCAGCGTAGCCAGGCTCCCGTTTCTCCATGGCCTGTCCTGCATTTCTGGTTTTGACACTTTATTCAGCATGGCCCTTTTGACCGATGGGAAGCGAGACTTCTTTGTAGCGCTGATTTGCCTTTCCAGGTTGCTTGGTTGGCCAAAAAGGGCGTATGCGTTTTATCCTGAATATATTCAGGAAAAAACGCATACGCCCTTTTTGGCCAAGGGCATCATTGTCGAGGTTTTGCCGCTTTTCCTGTGGTTTAAAGGCGATTCGAATCTCCCTCCTGAAATCTGTTTTCTGCAATTCTGCCTTGCTTTCAAATCCTCTTCGTTGCCTTCCCTCAATATATTTGTGGAAGAGAGTCATCATTTATAAGTCTGCAGGTTTGTGAATTGCAGTGCCCCTGAGCTCCATTTTTCAACTCGCTTTCTTGGGCGCTGGCCGCAAAAGCGCAGGATTGCTTCAGGCCCTATTCTGGTCCCAGGCGGCAGGCTGAGCCTGTGGTTAATTCTTCTTGATAATGGGAAAATAGAGGGACCTCTGCCTGTCCCAACACCTAGAGCTAGTATCTCATTGGTTCCCCCTCTTCCCGTTCATCCTCAGGACAAATTGCAACCTGTACGGAACAGGAGGTTAAAGGTGCTGATTCTCCAAGGAGGGAGATTGCTAGTAAAGCGGCTGGAATGGCGAACCCAAGCACAAGGAGATGAGAAATGAAGTGCGTTTTAGAAACCTTTCCCGATCACACGGTGTACCATCTTCTGGGTTTCTCATGAATGTTTTCGATGTAGAAAGATGCCCTTGAACCTGGAGATTTGGGACCCATGGGATGGGTACCACGCAGTATTACTTTATAGGGTCTGCGTTTGCTCTCCCAACCTCACCAAACCTCTCAGCCCCAAGAGTGTCCACCCTTATGTCTCAATCAGCTGTGGGTCTAGATATGGTCAATCCAGGTGGCATCACAGCCCCTGAACGAATTTTGTAAGAATTTCTCTCTCTTTCACTGTCTTTGTTTCACGGGTTTTTAAAAGTAATTGATTTTTATAATGGGGTTTACCTGCTTTTCACTGCTGTGATTTTGCCGCTTTACACCCACTTGACTCACTTACAGAGAGATATCAATGCATAGGTTTCAAGATTCTTACTAGTCAGATATATTCTTGGGCGGTGAATTGGGGGTGTTGAGTCCAATTCATTGAGGAAGGAGTAGGGCTTGTCTATTACATATTGGGTTTATGGAACGGTATCTGAGATAATTTGAAACCCTTGTTGTATGCATCACCCCACCTCACCTTTCCCGTTAAGCAGCCATAGTGTGTTTTCTAAACGTGTGACTCTATTCTGTTTTGTAATTCAGTTCAAGGGTAGCGGTTTTTACATTCCCTCTATAAGTCATATCTTATGATAAGTGTCTTTTTCTGTGTGACTTATTTCACTTAGAATCTTCGTACCTAAATCCACTCATCATGCTGCTACTAGCCTTATGACGTTGATTTCACGGCTGAGTGATATTCCATTGTACATAAGGACCACAAATTCTTTATCCATTTTTCTCTTTCCTGGGATATTTAAGGTGTAACGAAGTGGAGATTCTTGTCAACAGAGCAGCCCTAAACTTTGGGGTGCCTGTGTCTTGCTGATTTTTAGTTTTCCCAATTTATACGCCCATGAGTGGATGTGCCCTATGCTCCCTAAGCTCAGTTTTTTAGATGTTTCAGGACACACCGTGCACTTCTCCAGAGTGGCTGTTGGCAATTTACATCCCGCCCATCAGCGTAGCCAGGCTCCCGTTTCTCCATGGCCTGTCCTGCATTTCTGGTTTTGACACTTTATTCAGCATGGCCCTTTTGACCGATGGGAAGCGAGACTTCTTTGTAGCGCTGATTTGCCTTTCCAGGTTGCTTGGTTGGCCAAAAAGGGCGTATGCGTTTTATCCTGAATATATTCAGGAAAAAACGCATACGCCCTTTTTGGCCAAGGGCATCATTGTCGAGGTTTTGCCGCTTTTCCTGTGGTTTAAAGGCGATTCGAATCTCCCTCCTGAAATCTGTTTTCTGCAATTCTGCCTTGCTTTCAAATCCTCTTCGTTGCCTTCCCTCAATATATTTGTGGAAGAGAGTCATCATTTATAAGTCTGCAGGTTTGTGAATTGCAGTGCCCCTGAGCTCCATTTTTCAACTCGCTTTCTTGGGCGCTGGCCGCAAAAGCGCAGGATTGCTTCAGGCCCTATTCTGGTCCCAGGCGGCAGGCTGAGCCTGTGGTTAATTCTTCTTGATAATGGGAAAATAGAGGGACCTCTGCCTGTCCCAACACCTAGAGCTAGTATCTCATTGGTTCCCCCTCTTCCCGTTCATCCTCAGGACAAATTGCAACCTGTACGGAACAGGAGGTTAAAGGTGCTGATTCTCCAAGGAGGGAGATTGCTAGTAAAGCGGCTGGAATGGCGAACCCAAGCACAAGGAGATGAGAAATGAAGTGCGTTTTAGAAACCTTTCCCGATCACACGGTGTACCATCTTCTGGGTTTCTCATGAATGTTTTCGATGTAGAAAGATGCCCTTGAACCTGGAGATTTGGGACCCATGGGATGGGTACCACGCAGTATTACTTTATAGGGTCTGCGTTTGCTCTCCCAACCTCACCAAACCTCTCAGCCCCAAGAGTGTCCACCCTTATGTCTCAATCAGCTGTGGGTCTAGATATGGTCAATCCAGGTGGCATCACAGCCCCTGAACGAATTTTGTAAGAATTTCTCTCTCTTTCACTGTCTTTGTTTCACGGGTTTTTAAAAGTAATTGATTTTTATAATGGGGTTTACCTGCTTTTCACTGCTGTGATTTTGCCGCTTTACACCCACTTGACTCACTTACAGAGAGATATCAATGCATAGGTTTCAAGATTCTTACTAGTCAGATATATTCTTGGGCGGTGAATTGGGGGTGTTGAGTCCAATTCATTGAGGAAGGAGTAGGGCTTGTCTATTACATATTGGGTTTATGGAACGGTATCTGAGATAATTTGAAACCCTTGTTGTATGCATCACCCCACCTCACCTTTCCCGTTAAGCAGCCATAGTGTGTTTTCTAAACGTGTGACTCTATTCTGTTTTGTAATTCAGTTCAAGGGTAGCGGTTTTTACATTCCCTCTATAAGTCATATCTTATGATAAGTGTCTTTTTCTGTGTGACTTATTTCACTTAGAATCTTCGTACCTAAATCCACTCATCATGCTGCTACTAGCCTTATGACGTTGATTTCACGGCTGAGTGATATTCCATTGTACATAAGGACCACAAATTCTTTATCCATTTTTCTCTTTCCTGGGATATTTAAGGTGTAACGAAGTGGAGATTCTTGTCAACAGAGCAGCCCTAAACTTTGGGGTGCCTGTGTCTTGCTGATTTTTAGTTTTCCCAATTTATACGCCCATGAGTGGATGTGCCCTATGCTCCCTAAGCTCAGTTTTTTAGATGTTTCAGGACACACCGTGCACTTCTCCAGAGTGGCTGTTGGCAATTTACATCCCGCCCATCAGCGTAGCCAGGCTCCCGTTTCTCCATGGCCTGTCCTGCATTTCTGGTTTTGACACTTTATTCAGCATGGCCCTTTTGACCGATGGGAAGCGAGACTTCTTTGTAGCGCTGATTTGCCTTTCCAGGTTGCTTGGTTGGCCAAAAAGGGCGTATGCGTTTTATCCTGAATATATTCAGGAAAAAACGCATACGCCCTTTTTGGCCAAGGGCATCATTGTCGAGGTTTTGCCGCTTTTCCTGTGGTTTAAAGGCGATTCGAATCTCCCTCCTGAAATCTGTTTTCTGCAATTCTGCCTTGCTTTCAAATCCTCTTCGTTGCCTTCCCTCAATATATTTGTGGAAGAGAGTCATCATTTATAAGTCTGCAGGTTTGTGAATTGCAGTGCCCCTGAGCTCCATTTTTCAACTCGCTTTCTTGGGCGCTGGCCGCAAAAGCGCAGGATTGCTTCAGGCCCTATTCTGGTCCCAGGCGGCAGGCTGAGCCTGTGGTTAATTCTTCTTGATAATGGGAAAATAGAGGGACCTCTGCCTGTCCCAACACCTAGAGCTAGTATCTCATTGGTTCCCCCTCTTCCCGTTCATCCTCAGGACAAATTGCAACCTGTACGGAACAGGAGGTTAAAGGTGCTGATTCTCCAAGGAGGGAGATTGCTAGTAAAGCGGCTGGAATGGCGAACCCAAGCACAAGGAGATGAGAAATGAAGTGCGTTTTAGAAACCTTTCCCGATCACACGGTGTACCATCTTCTGGGTTTCTCATGAATGTTTTCGATGTAGAAAGATGCCCTTGAACCTGGAGATTTGGGACCCATGGGATGGGTACCACGCAGTATTACTTTATAGGGTCTGCGTTTGCTCTCCCAACCTCACCAAACCTCTCAGCCCCAAGAGTGTCCACCCTTATGTCTCAATCAGCTGTGGGTCTAGATATGGTCAATCCAGGTGGCATCACAGCCCCTGAACGAATTTTGTAAGAATTTCTCTCTCTTTCACTGTCTTTGTTTCACGGGTTTTTAAAAGTAATTGATTTTTATAATGGGGTTTACCTGCTTTTCACTGCTGTGATTTTGCCGCTTTACACCCACTTGACTCACTTACAGAGAGATATCAATGCATAGGTTTCAAGATTCTTACTAGTCAGATATATTCTTGGGCGGTGAATTGGGGGTGTTGAGTCCAATTCATTGAGGAAGGAGTAGGGCTTGTCTATTACATATTGGGTTTATGGAACGGTATCTGAGATAATTTGAAACCCTTGTTGTATGCATCACCCCACCTCACCTTTCCCGTTAAGCAGCCATAGTGTGTTTTCTAAACGTGTGACTCTATTCTGTTTTGTAATTCAGTTCAAGGGTAGCGGTTTTTACATTCCCTCTATAAGTCATATCTTATGATAAGTGTCTTTTTCTGTGTGACTTATTTCACTTAGAATCTTCGTACCTAAATCCACTCATCATGCTGCTACTAGCCTTATGACGTTGATTTCACGGCTGAGTGATATTCCATTGTACATAAGGACCACAAATTCTTTATCCATTTTTCTCTTTCCTGGGATATTTAAGGTGTAACGAAGTGGAGATTCTTGTCAACAGAGCAGCCCTAAACTTTGGGGTGCCTGTGTCTTGCTGATTTTTAGTTTTCCCAATTTATACGCCCATGAGTGGATGTGCCCTATGCTCCCTAAGCTCAGTTTTTTAGATGTTTCAGGACACACCGTGCACTTCTCCAGAGTGGCTGTTGGCAATTTACATCCCGCCCATCAGCGTAGCCAGGCTCCCGTTTCTCCATGGCCTGTCCTGCATTTCTGGTTTTGACACTTTATTCAGCATGGCCCTTTTGACCGATGGGAAGCGAGACTTCTTTGTAGCGCTGATTTGCCTTTCCAGGTTGCTTGGTTGGCCAAAAAGGGCGTATGCGTTTTATCCTGAATATATTCAGGAAAAAACGCATACGCCCTTTTTGGCCAAGGGCATCATTGTCGAGGTTTTGCCGCTTTTCCTGTGGTTTAAAGGCGATTCGAATCTCCCTCCTGAAATCTGTTTCCTGCAATTCTGCCTTGCTTTCAAATCCTCTTCGTTGCCTTCCCTCAATATATTTGTGGACGAGAGTCATCATTTATAAGTCTGCAGGTTTGTGAATTGCAGTGCCCCTGAGCTCCATTTTTCAACTCGCTTTCTTGGGCGCTGGCCGCAAAAGCGCAGGATTGCTTCAGGCCCTATTCTGGTCCCAGGCGGCAGGCTGAGCCTGTGGTTAATTCTTCTTGATAATGGGAAAATAGAGGGACCTCTGCCTGTCCCAACACCTAGAGCTTGTCTCTCATTGGTTCCCCCTCTTCCCTTTCATCCTCAGGACAAATTGCAACCTGTACGGAACAGGAGGTTAAAGGTGCTGATTCTCCAAGGAGGGAGATTGCTAGTAAAGCGGCTGGAATGGCGAACCCAAGCACAAGGAGATGAGAAATGAAGTGCGTTTTAGAAACCTTTCCCGATCACACGGTGTACCATCTTCTGGGTTTCTCATGAATGTTTTCGATGTAGAAAGATGCCCTTGAACCTGGAGATTTGGGACCCATGGGATGGGTACCACGCAGTATTACTTTATAGGGTCTGCGTTTGCTCTCCCAACCTCACCAAACCTCTCAGCCCCAAGAGTGTCCACCCTTATGTCTCAATCAGCTGTGGGTCTAGATATGGTCAATCCAGGTGGCATCACAGCCCCTGAACGAATTTTGTAAGAATTTCTCTCTCTTTCACTGTCTTTGTTTCACGGGTTTTTAAAAGTAATTGATTTTTATAATGGGGTTTACCTGCTTTTCACTGCTGTGATTTTGCCGCTTTACACCCACTTGACTCACTTACAGAGAGATATCAATGCATAGGTTTCAAGATTCTTACTAGTCAGATATATTCTTGGGCGGTGAATTGGGGGTGTTGAGTCCAATTCATTGAGGAAGGAGTAGGGCTTGTCTATTACATATTGGGTTTATGGAACGGTATCTGAGATAATTTGAAACCCTTGTTGTATGCATCACCCCACCTCACCTTTCCCGTTAAGCAGCCATAGTGTGTTTTCTAAACGTGTGACTCTATTCTGTTTTGTAATTCAGTTCAAGGGTAGCGGTTTTTACATTCCCTCTATAAGTCATATCTTATGATAAGTGTCTTTTTCTGTGTGACTTATTTCACTTAGAATCTTCGTACCTAAATCCACTCATCATGCTGCTACTAGCCTTATGACGTTGATTTCACGGCTGAGTGATATTCCATTGTACATAAGGACCACAAATTCTTTATCCATTTTTCTCTTTCCTGGGATATTTAAGGTGTAACGAAGTGGAGATTCTTGTCAACAGAGCAGCCCTAAACTTTGGGGTGCCTGTGTCTTGCTGATTTTTAGTTTTCCCAATTTATACGCCCATGAGTGGATGTGCCCTATGCTCCCTAAGCTCAGTTTTTTAGATGTTTCAGGACACACCGTGCACTTCTCCAGAGTGGCTGTTGGCAATTTACATCCCGCCCATCAGCGTAGCCAGGCTCCCGTTTCTCCATGGCCTGTCCTGCATTTCTGGTTTTGACACTTTATTCAGCATGGCCCTTTTGACCGATGGGAAGCGAGACTTCTTTGTAGCGCTGATTTGCCTTTCCAGGTTGCTTGGTTGGCCAAAAAGGGCGTATGCATTTTTTCCTGAATATATTCAGGAAAAAACGCATACGCCCTTTTTGGCCAAGGGCATCATTGTCGAGGTTTTGCCGCTTCTCCTGTGCTTTAAAGGCGATTCGAATCTCCCTCCTGAAATCTGTTTCCTGCAATTCTGCCTTGCTTTCAAATCCTCTTCGTTGCCTTCCCTCAATATATTTGTGGACGAGAGTCATCATTTATAAGTCTGCAGGTTTGTGAATTGCAGTGCCCCTGAGCTCCATTTTTCAACTCGCTTTCTTGGGCGCTGGCCGCAAAAGCGCAGGATTGCTTCAGGCCCTATTCTGGTCCCAGGCGGCAGGCTGAGCCTGTGGTTAATTCTTCTTGATAATGGGAAAATAGAGGGACCTCTGCCTGTCCCAACACCTGGAGCTTGTCTCTCATTGGTTCCCCCTCTTCCCTTTCATCCTCAGGACAAATTGCAAGCTGTACGGAACAGGAGGTTAAAGGTGCTGATTCTCCAAGGAGGGAGATTGCTAGTAAAGCGGTTGGAATGGCGAACCCGAGCACAAGGAGATGAGAAATGAGGTGCGTTTTAGAAACTTTTCCCGATCACACGGTGTACCATCTTCTGGGTTGCTCATGCATGTTTTCGATGTAGGAAGATGCCCTTGAACCTGGAGATTTGGGACCCATGGGATGGGTACCACGCAGTATTACTTTAAAGGGTCTGCGTTTGCTCACCCAACCTCACCAAACCTCTCAGCCCCAAGAGTGTCCACCCTTATGTCTCAATCAGCTGTGGGTCTAGATATGGTCAATCCAGGTGGCATTACAGCCGCTGAACGAATTTTGTAAGAATTTCTCTCTCTTTCACTGTCTTTGTTTCACGGGTTTTTAAAAGTAATTGATTTTTATAATGGGGTTTACCTGCTTTTCACTGCTGTGATTTTGCCGCTTTACACCCACTTGACTCACTTACAGAGAGATATCAATGCATAGGTTTCAAGATTCTTACTAGTCAGATATATTCTTGGGCAGTGAATTGGGGGTGTTGAGTCCAATTCATTGAGCAAGGAGTAGGGCTTGTCTATTACATATTGGGTTTATGGAACGGTATCTGAGATAATTTGAAACCCTTGTTGTATGCATCACCCCACCTCACCTTTCCCGTTAAGCAGCCATAGTTTGTTTTCTAAACGTGTGACTCTATTCTGTTTTGTAATTCATTTCAAGGGTAGCGGTTTTTACATTCCCTCTATAAGTCATATCTTATGATAAGTGTCTTTTTCTGTGTGACTTATTTCACTTAGAATCGTCGTACCTAAATCCAATCATCATGCTGCTACTAGCCTTATGACGTTGATTTCATGGCTGAGTGATATTCCATTGTACATAAGGTCCACAACTTCTTTATCCATTTTTCTCTTTCCTGGGATATTTAAGGTGTAATGAAGTGGAGATTCTTGTCAACAGAGCAGCCCTAAACTTTGGGGTGCCTGTGTCTTGCTGATTTTTAGTTTTCCCAATTTATACGCCCATGAGTGGATGTGCCCTATGCTCCCTAAGCTCAGTTTTTTAGATGTTTCAGGACACACCGTGCACTTCTCCAGAGTGGCTGTTCGCAATTTACATCCCGCCCATCAGCGTAGCCAGGCTCCTGTTTCTCCATGGCCTGTCCTGCATTTCTGCTTTTGACACTTTATTCAGCATTGCCCTTTTGACCGATGGGAAGCGAGACTTCTTTGTAGCGCTGATTTGCCTTTCCAGGTTGCTTGGTTGGCCAAAAAGGGCGTATGCGTTTTTTCCTGAATATATTCAGGAAAAAACGCATACGCCCTTTTTGGCCAAGGGCATCATTGTCGAGGTTTTGCCGCTTTTCCTGTGCTTTAAAGGCGATTCGAATCTCCCTCCTGAAATCTGTTTCCTGCAATTCTGCCTTGCTTTCAAATCCTCTTCGTTGCCTTCCATCAATATATTTGTGGACGAGAGTCATCATTTATAAGTCTGCAGGTTTGTGAATTGCAGTGCCCCTGAGCTCCATTTTTCAACTCGCTTTCTTGGGAGCTGGCCGCAAGAGCGGAGGATTGCTTCAGGCACTATTCTGGTCCCAGGCGGCAGGCTGAGCCTGCGGTTAATTCTCCTTCTTGAGGGGAAAATAGAGTGACCTGTGCCTGTCCCAACACCTGGAGCTAGTCTCTCATTGGTTCCCCCTCTTCCCGTTCATCCTCAGGACAAATTGCAACCTGTACGGAACAGGAGGTTAAAGGTGCTGATTCTCCAAGGAGGGAGATTGCTAGTAAAGCGGCTGGAATGGCGAACCCGAGCACAAGGAGATGAGAAATGAGGTGCGTTTTAGAAACCTTTCCCGATCACACGGTGTACCATCTTCTGGGTTTCTCATGCATGTTTTCGATGTAGGAAGATGCCCTTGAACCTGGAGATTTGGGACCCATGGAATGGGTACCACGCAGTATTACTTTAAAGGGTCTGCGTTTGCTCACCCAACCTCACCAAACCTCTCAGCCCCAAGAGTGTCCACCCTTATGTCTCAATCAGCTGTGGGTCTAGATATGGTCAATCCAGGTGGCATTACAGCCGCTGAACGAATTTTGTAAGAATTTCTCTCTCTTTCACTGTCTTTGTTTCACGGGTTTTTAAAAGTAATTGATTTTTATAATGGGGTTTACCTGCTTTTCACTGCTGTGATTTTGCCGCTTTACACCCACTTGACTCACTTACAGAGAGATATCAATGCATAGGTTTCAAGATTCTTACTAGTCAGATATATTCTTGGGCGGTGAATAGGGGGTGTTGAGTCCAATTCATTGAGGAAGGAGTAGGGCTTGTCTATTACATATTGGGTTTATGGAACGGTATCTGAGCTAATTTGAAACCCTTGTTGTATGCATCACCCCACCTCACCTTTCCCGTTAAGCAGCCATAGTGTGTTTTCTAAACGTGTGACTCTATTCTGTTTTGTAATTCAGTTCAAGGGTAGCGGTTTTTACATTCCCTCTATAAGTCATATCTTATGATAAGTGTCTTTTTCTGTGTGACTTATTTCACTTAGAATCGTCATACCTAAATCCACTCATCATGCTGCTACTAGCCTTATGACGTTGATTTCATGGCTGAGTGATATTCCATTGTACATAAGGACCACAACTTCTTTATCCATTTTTCTCTTTCCTGGGATATTTAAGGTGTAACGAAGTGGAGATTCTTGTCAACAGAGCAGCCCGAAACTTTGGGGTGCCTGTGTCTTGCTGATTTTTAGTTTTCCCAATTTATACGCCCATGAGTGGATGTGCCCTATGCTCCCTAAGCTCAGTTTTTTAGATGTTTCAGGACACACCGTGCACTTCTCCAGAGTGGCTGTTGGCAATTTACATCCCGCCCATCAGCGTAGCCAGGCTCCCGTTTCTCCATGGCCTGTCCTGCATTTCTGGTTTTGACACTTTATTCAGCATGGCCCTTTTGACCGATGGGAAGCGAGACTTCTTTGTAGCGCTGATTTGCCTTTCCAGGTTGCTTGGTTGGCCAAAAAGGGCGTAAGCGTTTTTTCCTGAATATATTCAGGAAAAAACGCATACGCCCTTTTTGGCCAAGGGCATCATTGTCGAGGTTTTGCCGCTTTTCCTGTGCTTTAAAGGCGATTCGAATCTCCCTCCTGAAATCTGTTTCCTGCAATTCTGCCTTGCTTTCAAATCCTCTTCGTTGCCTTCCATCAATATATTTGTGGACGAGAGTCATCATTTATAAGTCTGCAGGTTTGTGAATTGCAGTGCCCCTGAGCTCCATTTTTCAACTCGCTTTCTTGGGCGCTGGCCGCAAAAGCGCAGGATTGCTTCAGGCCCTATTCTGGTCCCAGGCGGCAGGCTGAGCCTGTGGTTAATTCTTCTTCCTGATGGGAAAATAGAGTGACCTCTGCCTGTCCCAACACCTAGAGCTAGTCCCTCATTGGTTCCCCCTCTTCCCTTTCATCCTCAGGACAAATTGCAAGCTGTACGGAACAGGAGGTTAAAGGTGCTGATTCTCCAAGGAGGGAGATTGCTAGTAAAGCGGCTGGAATGGCGAACCCGAGCACAAGGAGATGAGAAATGAGGTGCGTTTTAGAAACCTTTCCCGATCACACGGTGTACCATCTTCTGGGTTTCTCATGCATGTTTTCGATGTAGGAAGATGCCCTTGAACCTGGAGATTTGGGACCCATGGGATGGGTACCACGCAGTATTACTTTAAAGGGTCTGCGTTTGCTCACCCAACCTCACCAAACCTCTCAGCCCCAAGAGTGTCCACCCTTATGTCTCAATCAGCTGTGGGTCTAGATATGGTCAATCCAGGTGGCATTACAGCCGCTGAACGAATTTTGTAAGAATTTCTCTCTCTTTCACTGTCTTTGTTTCACGGGTTTTTAAAAGTAATTGATTTTTATAATGGGGTTTACCTGCTTTTCACTGCTGTGATTTTGCCGCTTTACACCCACTTGACTCACTTACAGAGAGATATCAATGCATAGGTTTCAAGATTCTTACTAGTCAGATATATTCTTGGGCGGTGAATTGGGGGTGTTGAG
Organism: Balaenoptera physalus; assembly: GCF_965194825.1. Taxonomy (NCBI): domain Eukaryota; kingdom Metazoa; phylum Chordata; class Mammalia; order Artiodactyla; family Balaenopteridae; genus Balaenoptera; species Balaenoptera physalus. Next base: position 265,265 of record NW_028126047.1, read on the forward strand.
TCCAATTCATTGAGGAAGGAGTAGGGCTTGTCTATTACATATTGGGTTTATGGAACGGTATCTGAGATAATTTGAAACCCTTGTTGTATGCATCACCCCACCTCACCTTTCCCGTTAAGCAGCCATAGTGTGTTTTCTAAACGTGTGACTCTATTCTGTTTTGTAATTCAGTTCAAGGGTAGCGGTTTTTACATTCCCTCTATAAGTCATATCTTATGATAAGTGTCTTTTTCTGTGTGACTTATTTCACTTAGAATCGTCGTACCTAAATCCAATCATCATGCTGCTACTAGCCTTATGACGTTGATTTCATGGCTGAGTGATATTCCATTGTACATAAGGACCACAACTTCTTTATCCATTTTTCTCTTTCCTGGGATATTTAAGGTGTAACGAAGTGGAGATTCTTGTCAACAGAGCAGCCCTAAACTTTGGGGTGCCTGTGTCTTGCTGATTTTTAGTTTTCCCAATTTATACGCCCATGAGTGGATGTGCCCTATGCTCCCTAAGCTCAGTTTTTTAGATGTTTCAGGACACACCGTGCACTTCTCCAGAGTGGCTGTTGGCAATTTACATCCCGCCCATCAGCGTAGCCAGGCTCCCGTTTCTCCATGGCCTGTCCTGCATTTCTGGTTTTGACACTTTATTCAGCATGGCCCTTTTGACCGATGGGAAGCGAGACTTCTTTGTAGCGCTGATTTGCCTTTCCAGGTTGCTTGGTTGGCCAAAAAGGGCGTATGCGTTTTTTCCTGAATATATTCAGGAAAAAACGCATACGCCCTTTTTGGCCAAGGGCATCATTGTCGAGGTTTTGCCGCTTTTCCTGTGCTTTAAAGGCGATTCGAATCTCCCTCCTGAAATCTGTTTCCTGCAATTCTGCCTTGCTTTCAAATCCTCTTCGTTGCCTTCCATCAATATATTTGTGGACGAGAGTCATCATTTATAAGTCTGCAGGTTTGTGAATTGCAGTGCCCCTGAGCTCCATTGTTCAACTCGCTTTCTTGGGAGCTGGCCGCAAGAGCGCAGGATTGCTTCAGGCCCTATTCTGGTCCCAGGCGGCAGGCTGAGCCTGTGGTTAATTCTTCTTCCTGAGGGGAAAATAGAGTGACCTGTGCCTGTCCCAACACCTAGAGCTAGTCTCTCATTGGTTCCCCCTCTTCCCGTTCATCCTCAGGAAAAATTGCAACCTGTACGGAACAGGAGGTTAAAGGTGCTGATTCTCCAAGGAGGGAGATTGTTAGTAAAGCGGCTGGAATGGCGAACCCGAGCACAAGGAGATGAGAAATGAGGTGCGTTTTAGAAACCTTTCCCGATCACACGGTGTACCATCTTCTGGGTTTCTCATGCATGTTTTCGATGTAGGAAGATGCCCTTGAACCTGGAGATTTGGGACCCATGGGATGGGTACCACGCAGTATTACTTTAAAGGGTCTGCGTTTGCTCACCCAACCTCACCAAACCTCTCAGCGCCAAGAGTGTCCACCCTTATGTCTCAATCAGCTGTGGGTCTAGATATGGTCAATCCAGGTGGCATTATAGCCGCTGAACGAATTTTGTAAGAATTTCTCTCTCTTTCACTGTCTTTGTTTTACGGGTTTTTAAAAGTAATTGATTTTTATAATGGGGTTTACCTGCTTTTCACTGCTGTGATTTTGCCGCTTTACACCCACTTGACTCACTTACAGAGAGATATCAATGCATAGGTTTCAAGATTCTTACTAGTCAGATATATTCTTGGGCGGTGAATTGGGGGTGTTGAGTCCAATTCATTGAGGAAGGAGTAGGGCTTGTCTATTACATATTGGGTTTATGGAACGGTATCTGAGATAATTTGAAACCCTTGTTGTATGCATCACCCCACCTCACCTTTCCCGTTAAGCAGCCATAGTGTGTTTTCTAAACGTGTGACTCTATTCTGTTTTGTAATTCAGTTCAAGGGTAGCGGTTTTTACATTCCCTCTATAAGTCATATCTTATGATAAGTGTCTTTTTCTGTGTGACTTATTTCACTTAGAATCTTCGTACCTAAATCCACTCATCATGCTGCTACTAGCCTTATGACGTTGATTTCATGGCTGAGTGATATTCCATTGTACATAAGGACCACAACTTCTTTATCCATTTTTCTCTTTCCTGGGATATTTAAGGTGTAACGAAGTGGAGATTCTTGTCAACAGAGCAGCCCTAAACTTTGGGGTGCCTGTGTCTTGCTGATTTTTAGTTTTCCCAATTTATACGCCCATGAGTGGATGTGCCCTATGCTCCCTAAGCTCAGTTTTTTAGATGTTTCAGGACACACCGTGCACTTCTCCAGAGTGGCTGTTGGCAATTTACATCCCGCCCATCAGCGTAGCCAGGCTCCCGTTTCTCCATGGCCTGTCCTGCATTTCTGGTTTTGACACTTTATTCAGCATGGCCCTTTTGACCGATGGGAAGCGAGACTTCTTTGTAGCGCTGATTTGCCTTTCCAGGTTGCTTGGTTGGCCAAAAAGGGCGTATGCGTTTTTTCCTGAATCTATTCAGGAAAAAACGCATACGCCCTTTTTGGCCAAGGGCATCATTGTCGAGGTTTTGCCGCTTTTCCTGTGCTTTAAAGGCGATTCGAATCTCCCTCCTGAAATCTGTTTCCTGCAATTCTGCCTTGCTTTCAAATCCTCTTCGTTGCCTTCCCTCAATATATTTGTGGACGAGAGTCATCATTTATAAGTCTGCAGGTTTGTGAATTGCAGTGCCCCTGAGCTCCATTTTTCAACTCGCTTTCTTGGGCGCTGGCCGCAAAAGCGCAGGATTGCTTCAGGCCCTATTCTGGTCCCAGGCGGCAGGCTGAGCCTGTGGTTAATTCTTCTTGCTGATGGGAAAATAGAGTGACCTCTGCCTGTCCCAACACCTAGAGCTTGTCTCTCATTTGTTCCCCCTCTTCCCTTTCATCCTCAGGACAAATTGCAAGCTGTACGGAACAGGAGGTTAAAGGTGCTGATTCTCCAAGGAGGGAGATTGCTAGTAAAGCGGTTGGAATGGCGAACCCGAGCACAAGGAGATGAGAAATGAGGTGCGTTTTAGAAACCTTTCCCGATCACACGGTGTACCATCTTCTGGGTTTCTCATGCATGTTTTCGATGTAGGAAGATGCCCTTGAACCTGGAGATTTGGGACCCATGGGATGGGTACCACGCAGTATTACTTTAAAGGGTCTGCGTTTGCTCACCCAACCTCACCAAACCTCTCAGCCCCAAGAGTGTCCACCCTTATGTCTCAATCAGCTGTGGGTCTAGATATGGTCAATCCAGGTGGCATTACAGCCGCTGAACGAATTTTGTAAGAATTTCTCTCTCTTTCACTGTCTTTGTTTCACGGGTTTTTAAAAGTAATTGATTTTTATAATGGGGTTTACCTGCTTTTCCCTGCTGTGATTTTGCCGCTTTACACCCACTTGACTCACTTACAGAGAAATATCAATGCATAGGTTTCAAGATTCTTACTACTCAGATATATTCTTTGGCGGTGGATTGGGGGTGTTGAGTGCAATTCATTGAGGAAGGAGTAGGGCTTGTCTATTACATATTGGGTTTATGGAACGGTATCTGAGATAATTTGAAACCCTTGTTGTATGCATCACCCCACCTCACCTTTCCCGTTAAGCAGCCATAGTGTGTTTTCTAAACGTGTGACTCTATTCTGTTTTGTAATTCAGTTCAAGGGTAGCGGTTTTTACATTCCCTCTATAAGTCATATCTTATGATAAGTGTCTTTTTCTGTGTGACTTATTTCACTTAGAATCTTCGTACCTAAATCCACTCATCATGCTGCTACTAGCCTTATGACGTCGATTTCATGGCTGAGTGATATTCCATTGTACATAAGGACCACAACTTCTTTATCCATTTTTCTCTTTCCTGGGATATTTAAGGTGTAACGAAGTGGAGATTCTTGTCAACAGAGCAGCCCTAAACTTTGGGGTGCCTGTGTCTTGCTGATTTTTAGTTTTCCCAGTTTATACGCCCATGAGTGGATGTGCCCTATGCTCCCTAAGCTCAGTTTTTTAGATGTTTCAGGACACACCGTGCACTTCTCCAGAGTGGCTGTTGGCAATTTACATCCCCCCCATCAGCGTAGCCAGGCTCCCGTTTCTCCATGGCCTGTCCTGCATTTCTGGTTTTGACACTTTATTCAGCATGGCCCTTTTGACCGATGGGAAGCGAGACTTCTTTGTAGCGCTGATTTGCCTTTCCATGTTGCTTGGTTGGCCAAAAAGGGCGTATGCGTTTTTTCCTGAATATATTCAGGAAAAAACGCATACGCCCTTTTTGGCCAAGGGCATCATTGTCGAGGTTTTGCCGCTTTTCCTGTGCTTTAAAGGCGATTCGAATCTCCCTCCTGAAATCTGTTTCCTGCAATTCTGCCTTGCTTTCAAATCCTCTTCGTTGCCTTCCCTCAATATATTTGTGGACGAGAGTCATCATTTATAAGTCTGCAGGTTTGTGAATTGCAGTGCCCCTGAGCTCCATTTTTCAACTCGCTTTCTTGGGAGCTGGCCGCAAGAGCGCAGGATTGCTTCAGGCCCTATTCTGGTCCCAGGCGGCAGGCTGAGCCTGTGGTTAATTCTTCTTCTTGAGGGGAAAATAGAGTGACCTGTGCCTGTCCCAACACCTAGAGCTAGTCTCTCATTGGTTCCCCCTCTTCCCGTTCATCCTCAGGACAAATTGCAACCTGTACGGAACAGGAGGTTAAAGGTGCTGATTCTCCAAGGAGGGAGATTGCTAGTAAAGCGGCTGGAATGGCGAACCCGAGCACAAGGAGATGAGAAATGAGGTGCGTTTTAGAAACCTTTCCTGATCACACGGTGTACCATCTTCTGGGTTTCTCATGCATGTTTTCGATGTAGGAAGATGCCCTTGAACCTGGAGATTTGGGACCCATGGAATGGGTACCACGCAGTATTACTTTAAAGGGTCTGCGTTTGCTCACCCAACCTCACCAAACCTCTCAGCCCCAAGAGTGTCCACCCTTATGTCTCAATCAGCTGTGGGTCTAGATATGGTCAATCCAGGTGGCATTACAGCCGCTGAACGAATTTTGTAAGAATTTCTCTCTCTTTCACTGTCTTTGTTTCACGGGTTTTTAAAAGTAATTGATTTTTATAATGGGGTTTACCTGCTTTTCACTGCTGTGATTTTGCCGCTTTACACCCACTTGACTCACTTACAGAGAGATATCAATGCATAGGTTTTAAGATTCTTACTAGTCAGATATATTCTTGGGCGGTGAATTGGGGGTGTTGAGTCCAATTCATTGAGCAAGGAGTAGGGCTTGTCTATTACATATTGGGTTTATGGAACGGTATCTGAGATAATTTGAAACCCTTGTTGTATGCATCACCCCACCTCACCTTTCCCGTTAAGCAGCCATAGTGTGTTTTCTAAACGTGTGACTCTATTCTGTTTTGTAATTCAGTTCAAGGGTAGCGGTTTTTACATTCCCTCTATAAGTCATATCTTATGATAAGTGTCTTTTTCTGTGTGACTTATTTCACTTAGAATCGTCGTACCTAAATCCAATCATCATGCTGCTACTAGCCTTATGACGTTGATTTCATGGCTGAGTGATATTCCATTGTACATAAGGACCACAACTTCTTTATCCATTTTTCTCTTTCCTGGGATATTTAAGGTGTAACGAAGTGGAGATTCTTGTCAACAGAGCAGCCCTAAACTTTGGGGTGCCTGTGTCTTGCTGATTTTTAGTTTTCCCAATTTATACGCCCATGAGTGGATGTGCCCTATGCTCCCTAAGCTCAGTTTTTTAGATGTTTCAGGACACACCGTGCACTTCTCCAGAGTGGCTGTTGGCAATTTACATCCCGCCCATCAGCGTAGCCAGGCTCCCGTTTCTCCATGGCCTGTCCTGCATTTCTGGTTTTGACACTTTATTCAGCATGGCCCTTTTGACCGATGGGAAGCGAGACTTCTTTGTAGCGCTGATTTGCCTTTCCAGGTTGCTTGGTTGGCCAAAAAGGGCGTATGCGTTTTTTCCTGAATATATTCAGGAAAAAACGCATACGCCCTTTTTGGCCAAGGGCATCATTGTCGAGGTTTTGCCGCTTTTCCTGTGCTTTAAAGGCGATTCGAATCTCCCTCCTGAAATCTGTTTCCTGCAATTCTGCCTTGCTTTCAAATCCTCTTCGTTGCCTTCCATCAATATATTTGTGGACGAGAGTCATCATTTATAAGTCTGCAGGTTTGTGAATTGCAGTGCCCCTGAGCTCCATTTTTCAACTCGCTTTCTTGGGAGCTGGCCGCAAGAGCGCAGGATTGCTTCAGGCCCTATTCTGGTCCCAGGCGGCAGGCTGAGCCTGTGGTTAATTCTTCTTCCTGATGGGAAAATAGAGTGACCTGTGCCTGTCCCAACACCTAGAGCTAGTCTCTCATTGGTTCCCCCTCTTCCCGTTCATCCTCGGGACAAACTGCAACCTGTACGGAACAGGAGGTTAAAGGTGCTGATTCTCCAAGGAGGGAGATTGCTAGTAAAGCGGCTGGAATGGCAAACCCGAGCACAAGGAGATGAGAAATGAGGTGCGTTTTAGAAACCTTTCCTGATCACACGGTGTACCATCTTCTGGGTTTCTCATGCATGTTTTCGATGTAGGAAGATGCCCTTGAACCTGGAGATTTGGGACCCATGGAATGGGTACCACGCAGTATTACTTTAAAGGGTCTGCGTTTGCTCACCCAACCTCACCAAACCTCTCAGCCCCAAGAGTGTCCACCCTTATGTCTCAATCAGCTGTGGGTCTAGATATGGTCAATCCAGGTGGCATTACAGCCGCTGAACGAATTTTGTAAGAATTTCTCTCTCTTTCACTGTCTTTGTTTCACGGGTTTTTAAAAGTAATTGATTTTTATAATGGGGTTTACCTGCTTTTCACTGCTGTGATTTTGCCGCTTTACACCCACTTGACTCACTTACAGAGAGATATCAATGCATAGGTTTTAAGATTCTTACTAGTCAGATATATTCTTGGGCGGTGAATTGGGGGTGTTGAGTCCAATTCATTGAGCAAGGAGTAGGGCTTGTCTATTACATATTGGGTTTATGGAACGGTATCTGAGATAATTTGAAACCCTTGTTGTATGCATCACCCCACCTCACCTTTCCCGTTAAGCAGCCATAGTGTGTTTTCTAAACGTGTGACTCTATTCTGTTTTGTAATTCAGTTCAAGGGTAGCGGTTTTTACATTCCCTCTATAAGTCATATCTTATGATAAGTGTCTTTTTCTGTGTGACTTATTTCACTTAGAATCGTCGTACCTAAATCCACTCATCATGCTGCTACTAGCCTTATGACGTTGATTTCATGGCTGAGTGATATTCCATTGTACATAAGGACCACAACTTCTTTATCCATTTTTCTCTTTCCTGGGATATTTAAGGTGTAACGAAGTGGAGATTCTTGTCAACAGAGCAGCCCTAAACTTTGGGGTGCCTGTGTCTTGCTGATTTTTAGTTTTCCCAATTTATACGCCCATGAGTGGATGTGCCCTATGCTCCCTAAGCTCAGTTTTTTAGATGTTTCAGGACACACCGTGCACTTCTCCAGAGTGGCTGTTGGCAATTTACATCCCGCCCATCAGCGTAGCCAGGCTCCCGTTTCTCCATGGCCTGTCCTGCATTTCTGGTTTTGACACTTTATTCAGCATGGCCCTTTTGACCGATGGGAAGCGAGACTTCTTTGTAGCGCTGATTTGCCTTTTCAGGTTGCTTGGTTGGCCAAAAAGGGCGTATGCGTTTTTTCCTGAATATATTCAGGAAAAAACGCATACGCCCTTTTTGGCCAAGGGCATCATTGTCGAGGTTTTGCCGCTTTTCCTGTGCTTTAAAGGCGATTCGAATCTCCCTCCTGAAATCTGTTTCCTGCAATTCTGCCTTGCTTTCAAATCCTCTTCGTTGCCTTCCATCAATATATTTGTGGACGAGAGTCATCATTTATAAGTCTGCAGGTTTGTGAATTGCAGTGCCCCTGAGCTCCATTTTTCAACTCGCTTTCTTGGGAGCTGGCCGCAAGAGCGCAGGATTGCTTCAGGCCCTATTCTGGTCCCAGGCGGCAGGCTGAGCCTGTGGTTAATTCTTCTTCCTGATGGGAAAATAGAGTGACCTGTGCCTGTCCCAACACCTAGAGCTAGTCTCTCATTGGTTCCCCCTCTTCCCGTTCATCCTCGGGACAAACTGCAACCTGTACGGAACAGGAGGTTAAAGGTGCTGATTCTCCAAGGAGGGAGATTGCTAGTAAAGCGGCTGGAATGGCGAACCCGAGCACAAGGAGATGAGAAATGAGGTGCGTTTTAGAAACCTTTCCTGATCACACGGTGTACCATCTTCTGGGTTTCTCATGCATGTTTTCGATGTAGGAAGATGCCCTTGAACCTGGAGATTTCGGACCCATGGAATGGGTACCACGCAGTATTACTTTAAAGGGTCTGCGTTTGCTCACCCAACCTCACCAAACCTCTCAGCCCCAAGAGTGTCCACCCTTATGTCTCAATCAGCTGTGGGTCTAGATATGGTCAATCCAGGTGGCATTACAGCCGCTGAACGAATTTTGTAAGAATTTCTCTCTCTTTCACTGTCTTTGTTTCACGGGTTTTTAAAAGTAATTGATTTTTATAATGGGGTTTACCTGCTTTTCACTGCTGTGATTTTGCCGCTTTACACCCACTTGACTCACTTACAGAGAGATATCAATGCATAGGTTTCAAGATTCTTACTAGTCAGATATATTCTTGGGCGGTGAATTGGGGGTGTTGAGTCCAATTCATTGAGGAAGGAGTAGGGCTTGTCTATTACATATTGGGTTTATGGAACGGTATCTGAGATAATTTGAAACCCTTGTTGTATGCATCACCCCACCTCACCTTTCCCGTTAAGCAGCCATAGTGTGTTTTCTAAACGTGTGACTCTATTCTGTTTTGTAATTCAGTTCAAGGGTAGCGGTTTTTACATTCCCTCTATAAGTCATATCTTATGATAAGTGTCTTTTTCTGTGTGACTTATTTCACTTAGAATCGTCGTACCTAAATCCACTCATCATGCTGCTACTAGCCTTATGACGTTGATTTCATGGCTGAGTGATATTCCATTGTACATAAGGACCACAACTTCTTTATCCATTTTTCTCTTTCCTGGGATATTTAAGGTGTAACGAAGTGGAGATTCTTGTCAACAGAGCAGCCCTAAACTTTGGGGTGCCTGTGTCTTGCTGATTTTTAGTTTTCCCAATTTATACGCCCATGAGTGGATGTGCCCTATGCTCCCTAAGCTCAGTTTTTTAGATGTTTCAGGACACACCGTGCACTTCTCCAGAGTGGCTGTTGGCAATTTACATCCCGCCCATCAGCGTAGCCAGGCTCCCGTTTCTCCATGGCCTGTCCTGCATTTCTGGTTTTGACACTTTATTCAGCATGGCCCTTTTGACCGATGGGAAGCGAGACTTCTTTGTAGCGCTGATTTGCCTTTCCAGGTTGCTTGGTTGGCCAAAAAGGGCGTATGCGTTTTTTCCTGAATCTATTCAGGAAAAAACGCATACGCCCTTTTTGGCCAAGGGCATCATTGTCGAGGTTTTGCCGCTTTTCCTGTGCTTTAAAGGCGATTCGAATCTCCCTCCTGAAATCTGTTTCCTGCAATTCTGCCTTGCTTTCAAATCCTCTTCGTTGCCTTCCATCAATATATTTGTGGACGAGAGTCATCATTTATAAGTCTGCAGGTTTGTGAATTGCAGTGCCCCTGAGCTCCATTTTTCAACTCGCTTTCTTGGGAGCTGGCCGCAAGAGCGCAGGATTGCTTCAGGCCCTATTCTGGTCCCAGGCGGCAGGCTGAGCCTGTGGTTAATTCTTCTTCTTGAGGGGAAAATAGAGTGACCTGTGCCTGTCCCAACACCTAGAGCTAGTCTCTCATTGGTTCCCCCTCTTCCCGTTCATCCTCAGGACAAATTGCAACCTGTACGGAACAGGAGGTTAAAGGTGCTGATTCTCCAAGGAGGGAGATTGCTAGTAAAGCGGCTGGAATGGCGAACCCGAGCACAAGGAGATGAGAAATGAGGTGCGTTTTAGAAACCTTTCCCGATCACACGGTGTACCATCTTCTGGGTTTCTCATGCATGTTTTCGATGTAGGAAGATGCCCTTGAACCTGGAGATTTGGGACCCATGGGATGGGTACCACGCAGTATTACTTTAAAGGGTCTGCGTTTGCTCACCCAACCTCACCAAACCTCTCAGCCCCAAGAGTGTCCACCCTTATGTCTCAATCAGCTGTGGGTCTAGATATGGTCAATCCAGGTGGCATTACAGCCACTGAACGAATTTTGTAAGAATTTCTCTCTCTTTCACTGTCTTTGTTTCACGGGTTTTTAAAAGTAATTGATTTTTATAATGGGGTTTACCTGCTTTTCACTGCTGTGATTTTGCCGCTTTACACCCACTTGACTCACTTACAGAGAGATATCAATGCATAGGTTTCAAGATTCTTACTAGTCAGATATATTCTTGGGCGGTGAATTGGGGGTGTTGAGTCCAATTCATTGAGGAAGGAGTAGGGCTTGTCTATTACATATTGGGTTTATGGAACGGTATCTGAGATAATTTGAAACCCTTGTTGTATGCATCACCCCACCTCACCTTTCCCGTTAAGCAGCCATAGTGTGTTTTCTAAACGTGTGACTCTATTCTGTTTTGTAATTCAGTTCAAGGGTAGCGGTTTTTACATTCCCTCTATAAGTCATATCTTATGATAAGTGTCTTTTTCTGTGTGACTTATTTCACTTAGAATCGTCGTACCTAAATCCAATCATCATGCTGCTACTAGCCTTATGACGTTGATTTCATGGCTGAGTGATATTCCATTGTACATAAGGTCCACAACTTCTTTATCCATTTTTCTCTTTCCTGGGATATTTAAGGTGTAATGAAGTGGAGATTCTTGTCAACAGAGCAGCCCTAAACTTTGGGGTGCCTGTGTCTTGCTGATTTTTAGTTTTCCCAATTTATACGCCCATGAGTGGATGTGCCCTATGCTCCCTAAGCTCAGTTTTTTAGATGTTTCAGGACACACCGTGCACTTCTCCAGAGTGGCTGTTGGCAATTTACATCCCGCCCATAAGCGTAGCCAGGCTCCCGTTTCTCCATGGCCTGTCCTGCATTTGTGCTTTTGACACTTTATTCAGCATGGCCCTTTTGACCGATGGGAAGCGAGACTTCTTTGTAGCGCTGATTTGCCTTTCCAGGTTGCTTGGTTGGCCAAAAAGGGCGTATGCGTTTTTTCCTGAATATATTCAGGAAAAAACGCATACGCCCTTTTTGGCCAAGGGCATCATTGTCGAGGTTTTGCCGCTTTTCCTGTGCTTTAAAGGCGATTCGAATCTCCCTCCTGAAATCTGTTTCCTGCAATTCTGCCTTGCTTTCAAATCCTCTTCGTTGCCTTCCATCAATATATTTGTGGACGAGAGTCATCATTTATAAGTCTGCAGGTTTGTGAATTGCAGTGCCCCTGAGCTCCATTTTTCAACTCGCTTTCTTGGGAGCTGGCCGCAAGAGCGGAGGATTGCTTCAGGCCCTATTCTGGTCCCAGGCGGCAGGCTGAGCCTGTGGTTAATTCTTCTTCTTGAGGGGAAAATAGAGTGACCTGTGCCTGTCCCAACACCTAGAGCTAGTCTCTCATTGGTTCCCCCTCTTCCCGTTCATCCTCAGGACAAATTGCAACCTGTACGGAACAGGAGGTTAAAGGTGCTGATTCTCCAAGGAGGGAGATTGCTAGTAAAGCGGCTGGAATGGCGAACCCGAGCACAAGGAGATGAGAAATGAGGTGCGTTTTAGAAACCTTTCCCGATCACACGGTGTACCATCTTCTGGGTTTCTCATGCATGTTTTCGATGTAGGAAGATGCCCTTGAACCTGGAGATTTGGGACCCATGGGATGGGTACCACGCAGTATTACTTTAAAGGGTCTGCGTTTGCTCACCCAACCTCACCAAACCTCTCAGCCCCAAGAGTGTCCACCCTTATGTCTCAATCAGCTGTGGGTCTAGATATGGTCAATCCAGGTGGCATTACAGCCACTGAACGAATTTTGTAAGAATTTCTCTCTCTTTCACTGTCTTTGTTTCACGGGTTTTTAAAAGTAATTGATTTTTATAATGGGGTTTACCTGCTTTTCACTGCTGTGATTTTGCCGCTTTACACCCACTTGACTCACTTACAGAGAGATATCAATGCATAGGTTTCAAGATTCTTACTAGTCAGATATATTCTTGGGCGGTGAATTGGGGGTGTTGAGTCCAATTCATTGAGGAAGGAGTAGGGCTTGTCTATTACATATTGGTTTTATGGAACGGTATCTGAGATAATTTGAAACCCTTGTTGTATGCATCACCCCACCTCACCTTTCCCGTTAAGCAGCCATAGTGTGTTTTCTAAACGTGTGACTCTATTCTGTTTTGTAATTCAGTTCAAGGGTAGCGGTTTTTACATTCCCTCTATAAGTCATATCTTATGATAAGTGTCTTTTTCTGTGTGACTTATTTCACTTAGAATCGTCGTACCTAAATCCAATCATCATGCTGCTACTAGCCTTATGACGTTGATTTCATGGCTGAGTGATATTCCATTGTACATAAGGTCCACAACTTCTTTATCCATTTTTCTCTTTCCTGGGATATTTAAGGTGTAATGAAGTGGAGATTCTTGTCAACAGAGCAGCCCTAAACTTTGGGGTGCCTGTGTCTTGCTGATTTTTAGTTTTCCCAATTTATACGCCCATGAGTGGATGTGCCCTATGCTCCCTAAGCTCAGTTTTTTAGATGTTTCCGGACACACCGTGCACTTCTCCAGAGTGGCTGTTGGCAATTTACATCCCGCCCATAAGCGTAGCCAGGCTCCCGTTTCTCCATGGCCTGTCCTGCATTTGTGCTTTTGACCCTTTATTCAGCATGGCCCTTTTGACCGATGGGAAGCGAGACTTCTTTGTAGCGTTGATTTGCCTTTCCAGGTTGCTTGGTTGGCCAAAAAGGGCGTATGCCTTTTTTTCCTGAATATATTCAGGAAAAAACGCATACGCCCTTTTTGGCCAAGGGCATCATTGTTGAGGTTTTGCCGCTTTTCCTGTGCTTTAAAGGCGATTCGAATCTCCCTCCTGAAATCTGTTTCCTGCAATTCTGCCTTGCTTTCAAATCCTCTTCGTTGCCTTCCCTCAATATATTTGTGGACGAGAGTCATCATTTATAAGTCTGCAGGTTTGTGAATTGCAGTGCCCCTGAGCTCCATTTTTCAACTCGCTTTCTTGGGAGCTGGCCGCAAAAGCGCAGGATTGCTTCAGGCCCTATTCTGGTCCCAGGCGGCAGGCTGAGCCTGTGGTTAATTCTTCTTCTTGAGGGGAAAATAGAGTGACCTGTGCCTGTCACAACACCTAGAGCTAGTCTCTCATTGGTTCCCCCTCTTCCCGTTCATCCTCAGGACAAATTGCAACCTGTACGGAACAGGAGGTTAAAGGTGCTGATTCTCCAAGGAGGGAGATTGCTAGTAAAGCGGCTGGAATGGCGAACCCGAGCACAAGGAGATGAGAAATGAGGTGCGTTTTAGAAACCTTTCCCGATCACACGGTGTACCATCTTCTGGGTTTCTCATGCATGTTTTCGATGTAGGAAGATGCCCTTGAACCTGGAGATTTGGGACCCATGGGATGGGTACCACGCAGTATTACTTTAAAGGGTCTGCGTTTGCTCACCCAACCTCACCAAACCTCTCAGCGCCAAGAGTGTCCACCCTTATGTCTCAATCAGCTGTGGGTCTAGATATGGTCAATCCAGGTGGCATTATAGCCGCTGAACGAATTTTGTAAGAATTTCTCTCTCTTTCACTGTCTTTGTTTCACAGGTTTTTAAAAGTAATTGATTTTTATAATGGGGTTTACCTGCTTTTCACTGCTGTGATTTTGCCGCTTTACACCCACTTGACTCAATTACAGAGAGATATCAATGCATAGGTTTCAAGATTCTTACTAGTCAGATATATTCTTGGGCGGTGAATTGGGGGTGTTGAGTCCAATTCATTGAGGAAGGAGTAGGGCTTGTCTATTACATATTGGGTTTATGGAACGGTATCTGAGATAATTTGAAACCCTTGTTGTATGCATCACCCCACCTCACCTTTCCCGTTAAGCAGCCATAGTGTGTTTTCTAAACGTGTGACTCTATTCTGTTTTGTAATTCAGTTCAAGGGTAGCGGTTTTTACATTCCCTCTATAAGTCATATCTTATGATAAGTGTCTTTTTCTGTGTGACTTATTTCACTTAGAATCGTCGTACCTAAATCCACTCATCATGCTGCTACTAGCCTTATGACGTTGATTTCATGGCTGAGTGATATTCCATTGTACATAAGGACCACAACTTCTTTATCCATTTTTCTCTTTCCTGGGATATTTAAGGTGTAACGAAGTGGAGATTCTTGTCAACAGAGCAGCCCTAAACTTTGGGGTGCCTGTGTCTTGCTGATTTTTAGTTTTCCCAATTTATACGCCCATGAGTGGATGTGCCCTATGCTCCCTAAGCTCAGTTTTTTAGATGTTTCAGGACACACCGTGCACTTCTCCAGAGTGGCTGTTGGCAATTTACATCCCGCCCATCAGCGTAGCCAGGCTCCCGTTTCTCCATGGCCTGTCCTGCATTTCTGGTTTTGACACTTTATTCAGCATGGCCCTTTTGACCGATGGGAAGCGAGACTTCTTTGTAGCGCTGATTTGCCTTTCCAGGTTGCTTGGTTGGCCAAAAAGGGCGTATGCGTTTTTTCCTGAATATATTCAGGAAAAAACGCATACGCCCTTTTTGGCCAAGGGCATCATTGTCGAGGTTTTGCCGCTTTTCCTGTGCTTTAAAGGCGATTCGAATCTCCCTCCTGAAATCTGTTTCCTGCAATTCTGCCTTGCTTTCAAATCCTCTTCGTTGCCTTCCATCAATATATTTGTGGACGAGAGTCATCATTTATAAGTCTGCAGGTTTGTGAATTGCAGTGCCCCTGAGCTCCATTTTTCAACTCGCTTTCTTGGGAGCTGGCCGCAAGAGCGGAGGATTGCTTCAGGCCCTATTCTGGTCCCAGGCGGCAGGCTGAGCCTGTGGTTAATTCTTCTTCTTGAGGGGAAAATAGAGTGACCTGTGCCTGTCCCAACACCTAGAGCTAGTCTCTCATTGGTTCCCCCTCTTCCCGTTCATCCTCAGGACAAATTGCAACCTGTACGGAACAGGAGGTTAAAGGTGCTGATTCTCCAAGGAGGGAGATTGCTAGTAAAGCGGCTGGAATGGCGAACCCGAGCACAAGGAGATGAGAAATGAGGTGCGTTTTAGAAACCTTTCCCGATCACACGGTGTACCATCTTCTGGGTTTCTCATGCATGTTTTCGATGTAGGAAGATGCCCTTGAACCTGGAGATTTGGGACCCATGGGATGGGTACCACGCAGTATTACTTTAAAGGGTCTGCGTTTGCTCACCCAACCTCACCAAACCTCTCAGCCCCAAGAGTGTCCACCCTTATGTCTCAATCAGCTGTGGGTCTAGATATGGTCAATCCAGGTGGCATTACAGCCACTGAACGAATTTTGTAAGAATTTCTCTCTCTTTCACTGTCTTTGTTTCACGGGTTTTTAAAAGTAATTGATTTTTATAATGGGGTTTACCTGCTTTTCACTGCTGTGATTTTGCCGCTTTACACCCACTTGACTCACTTACAGAGAGATATCAATGCATAGGTTTCAAGATTCTTACTAGTCAGATATATTCTTGGGCGGTGAATTGGGGGTGTTGAGTCCAATTCATTGAGGAAGGAGTAGGGCTTGTCTATTACATATTGGGTTTATGGAACGGTATCTGAGATAATTTGAAACCCTTGTTGTATGCATCACCCCACCTCACCTTTCCCGTTAAGCAGCCATAGTGTGTTTTCTAAACGTGTGACTCTATTCTGTTTTGTAATTCAGTTCAAGGGTAGCGGTTTTTACATTCCCTCTATAAGTCATATCTTATGATAAGTGTCTTTTTCTGTGTGACTTATTTCACTTAGAATCGTCGTACCTAAATCCAATCATCATGCTGCTACTAGCCTTATGACGTTGATTTCATGGCTGAGTGATATTCCATTGTACATAAGGTCCACAACTTCTTTATCCATTTTTCTCTTTCCTGGGATATTTAAGGTGTAATGAAGTGGAGATTCTTGTCAACAGAGCAGCCCTAAACTTTGGGGTGCCTGTGTCTTGCTGATTTTTAGTTTTCCCAATTTATACGCCCATGAGTGGATGTGCCCTATGCTCCCTAAGCTCAGTTTTTTAGATGTTTCAGGACACACCGTGCACTTCTCCAGAGTGGCTGTTGGCAATTTACATCCCGCCCATAAGCGTAGCCAGGCTCCCGTTTCTCCATGGCCTGTCCTGCATTTGTGCTTTTGACCCTTTATTCAGCATGGCCCTTTTGACCGATGGGAAGCGAGACTTCTTTGTAGCGCTGATTTGCCTTTCCAGGTTGCTTGGTTGGCCAAAAAGGGCGTATGCCTTTTTTTCCTGAATATATTCAGGAAAAAACGCATACGCCCTTTTTGGCCAAGGGCATCATTGTTGAGGTTTTGCCGCTTTTCCTGTGCTTTAAAGGCGATTCGAATCTCCCTCCTGAAATCTGTTTCCTGCAATTCTGCCTTGCTTTCAAATCCTCTTCGTTGCCTTCCCTCAATATATTTGTGGACGAGAGTCATCATTTATAAGTCTGCAGGTTTGTGAATTGCAGTGCCCCTGAGCTCCATTTTTCAACTCGCTTTCTTGGGAGCTGGCCGCAAAAGCGCAGGATTGCTTCAGGCCCTATTCTGGTCCCAGGCGGCAGGCTGAGCCTGTGGTTAATTCTTCTTCTTGAGGGGAAAATAGAGTGACCTGTGCCTGTCACAACACCTAGAGCTAGTCTCTCATTGGTTCCCCCTCTTCCCGTTCATCCTCAGGACAAATTGCAACCTGTACGGAACAGGAGGTTAAAGGTGCTGATTCTCCAAGGAGGGAGATTGCTAGTAAAGCGGCTGGAATGGCGAACCCGAGCACAAGGAGATGAGAAATGAGGTGCGTTTTAGAAACCTTTCCCGATCACACGGTGTACCATCTTCTGGGTTTCTCATGCATGTTTTCGATGTAGGAAGATGCCCTTGAACCTGGAGATTTGGGACCCATGGGATGGGTACCACGCAGTATTACTTTAAAGGGTCTGCGTTTGCTCACCCAACCTCACCAAACCTCTCAGCGCCAAGAGTGTCCACCCTTATGTCTCAATCAGCTGTGGGTCTAGATATGGTCAATCCAGGTGGCATTATAGCCGCTGAACGAATTTTGTAAGAATTTCTCTCTCTTTCACTGTCTTTGTTTCACAGGTTTTTAAAAGTAATTGATTTTTATAATGGGGTTTACCTGCTTTTCACTGCTGTGATTTTGCCGCTTTACACCCACTTGACTCAATTACAGAGAGATATCAATGCATAGGTTTCAAGATTCTTACTAGTCAGATATATTCTTGGGCGGTGAATTGGGGGTGTTGAGTCCAATTCATTGAGGAAGGAGTAGGGCTTGTCTATTACATATTGGGTTTATGGAACGGTATCTGAGATAATTTGAAACCCTTGTTGTATGCATCACCCCACCTCACCTTTCCCGTTAAGCAGCCATAGTGTGTTTTCTAAACGTGTGACTCTATTCTGTTTTGTAATTCAGTTCAAGGGTAGCGGTTTTTACATTCCCTCTATAAGTCATATCTTATGATAAGTGTCTTTTTCTGTGTGACTTATTTCACTTAGAATCTTCGTACCTAAATCCACTCATCATGCTGCTACTAGCCTTATGACGTTGATTTCATGGCTGAGTGATATTCCATTGTACATAAGGACCACAACTTCTTTATCCATTTTTCTCTTTCCTGGGATATTTAAGGTGTAACGAAGTGGAGATTCTTGTCAACAGAGCAGCCCTAAACTTTGGGGTGCCTGTGTCTTGCTGATTTTTAGTTTTCCCAATTTATACGCCCATGAGTGGATGTGCCCTATGCTCCCTAAGCTCAGTTTTTTAGATGTTTCAGGACACACCGTGCACTTCTCCAGAGTGGCTGTTGGCAATTTACATCCCGCCCATCAGCGTAGCCAGGCTCCCGTTTCTCCATGGCCTGTCCTGCATTTCTGGTTTTGACACTTTATTCAGCATGGCCCTTTTGACCGATGGGAAGCGAGACTTCTTTGTAGCGCTGATTTGCCTTTCCAGGTTGCTTGGTTGGCCAAAAAGGGCGTATGCGTTTTTTCCTGAATATATTCAGGAAAAAACGCATACGCCCTTTTTGGCCAAGGGCATCATTGTCGAGGTTTCGCCGCTTTTCCTGTGCTTTAAAGGCGATTCGAATCTCCCTCCTGAAATCTGTTTCCTGCAATTCTGCCTTGCTTTCAAATCCTCTTCGTTGCCTTCCATCAATATATTTGTGGACGAGAGTCATCATTTATAAGTCTGCAGGTTTGTGAATTGCAGTACCCCTGAGCTCCATTTTTCAACTCGCTTTCTTGGTAGCTGGCCGCAAAAGCGCAGGATTGCTTCAGGCCCTATTCTGGTCCAAGGCGGCAGGCTGAGCCTGTGGTTAATTCTTCTTCTTGAGGGGAAAATAGAGTGACCTGTGCCTGTCCCAACACCTAGAGCTAGTCTCTCATTGGTTCCCCCTCTTCCCGTTCATCCTCAGGACTAATTGCAACCTGTACGGAACAGGAGGTTAAAGGTGCTGATTCTCCAAGGAGGGAGATTGCTAGTAAAGCGGCTGGAATGGCGAACCCAAGCACAAGGAGATGAGAAATGAGGTGCGTTTTAGAAACCTTTCCCGATCACACGGTGTACCATCTTCTGGGTTTCTCATGCATGTTTTCGATGTAGGAAGATGCCCTTGAACCTGGAGATTTGGGACCCATGGAATGGGTACCACGCAGTATTACTTTATAGGGTCTGCGTTTGCTCACCCAACCTCACCAAACCTCTCAGCCCCAAGAGTGTCCACCCTTATGTCTCAATCAGCTGTGGGTCTAGATATGGTCAATCCAGGTGGCATCACAGCCCCTGAACGAATTTTGTAAGAATTTCTCTCTCTTTCACTGTCTTTGTTTCACGGGTTTTTAAAAGTAATTGATTTTTATAATGGGGTTTACCTGCTTTTCACTGCTGTGATTTTGCCGCTTTACACCCACTTGACTCACTTACCGAGAGATATCAATGCATAGGTTTCAAGATTCTTACTAGTCAGATATATTCTTGGGCGGTGAATAGGGGGTGTGGAGTCCAATTCATTGAGGAAGGAGTAGGGCTTGTGTATTACATATTGGGTTTATGGAACGGTATCTGAGCTAATTTGAAACCATTGCTGTATGCATAACCCCACCTCACCTTTCCCGTTAAGCAGCCATAGTGTGTTTTCTAAACGTGTGACTCTATTCTGTTTTGTAATTCAGTTCAAGGGTAGCGGTTTTTACATTCCCTCTATAAGTCATATCTTATGATAAGTGTCTTTTTCTGTGTGACTTATTTCACTTAGAATCTTCGTACCTAAATCCACTCATCATGCTGCTACTAGCCTTATGACGTTGATTTCATGGCTGAGTGATATTGCATTGTACATAAGGATCACAACTTCTTTATCCATTTTTCTCTTTCCTGGGATATTTAAGGTGTAACGAAGTGGAGATTCTTGTCAACAGAGCAGCCCTAAACTTTGGGGTGCCTGTGTCTTGCTGATTTTTAGTTTTCCCAATTTATACGCCCATGAGTGGATGTGCCCTATGCTCCCTAAGCTCAGTTTTTTAGATGTTTCAGGACACACCGTGCACTTCTCCAGAGTGGCTGTTGGCAATTTACATCCCGCCCATCAGCGTAGCCAGGCTCCCGTTTCTCCATGGCCTGTCCTGCATTTCTGGTTTTGACACTTTATTCAGCATGGCCCTTTTGACCGATGGGAAGCGAGACTTCTTTGTAGCGCTGATTTGCCTTTCCAGGTTGCTTGGTTGGCCAAAAAGGGCGTATGCGTTTTATCCTGAATATATTCAGGAAAAAACGCATACGCCCTTTTTGGCCAAGGGCATCATTGTCGAGGTTTTGCCGCTTTTCCTGTGGTTTAAAGGCGATTCGAATCTCCCTCCTGAAATCTGTTTCCTGCAATTCTGCCTTGCTTTCAAATCCTCTTCGTTGCCTTCCCTCAATATATTTGTGGAAGAGAGTCATCATTTATAAGTCTGCAGGTTTGTGAATTGCAGTGCCCCTGAGCTCCATTTTTCAACTCGCTTTCTTGGGCGCTGGCCGCAAAAGCGCAGGATTGCTTCAGGCCCTATTCTGGTCCCAGGCGGCAGGCTGAGCCTGTGGTTAATTCTTCTTCCTGATGGGAAAATAGAGTGACCTCTGCCTGTCCCAACACCTAGAGCTAGTATCTCATTGGTTCCCCCTCTTCCCGTTCATCCTCAGGACAAATTGCAACCTGTACGGAACAGGAGGTTAAAGGTGCTGATTCTCCAAGGAGGGAGATTGCTAGTAAAGCGGCTGGAATGGCGAACCCAAGCACAAGGAGATGAGAAATGAAGTGCGTTTTAGAAACCTTTCCCGATCACACGGTGTACCATCTTCTGGGTTTCTCATGAATGTTTTCGATGTAGAAAGATGCCCTTGAACCTGGAGATTTGGGACCCATGGGATGGGTACCACGCAGTATTACTTTATAGGGTCTGCGTTTGCTCTCCCAACCTCACCAAACCTCTCAGCCCCAAGAGTGTCCACCCTTATGTCTCAATCAGCTGTGGGTCTAGATATGGTCAATCCAGGTGGCATCACAGCCCCTGAACGAATTTTGTAAGAATTTCTCTCTCTTTCACTGTCTTTGTTTCACGGGTTTTTAAAAGTAATTGATTTTTATAATGGGGTTTACCTGCTTTTCACTGCTGTGATTTTGCCGCTTTACACCCACTTGACTCACTTACAGAGAGATATCAATGCATAGGTTTCAAGATTCTTACTAGTCAGATATATTCTTGGGCGGTGAATTGGGGGTGTTGAGTCCAATTCATTGAGGAAGGAGTAGGGCTTGTCTATTACATATTGGGTTTATGGAACGGTATCTGAGATAATTTGAAACCCTTGTTGTATGCATCACCCCACCTCACCTTTCCCGTTAAGCAGCCATAGTGTGTTTTCTAAACGTGTGACTCTATTCTGTTTTGTAATTCAGTTCAAGGGTAGCGGTTTTTACATTCCCTCTATAAGTCATATCTTATGATAAGTGTCTTTTTCTGTGTGACTTATTTCACTTAGAATCTTCGTACCTAAATCCACTCATCATGCTGCTACTAGCCTTATGACGTTGATTTCACGGCTGAGTGATATTCCATTGTACATAAGGACCACAAATTCTTTATCCATTTTTCTCTTTCCTGGGATATTTAAGGTGTAACGAAGTGGAGATTCTTGTCAACAGAGCAGCCCTAAACTTTGGGGTGCCTGTGTCTTGCTGATTTTTAGTTTTCCCAATTTATACGCCCATGAGTGGATGTGCCCTATGCTCCCTAAGCTCAGTTTTTTAGATGTTTCAGGACACACCGTGCACTTCTCCAGAGTGGCTGTTGGCAATTTACATCCCGCCCATCAGCGTAGCCAGGCTCCCGTTTCTCCATGGCCTGTCCTGCATTTCTGGTTTTGACACTTTATTCAGCATGGCCCTTTTGACCGATGGGAAGCGAGACTTCTTTGTAGCGCTGATTTGCCTTTCCAGGTTGCTTGGTTGGCCAAAAAGGGCGTATGCATTTTTTCCTGAATATATTCAGGAAAAAACGCATACGCCCTTTTTGGCCAAGGGCATCATTGTCGAGGTTTTGCCGCTTCTCCTGTGCTTTAAAGGCGATTCGAATCTCCCTCCTGAAATCTGTTTCCTGCAATTCTGCCTTGCTTTCAAATCCTCTTCGTTGCCTTCCCTCAATATATTTGTGGACGAGAGTCATCATTTATAAGTCTGCAGGTTTGTGAATTGCAGTGCCCCTGAGCTCCATTTTTCAACTCGCTTTCTTGGGCGCTGGCCGCAAAAGCGCAGGATTGCTTCAGGCCCTATTCTGGTCCCAGGCGGCAGGCTGAGCCTGCGGTTAATTCTCCTTCTTGAGGGGAAAATAGAGTGACCTGTGCCTGTCCCAACACCTGGAGCTAGTCTCTCATTGGTTCCCCCTCTTCCCGTTCATCCTCAGGACAAATTGCAACCTGTACGGAACAGGAGGTTAAAGGTGCTGATTCTCCAAGGAGGGAGATTGCTAGTAAAGCGGCTGGAATGGCGAACCCGAGCACAAGGAGATGAGAAATGAGGTGCGTTTTAGAAACCTTTCCCGATCACACGGTGTACCATCTTCTGGGTTTCTCATGCATGTTTTCGATGTAGGAAGATGCCCTTGAACCTGGAGATTTGGGACCCATGGAATGGGTACCACGCAGTATTACTTTAAAGGGTCTGCGTTTGCTCACCCAACCTCACCAAACCTCTCAGCCCCAAGAGTGTCCACCCTTATGTCTCAATCAGCTGTGGGTCTAGATATGGTCAATCCAGGTGGCATTACAGCCGCTGAACGAATTTTGTAAGAATTTCTCTCTCTTTCACTGTCTTTGTTTCACGGGTTTTTAAAAGTAATTGATTTTTATAATGGGGTTTACCTGCTTTTCACTGCTGTGATTTTGCCGCTTTACACCCACTTGACTCACTTACAGAGAGATATCAATGCATAGGTTTCAAGATTCTTACTAGTCAGATATATTCTTGGGCGGTGAATAGGGGGTGTTGAGTCCAATTCATTGAGGAAGGAGTAGGGCTTGTCTATTACATATTGGGTTTATGGAACGGTATCTGAGCTAATTTGAAACCCTTGTTGTATGCATCACCCCACCTCACCTTTCCCGTTAAGCAGCCATAGTGTGTTTTCTAAACGTGTGACTCTATTCTGTTTTGTAATTCAGTTCAAGGGTAGCGGTTTTTACATTCCCTCTATAAGTCATATCTTATGATAAGTGTCTTTTTCTGTGTGACTTATTTCACTTAGAATCGTCATACCTAAATCCACTCATCATGCTGCTACTAGCCTTATGACGTTGATTTCATGGCTGAGTGATATTCCATTGTACATAAGGACCACAACTTCTTTATCCATTTTTCTCTTTCCTGGGATATTTAAGGTGTAACGAAGTGGAGATTCTTGTCAACAGAGCAGCCCGAAACTTTGGGGTGCCTGTGTCTTGCTGATTTTTAGTTTTCCCAATTTATACGCCCATGAGTGGATGTGCCCTATGCTCCCTAAGCTCAGTTTTTTAGATGTTTCAGGACACACCGTGCACTTCTCCAGAGTGGCTGTTGGCAATTTACATCCCGCCCATCAGCGTAGCCAGGCTCCCGTTTCTCCATGGCCTGTCCTGCATTTCTGGTTTTGACACTTTATTCAGCATGGCCCTTTTGACCGATGGGAAGCGAGACTTCTTTGTAGCGCTGATTTGCCTTTCCAGGTTGCTTGGTTGGCCAAAAAGGGCGTAAGCGTTTTTTCCTGAATATATTCAGGAAAAAACGCATACGCCCTTTTTGGCCAAGGGCATCATTGTCGAGGTTTTGCCGCTTTTCCTGTGCTTTAAAGGCGATTCGAATCTCCCTCCTGAAATCTGTTTCCTGCAATTCTGCCTTGCTTTCAAATCCTCTTCGTTGCCTTCCATCAATATATTTGTGGACGAGAGTCATCATTTATAAGTCTGCAGGTTTGTGAATTGCAGTGCCCCTGAGCTCCATTTTTCAACTCGCTTTCTTGGGCGCTGGCCGCAAAAGCGCAGGATTGCTTCAGGCCCTATTCTGGTCCCAGGCGGCAGGCTGAGCCTGTGGTTAATTCTTCTTCCTGATGGGAAAATAGAGTGACCTCTGCCTGTCCCAACACCTAGAGCTAGTCCCTCATTGGTTCCCCCTCTTCCCTTTCATCCTCAGGACAAATTGCAAGCTGTACGGAACAGGAGGTTAAAGGTGCTGATTCTCCAAGGAGGGAGATTGCTAGTAAAGCGGCTGGAATGGCGAACCCGAGCACAAGGAGATGAGAAATGAGGTGCGTTTTAGAAACCTTTCCCGATCACACGGTGTACCATCTTCTGGGTTTCTCATGCATGTTTTCGATGTAGGAAGATGCCCTTGAACCTGGAGATTTGGGACCCATGGGATGGGTACCACGCAGTATTACTTTAAAGGGTCTGCGTTTGCTCACCCAACCTCACCAAACCTCTCAGCCCCAAGAGTGTCCACCCTTATGTCTCAATCAGCTGTGGGTCTAGATATGGTCAATCCAGGTGGCATTACAGCCGCTGAACGAATTTTGTAAGAATTTCTCTCTCTTTCACTGTCTTTGTTTCACGGGTTTTTAAAAGTAATTGATTTTTATAATGGGGTTTACCTGCTTTTCACTGCTGTGATTTTGCCGCTTTACACCCACTTGACTCACTTACAGAGAGATATCAATGCATAGGTTTCAAGATTCTTACTAGTCAGATATATTCTTGGGCGGTGAATTGGGGGTGTTGAGTCCAATTCATTGAGGAATGAGTAGGGCTTGTCTATTACATATTGGGTTTATGGAACGGTATCTGAGATAATTTGAAACCCTTGTTGTATGCATCACCCCACCTCACCTTTCCCGTTAAGCAGCCATAGTGTGTTTTCTAAACGTGTGACTCTATTCTGTTTTGTAATTCAGTTCAAGGGTAGCGGTTTTTACATTCCCTCTATAAGTCATATCTTATGATAAGTGTCTTTTTCTGTGTGACTTATTTCACTTAGAATCGTCGTACCTAAATCCAATCATCATGCTGCTACTAGCCTTATGACGTTGATTTCATGGCTGAGTGATATTCCATTGTACATAAGGACCACAACTTCTTTATCCATTTTTCTCTTTCCTGGGATATTTAAGGTGTAACGAAGTGGAGATTCTTGTCAACAGAGCAGCCCTAAACTTTGGGGTGCCTGTGTCTTGCTGATTTTTAGTTTTCCCAATTTATACGCCCATGAGTGGATGTGCCCTATGCTCCCTAAGCTCAGTTTTTTAGATGTTTCAGGACACACCGTGCACTTCTCCAGAGTGGCTGTTGGCAATTTACATCCCGCCCATCAGCGTAGCCAGGCTCCCGTTTCTCCATCGCCTGTCCTGCATTTCTGGTTTTGACACTTTATTCAGCATGGCCCTTTTGACCGATGGGAAGCGAGACTTCTTTGTAGCGCTGATTTGCCTTTCCAGGTTGCTTGGTTGGCCAAAAAGGGCGTAAGCGTTTTTTCCTGAATATATTCAGGAAAAAACGCATACGCCCTTTTTGGCCAAGGGCATCATTGTCGATGTTTTGCCGCTTTTCCTGTGCTTTAAAGGCGATTCGAATCTCCCTCCTGAAATCTGTTTCCTGCAATTCTGCCTTGCTTTCAAATCCTCTTCGTTGCCTTCCATCAATATATTTGTGGACGAGAGTCATCATTTATAAGTCTGCAGGTTTGTGAATTGCAGTGCCCCTGAGCTCCATTGTTCAACTCGCTTTCTTGGGAGCTGGCCGCAAGAGCGCAGGATTGCTTCAGGCCCTATTCTGGTCCCAGGCGGCAGGCTGAGCCTGTGGTTAATTCTTCTTCCTGAGGGGAAAATAGAGTGACCTGTGCCTGTCCCAACACCTAGAGCTAGTCTCTCATTGGTTCCCCCTCTTCCCGTTCATCCTCAGGACAAATTGCAACCTGTACGGAACAGGAGGTTAAAGGTGCTGATTCTCCAAGGAGGGAGATTGTTAGTAAAGCGGCTGGAATGGCGAACCCGAGCACAAGGAGATGAGAAATGAGGTGCGTTTTAGAAACCTTTCCCGATCACACGGTGTACCATCTTCTGGGTTTCTCATGCATGTTTTCGATGTAGGAAGATGCCCTTGAACCTGGAGATTTGGGACCCATGGGAAGGGTACCACGCAGTATTACTTTAAAGGGTCTGCGTTTGCTCACCCAACCTCACCAAACCTCTCAGCGCCAAGAGTGTCCACCCTTATGTCTCAATCAGCTGTGGGTCTAGATATGGTCAATCCAGGTGGCATTATAGCCGCTGAACGAATTTTGTAAGAATTTCTCTCTCTTTCACTGTCTTTGTTTTACGGGTTTTTAAAAGTAATTGATTTTTATAATGGGGTTTACCTGCTTTTCACTGCTGTGATTTTGCCGCTTTACACCCACTTGACTCACTTACAGAGAGATATCAATGCATAGGTTTCAAGATTCTTACTAGTCAGATATATTCTTGGGCGGTGAATTGGGGGTGTTGAGTCCAATTCATTGAGGAAGGAGTAGGGCTTGTCTATTACATATTGGGTTTATGGAACGGTATCTGAGATAATTTGAAACCCTTGTTGTATGCATCACCCCACCTCACCTTTCCCGTTAAGCAGCCATAGTGTGTTTTCTAAACGTGTGACTCTATTCTGTTTTGTAATTCAGTTCAAGGGTAGCGGTTTTTACATTCCCTCTATAAGTCATATCTTATGATAAGTGTCTTTTTCTGTGTGACTTATTTCACTTAGAATCGTCGTACCTAAATCCACTCATCATGCTGCTACTAGCCTTATGACGTTGATTTCATGGCTGAGTGATATTCCATTGTACATAAGGACCACAACTTCTTTATCCATTTTTCTCTTTCCTGGGATATTTAAGGTGTAACGAAGTGGAGATTCTTGTCAACAGAGCAGCCCTAAACTTTGGGGTGCCTGTGTCTTGCTGATTTTTAGTTTTCCCAATTTATACGCCCATGAGTGGATGTGCCCTATGCTCCCTAAGCTCAGTTTTTTAGATGTTTCAGGACACACCGTGCACTTCTCCAGAGTGGCTGTTGGCAATTTACATCCCGCCCATCAGCGTAGCCAGGCTCCCGTTTCTCCATGGCCTGTCCTGCATTTCTGGTTTTGACACTTTATTCAGCATGGCCCTTTTGACCGATGGGAAGCGAGACTTCTTTGTAGCGCTGATTTGCCTTTTCAGGTTGCTTGGTTGGCCAAAAAGGGCGTATGCGTTTTTTCCTGAATATATTCAGGAAAAAACGCATACGCCCTTTTTGGCCAAGGGCATCATTGTCGAGGTTTTGCCGCTTTTCCTGTGCTTTAAAGGCGATTCGAATCTCCCTCCTGAAATCTGTTTCCTGCAATTCTGCCTTGCTTTCAAATCCTCTTCGTTGCCTTCCATCAATATATTTGTGGACGAGAGTCATCATTTATAAGTCTGCAGGTTTGTGAATTGCAGTGCCCCTGAGCTCCATTTTTCAACTCGCTTTCTTGGGAGCTGGCCGCAAGAGCGCAGGATTGCTTCAGGCCCTATTCTGGTCCCAGGCGGCAGGCTGAGCCTGTGGTTAATTCTTCTTCCTGATGGGAAAATAGAGTGACCTGTGCCTGTCCCAACACCTAGAGCTAGTCTCTCATTGGTTCCCCCTCTTCCCGTTCATCCTCGGGACAAACTGCAACCTGTACGGAACAGGAGGTTAAAGGTGCTGATTCTCCAAGGAGGGAGATTGCTAGTAAAGCGGCTGGAATGGCGAACCCGAGCACAAGGAGATGAGAAATGAGGTGCGTTTTAGAAACCTTTCCTGATCACACGGTGTACCATCTTCTGGGTTTCTCATGCATGTTTTCGATGTAGGAAGATGCCCTTGAACCTGGAGATTTCGGACCCATGGAATGGGTACCACGCAGTATTACTTTAAAGGGTCTGCGTTTGCTCACCCAACCTCACCAAACCTCTCAGCCCCAAGAGTGTCCACCCTTATGTCTCAATCAGCTGTGGGTCTAGATATGGTCAATCCAGGTGGCATTACAGCCGCTGAACGAATTTTGTAAGAATTTCTCTCTCTTTCACTGTCTTTGTTTCACGGGTTTTTAAAAGTAATTGATTTTTATAATGGGGTTTACCTGCTTTTCACTGCTGTCATTTTGCCGCTTTACACCCACTTGACTCACTTACAGAGAGATATCAATGCATAGGTTTCAAGATTCTTACTAGTCAGATATATTCTTGGGCGGTGAATTGGGGGTGTTGAGTCCAATTCATTGAGGAAGGAGTAGGGCTTGTCTATTACATATTGGGTTTATGGAACGGTATCTGAGATAATTTGAAACCCTTGTTGTATGCATCACCCCACCTCACCTTTCCCGTTAAGCAGCCATAGTGTGTTTTCTAAACGTGTGACTCTATTCTGTTTTGTAATTCAGTTCAAGGGTAGCGGTTTTTACATTCCCTCTATAAGTCATATCTTATGATAAGTGTCTTTTTCTGTGTGACTTATTTCACTTAGAATCGTCGTACCTAAATCCACTCATCATGCTGCTACTAGCCTTATGACGTTGATTTCATGGCTGAGTGATATTCCATTGTACATAAGGACCACAACTTCTTTATCCATTTTTCTCTTTCCTGGGATATTTAAGGTGTAACGAAGTGGAGATTCTTGTCAACAGAGCAGCCCTAAACTTTGGGGTGCCTGTGTCTTGCTGATTTTTAGTTTTCCCAATTTATACGCCCATGAGTGGATGTGCCCTATGCTCCCTAAGCTCAGTTTTTTAGATGTTTCAGGACACACCGTGCACTTCTCCAGAGTGGCTGTTGGCAATTTACATCCCGCCCATCAGCGTAGCCAGGCTCCCGTTTCTCCATGGCCTGTCCTGCATTTCTGGTTTTGACACTTTATTCAGCATGGCCCTTTTGACCGATGGGAAGCGAGACTTCTTTGTAGCGCTGATTTGCCTTTCCAGGTTGCTTGGTTGGCCAAAAAGGGCGTATGCGTTTTTTCCTGAATCTATTCAGGAAAAAACGCATACGCCCTTTTTGGCCAAGGGCATCATTGTCGAGGTTTTGCCGCTTTTCCTGTGCTTTAAAGGCGATTCGAATCTCCCTCCTGAAATCTGTTTCCTGCAATTCTGCCTTGCTTTCAAATCCTCTTCGTTGCCTTCCATCAATATATTTGTGGACGAGAGTCATCATTTATAAGTCTGCAGGTTTGTGAATTGCAGTGCCCCTGAGCTCCATTTTTCAACTCGCTTTCTTGGGAGCTGGCCGCAAAAGCGCAGGATTGCTTCAGGCCCTATTCTGGTCCCAGGCGGCAGGCTGAGCCTGTGGTTAATTCTTCTTCTTGAGGGGAAAATAGAGTGACCTGTGCCTGTCCCAACACCTAGAGCTAGTCTCTCATTGGTTCCCCCTCTTCCCGTTCATCCTCAGGACAAATTGCAACCTGTACGGAACAGGAGGTTAAAGGTGCTGATTCTCCAAGGAGGGAGATTGCTAGTAAAGCGGCTGGAATGGCGAACCCGAGCACAAGGAGATGAGAAATGAGGTGCGTTTTAGAAACCTTTCCCGATCACACGGTGTACCATCTTCTGGGTTTCTCATGCATGTTTTCGATGTAGGAAGATGCCCTTGAACCTGGAGATTTGGGACCCATGGGATGGGTACCACGCAGTATTACTTTAAAGGGTCTGCGTTTGCTCACCCAACCTCACCAAACCTCTCAGCCCCAAGAGTGTCCACCCTTATGTCTCAATCAGCTGTGGGTCTAGATATGGTCAATCCAGGTGGCATTACAGCCACTGAACGAATTTTGTAAGAATTTCTCTCTCTTTCACTGTCTTTGTTTCACGGGTTTTTAAAAGTAATTGATTTTTATAATGGGGTTTACCTGCTTTTCACTGCTGTGATTTTGCCGCTTTACACCCACTTGACTCACTTACAGAGAGATATCAATGCATAGGTTTCAAGATTCTTACTAGTCAGATATATTCTTGGGCGGTGAATTGGGGGTGTTGAGTCCAATTCATTGAGGAAGGAGTAGGGCTTGTCTATTACATATTGGGTTTATGGAACGGTATCTGAGATAATTTGAAACCCTTGTTGTATGCATCACCCCACCTCACCTTTCCCGTTAAGCAGCCATAGTGTGTTTTCTAAACGTGTGACTCTATTCTGTTTTGTAATTCAGTTCAAGGGTAGCGGTTTTTACATTCCCTCTATAAGTCATATCTTATGATAAGTGTCTTTTTCTGTGTGACTTATTTCACTTAGAATCGTCGTACCTAAATCCAATCATCATGCTGCTACTAGCCTTATGACGTTGATTTCATGGCTGAGTGATATTCCATTGTACATAAGGTCCACAACTTCTTTATCCATTTTTCTCTTTCCTGGGATATTTAAGGTGTAATGAAGTGGAGATTCTTGTCAACAGAGCAGCCCTAAACTTTGGGGTGCCTGTGTCTTGCTGATTTTTAGTTTTCCCAATTTATACGCCCATGAGTGGATGTGCCCTATGCTCCCTAAGCTCAGTTTTTTAGATGTTTCAGGACACACCGTGCACTTCTCCAGAGTGGCTGTTGGCAATTTACATCCCGCCCATAAGCGTAGCCAGGCTCCCGTTTCTCCATGGCCTGTCCTGCATTTGTGCTTTTGACCCTTTATTCAGCATGGCCCTTTTGACCGATGGGAAGCGAGACTTCTTTGTAGCGCTGATTTGCCTTTCCAGGTTGCTTGGTTGGCCAAAAAGGGCGTATGCCTTTTTTTCCTGAATATATTCAGGAAAAAACGCATACGCCCTTTTTGGCCAAGGGCATCATTGTTGAGGTTTTGCCGCTTTTCCTGTGCTTTAAAGGCGATTCGAATCTCCCTCCTGAAATCTGTTTCCTGCAATTCTGCCTTGCTTTCAAATCCTCTTCGTTGCCTTCCCTCAATATATTTGTGGACGAGAGTCATCATTTATAAGTCTGCAGGTTTGTGAATTGCAGTGCCCCTGAGCTCCATTTTTCAACTCGCTTTCTTGGGAGCTGGCCGCAAAAGCGCAGGATTGCTTCAGGCCCTATTCTGGTCCCAGGCGGCAGGCTGAGCCTGTGGTTAATTCTTCTTCTTGAGGGGAAAATAGAGTGACCTGTGCCTGTCACAACACCTAGAGCTAGTCTCTCATTGGTTCCCCCTCTTCCCGTTCATCCTCAGGACAAATTGCAACCTGTACGGAACAGGAGGTTAAAGGTGCTGATTCTCCAAGGAGGGAGATTGCTAGTAAAGCGGCTGGAATGGCGAACCCGAGCACAAGGAGATGAGAAATGAGGTGCGTTTTAGAAACCTTTCCCGATCACACGGTGTACCATCTTCTGGGTTTCTCATGCATGTTTTCGATGTAGGAAGATGCCCTTGAACCTGGAGATTTGGGACCCATGGGATGGGTACCACGCAGTATTACTTTAAAGGGTCTGCGTTTGCTCACCCAACCTCACCAAACCTCTCAGCGCCAAGAGTGTCCACCCTTATGTCTCAATCAGCTGTGGGTCTAGATATGGTCAATCCAGGTGGCATTATAGCCGCTGAACGAATTTTGTAAGAATTTCTCTCTCTTTCACTGTCTTTGTTTCACAGGTTTTTAAAAGTAATTGATTTTTATAATGGGGTTTACCTGCTTTTCACTGCTGTGATTTTGCCGCTTTACACCCACTTGACTCAATTACAGAGAGATATCAATGCATAGGTTTCAAGATTCTTACTAGTCAGATATATTCTTGGGCGGTGAATTGGGGGTGTTGAGTCCAATTCATTGAGGAAGGAGTAGGGCTTGTCTATTACATATTGGGTTTATGGAACGGTATCTGAGATAATTTGAAACCCTTGTTGTATGCATCACCCCACCTCACCTTTCCCGTTAAGCAGCCATAGTGTGTTTTCTAAACGTGTGACTCTATTCTGTTTTGTAATTCAGTTCAAGGGTAGCGGTTTTTACATTCCCTCTATAAGTCATATCTTATGATAAGTGTCTTTTTCTGTGTGACTTATTTCACTTAGAATCTTCGTACCTAAATCCACTCATCATGCTGCTACTAGCCTTATGACGTTGATTTCATGGCTGAGTGATATTCCATTGTACATAAGGACCACAACTTCTTTATCCATTTTTCTCTTTCCTGGGATATTTAAGGTGTAACGAAGTGGAGATTCTTGTCAACAGAGCAGCCCTAAACTTTGGGGTGCCTGTGTCTTGCTGATTTTTAGTTTTCCCAATTTATACGCCCATGAGTGGATGTGCCCTATGCTCCCTAAGCTCAGTTTTTTAGATGTTTCAGGACACACCGTGCACTTCTCCAGAGTGGCTGTTGGCAATTTACATCCCGCCCATCAGCGTAGCCAGGCTCCCGTTTCTCCATGGCCTGTCCTGCATTTCTGGTTTTGACACTTTATTCAGCATGGCCCTTTTGACCGATGGGAAGCGAGACTTCTTTGTAGCGCTGATTTGCCTTTCCAGGTTGCTTGGTTGGCCAAAAAGGGCGTATGCGTTTTTTCCTGAATATATTCAGGAAAAAACGCATACGCCCTTTTTGGCCAAGGGCATCATTGTCGAGGTTTCGCCGCTTTTCCTGTGCTTTAAAGGCGATTCGAATCTCCCTCCTGAAATCTGTTTCCTGCAATTCTGCCTTGCTTTCAAATCCTCTTCGTTGCCTTCCATCAATATATTTGTGGACGAGAGTCATCATTTATAAGTCTGCAGGTTTGTGAATTGCAGTACCCCTGAGCTCCATTTTTCAACTCGCTTTCTTGGTAGCTGGCCGCAAAAGCGCAGGATTGCTTCAGGCCCTATTCTGTTCCCAGGCGGCAGGCTGAGCCTGCGGTTAATTCTCCTTCTTGAGGGGAAAATAGAGTGACCTGTGCCTGTCCCAACACCTGGAGCTAGTCTCTCATTGGTTCCCCCTCTTCCCGTTCATCCTCAGGACAAATTGCAACCTGTACGGAACAGGAGGTTAAAGGTGCTGATTCTCCAAGGAGGGAGATTGCTAGTAAAGCGGCTGGAATGGCGAACCCGAGCACAAGGAGATGAGAAATGAGGTGCGTTTTAGAAACCTTTCCCGATCACACGGTGTACCATCTTCTGGGTTTCTCATGCATGTTTTCGATGTAGGAAGATGCCCTTGAACCTGGAGATTTGGGACCCATGGAATGGGTACCACGCAGTATTACTTTAAAGGGTCTGCGTTTGCTCACCCAACCTCACCAAACCTCTCAGCCCCAAGAGTGTCCACCCTTATGTCTCAATCAGCTGTGGGTCTAGATATGGTCAATCCAGGTGGCATTACAGCCGCTGAACGAATTTTGTAAGAATTTCTCTCTCTTTCACTGTCTTTGTTTCACGGGTTTTTAAAAGTAATTGATTTTTATAATGGGGTTTACCTGCTTTTCACTGCTGTGATTTTGCCGCTTTACACCCACTTGACTCACTTACAGAGAGATATCAATGCATAGGTTTCAAGATTCTTACTAGTCAGATATATTCTTGGGCGGTGAATAGGGGGTGTTGAGTCCAATTCATTGAGGAAGGAGTAGGGCTTGTCTATTACATATTGGGTTTATGGAACGGTATCTGAGCTAATTTGAAACCCTTGTTGTATGCATCACCCCACCTCACCTTTCCCGTTAAGCAGCCATAGTGTGTTTTCTAAACGTGTGACTCTATTCTGTTTTGTAATTCAGTTCAAGGGTAGCGGTTTTTACATTCCCTCTATAAGTCATATCTTATGATAAGTGTCTTTTTCTGTGTGACTTATTTCACTTAGAATCGTCATACCTAAATCCACTCATCATGCTGCTACTAGCCTTATGACGTTGATTTCATGGCTGAGTGATATTCCATTGTACATAAGGACCACAACTTCTTTATCCATTTTTCTCTTTCCTGGGATATTTAAGGTGTAACGAAGTGGAGATTCTTGTCAACAGAGCAGCCCGAAACTTTGGGGTGCCTGTGTCTTGCTGATTTTTAGTTTTCCCAATTTATACGCCCATGAGTGGATGTGCCCTATGCTCCCTAAGCTCAGTTTTTTAGATGTTTCAGGACACACCGTGCACTTCTCCAGAGTGGCTGTTGGCAATTTACATCCCGCCCATCAGCGTAGCCAGGCTCCCGTTTCTCCATGGCCTGTCCTGCATTTCTGGTTTTGACACTTTATTCAGCATGGCCCTTTTGACCGATGGGAAGCGAGACTTCTTTGTAGCGCTGATTTGCCTTTCCAGGTTGCTTGGTTGGCCAAAAAGGGCGTAAGCGTTTTTTCCTGAATATATTCAGGAAAAAACGCATACGCCCTTTTTGGCCAAGGGCATCATTGTCGAGGTTTTGCCGCTTTTCCTGTGCTTTAAAGGCGATTCGAATCTCCCTCCTGAAATCTGTTTCCTGCAATTCTGCCTTGCTTTCAAATCCTCTTCGTTGCCTTCCATCAATATATTTGTGGACGAGAGTCATCATTTATAAGTCTGCAGGTTTGTGAATTGCAGTGCCCCTGAGCTCCATTTTTCAACTCGCTTTCTTGGGCGCTGGCCGCAAAAGCGCAGGATTGCTTCAGGCCCTATTCTGGTCCCAGGCGGCAGGCTGAGCCTGTGGTTAATTCTTCTTCCTGATGGGAAAATAGAGTGACCTCTGCCTGTCCCAACACCTAGAGCTAGTCCCTCATTGGTTCCCCCTCTTCCCTTTCATCCTCAGGACAAATTGCAAGCTGTACGGAACAGGAGGTTAAAGGTGCTGATTCTCCAAGGAGGGAGATTGCTAGTAAAGCGGCTGGAATGGCGAACCCGAGCACAAGGAGATGAGAAATGAGGTGCGTTTTAGAAACCTTTCCCGATCACACGGTGTACCATCTTCTGGGTTTCTCATGCATGTTTTCGATGTAGGAAGATGCCCTTGAACCTGGAGATTTGGGACCCATGGGATGGGTACCACGCAGTATTACTTTAAAGGGTCTGCGTTTGCTCACCCAACCTCACCAAACCTCTCAGCCCCAAGAGTGTCCACCCTTATGTCTCAATCAGCTGTGGGTCTAGATATGGTCAATCCAGGTGGCATTACAGCCGCTGAACGAATTTTGTAAGAATTTCTCTCTCTTTCACTGTCTTTGTTTCACGGGTTTTTAAAAGTAATTGATTTTTATAATGGGGTTTACCTGCTTTTCACTGCTGTGATTTTGCCGCTTTACACCCACTTGACTCACTTACAGAGAGATATCAATGCATAGGTTTCAAGATTCTTACTAGTCAGATATATTCTTGGGCGGTGAATTGGGGGTGTTGAGTCCAATTCATTGAGGAATGAGTAGGGCTTGTCCATTACATATTGGGTTTATGGAACGGTATCTGAGATAATTTGAAACCCTTGTTGTATGCATCACCCCACCTCACCTTTCCCGTTAAGCAGCCATAGTGTGTTTTCTAAACGTGTGACTCTATTCTGTTTTGTAATTCAGTTCAAGGGTAGCGGTTTTTACATTCCCTCTATAAGTCATATCTTATGATAAGTGTCTTTTTCTGTGTGACTTATTTCACTTAGAATCGTCGTACCTAAATCCAATCATCATGCTGCTACTAGCCTTATGACGTTGATTTCATGGCTGAGTGATATTCCATTGTACATAAGGACCACAACTTCTTTATCCATTTTTCTCTTTCCTGGGATATTTAAGGTGTAACGAAGTGGAGATTCTTGTCAACAGAGCAGCCCTAAACTTTGGGGTGCCTGTGTCTTGCTGATTTTTAGTTTTCCCAATTTATACGCCCATGAGTGGATGTGCCCTATGCTCCCTAAGCTCAGTTTTTTAGATGTTTCAGGACACACCGTGCACTTCTCCAGAGTGGCTGTTGGCAATTTACATCCCGCCCATCAGCGTAGCCAGGCTCCCGTTTCTCCATCGCCTGTCCTGCATTTCTGGTTTTGACACTTTATTCAGCATGGCCCTTTTGACCGATGGGAAGCGAGACTTCTTTGTAGCGCTGATTTGCCTTTCCAGGTTGCTTGGTTGGCCAAAAAGGGCGTAAGCGTTTTTTCCTGAATATATTCAGGAAAAAACGCATACGCCCTTTTTGGCCAAGGGCATCATTGTCGATGTTTTGCCGCTTTTCCTGTGCTTTAAAGGCGATTCGAATCTCCCTCCTGAAATCTGTTTCCTGCAATTCTGCCTTGCTTTCAAATCCTCTTCGTTGCCTTCCATCAATATATTTGTGGACGAGAGTCATCATTTATAAGTCTGCAGGTTTGTGAATTGCAGTGCCCCTGAGCTCCATTGTTCAACTCGCTTTCTTGGGAGCTGGCCGCAAGAGCGCAGGATTGCTTCAGGCCCTATTCTGGTCCCAGGCGGCAGGCTGAGCCTGTGGTTAATTCTTCTTCCTGAGGGGAAAATAGAGTGACCTGTGCCTGTCCCAACACCTAGAGCTAGTCTCTCATTGGTTCCCCCTCTTCCCGTTCATCCTCAGGACAAATTGCAACCTGTACGGAACAGGAGGTTAAAGGTGCTGATTCTCCAAGGAGGGAGATTGTTAGTAAAGCGGCTGGAATGGCGAACCCGAGCACAAGGAGATGAGAAATGAGGTGCGTTTTAGAAACCTTTCCCGATCACACGGTGTACCATCTTCTGGGTTTCTCATGCATGTTTTCGATGTAGGAAGATGCCCTTGAACCTGGAGATTTGGGACCCATGGGATGGGTACCACGCAGTATTACTTTAAAGGGTCTGCGTTTGCTCACCCAACCTCACCAAACCTCTCAGCGCCAAGAGTGTCCACCCTTATGTCTCAATCAGCTGTGGGTCTAGATATGGTCAATCCAGGTGGCATTATAGCCGCTGAACGAATTTTGTAAGAATTTCTCTCTCTTTCACTGTCTTTGTTTTACGGGTTTTTAAAAGTAATTGATTTTTATAATGGGGTTTACCTGCTTTTCACTGCTGTGATTTTGCCGCTTTACACCCACTTGACTCACTTACAGAGAGATATCAATGCATAGGTTTCAAGATTCTTACTAGTCAGATATATTCTTGGGCGGTGAATTGGGGGTGTTGAGTCCAATTCATTGAGGAAGGAGTAGGGCTTGTCTATTACATATTGGGTTTATGGAACGGTATCTGAGATAATTTGAAACCCTTGTTGTATGCATCACCCCACCTCACCTTTCCCGTTAAGCAGCCATAGTGTGTTTTCTAAACGTGTGACTCTATTCTGTTTTGTAATTCAGTTCAAGGGTAGCGGTTTTTACATTCCCTCTATAAGTCATATCTTATGATAAGTGTCTTTTTCTGTGTGACTTATTTCACTTAGAATCTTCGTACTTAAATCCACTCATCATGCTGCTACTAGCCTTATGACGTTGATTTCATGGCTGAGTGATATTCCATTGTACATAAGGACCACAACTTCTTTATCCATTTTTCTCTTTCCTGGGATATTTAAGGTGTAACGAAGTGGAGATTCTTGTCAACAGAGCAGCCCTAAACTTTGGGGTGCCTGTGTCTTGCTGATTTTTAGTTTTCCCAATTTATACGCCCATGAGTGGATGTGCCCTATGCTCCCTAAGCTCAGTTTTTTAGATGTTTCAGGACACACCGTGCACTTCTCCAGAGTGGCTGTTGGCAATTTACATCCCGCCCATCAGCGTAGCCAGGCTCCCGTTTCTCCATGGCCTGTCCTGCATTTCTGGTTTTGACACTTTATTCAGCATGGCCCTTTTGACCGATGGGAAGCGAGACTTCTTTGTAGCGCTGATTTGCCTTTCCAGGTTGCTTGGTTGGCCAAAAAGGGCGTATGCGTTTTTTCCTGAATCTATTCAGGAAAAAACGCATACGCCCTTTTTGGCCAAGGGCATCATTGTCGAGGTTTTGCCGCTTTTCCTGTGCTTTAAAGGCGATTCGAATCTCCCTCCTGAAATCTGTTTCCTGCAATTCTGCCTTGCTTTCAAATCCTCTTCGTTGCCTTCCCTCAATATATTTGTGGACGAGAGTCATCATTTATAAGTCTGCAGGTTTGTGAATTGCAGTGCCCCTGAGCTCCATTTTTCAACTCGCTTTCTTGGGCGCTGGCCGCAAAAGCGCAGGATTGCTTCAGGCCCAATTCTGGTCCCAGGCGGCAGGCTGAGCCTGTGGTTAATTCTTCTTGCTGATGGGAAAATAGAGTGACCTCTGCCTGTCCCAACACCTAGAGCTTGTCTCTCATTTGTTCCCCCTCTTCCCTTTCATCCTCAGGACAAATTGCAAGCTGTACGGAACAGGAGGTTAAAGGTGCTGATTCTCCAAGGAGGGAGATTGCTAGTAAAGCGGTTGGAATGGCGAACCCGAGCACAAGGAGATGAGAAATGAGGTGCGTTTTAGAAACCTTTCCCGATCACACGGTGTACCATCTTCTGGGTTTCTCATGCATGTTTTCGATGTAGGAAGATGCCCTTGAACCTGGAGATTTGGGACCCATGGGATGGGTACCACGCAGTATTACTTTAAAGGGTCTGCGTTTGCTCACCCAACCTCACCAAACCTCTCAGCCCCAAGAGTGTCCACCCTTATGTCTCAATCAGCTGTGGGTCTAGATATGGTCAATCCAGGTGGCATTACAGCCGCTGAACGAATTTTGTAAGAATTTCTCTCTCTTTCACTGTCTTTGTTTCACGGGTTTTTAAAAGTAATTGATTTTTATAATGGGGTTTACCTGCTTTTCCCTGCTGTGATTTTGCCGCTTTACACCCACTTGACTCACTTACAGAGAAATATCAATGCATAGGTTTCAAGATTCTTACTACTCAGATATATTCTTTGGCGGTGGATTGGGGGTGTTGAGTGCAATTCATTGAGGAAGGAGTAGGGCTTGTCTATTACATATTGGGTTTATGGAACGGTATCTGAGATAATTTGAAACCCTTGTTGTATGCATCACCCCACCTCACCTTTCCCGTTAAGCAGCCATAGTGTGTTTTCTAAACGTGTGACTCTATTCTGTTTTGTAATTCAGTTCAAGGGTAGCGGTTTTTACATTCCCTCTATAAGTCATATCTTATGATAAGTGTCTTTTTCTGTGTGACTTATTTCACTTAGAATCTTCGTACCTAAATCCACTCATCATGCTGCTACTAGCCTTATGACGTCGATTTCATGGCTGAGTGATATTCCATTGTACATAAGGACCACAACTTCTTTATCCATTTTTCTCTTTCCTGGGATATTTAAGGTGTAACGAAGTGGAGATTCTTGTCAACAGAGCAGCCCTAAACTTTGGGGTGCCTGTGTCTTGCTGATTTTTAGTTTTCCCAGTTTATACGCCCATGAGTGGATGTGCCCTATGCTCCCTAAGCTCAGTTTTTTAGATGTTTCAGGACACACCGTGCACTTCTCCAGAGTGGCTGTTGGCAATTTACATCCCCCCCATCAGCGTAGCCAGGCTCCCGTTTCTCCATGGCCTGTCCTGCATTTCTGGTTTTGACACTTTATTCAGCATGGCCCTTTTGACCGATGGGAAGCGAGACTTCTTTGTAGCGCTGATTTGCCTTTCCATGTTGCTTGGTTGGCCAAAAAGGGCGTATGCGTTTTTTCCTGAATATATTCAGGAAAAAACGCATACGCCCTTTTTGGCCAAGGGCATCATTGTCGAGGTTTTGCCGCTTTTCCTGTGCTTTAAAGGCGATTCGAATCTCCCTCCTGAAATCTGTTTCCTGCAATTCTGCCTTGCTTTCAAATCCTCTTCGTTGCCTTCCCTCAATATATTTGTGGACGAGAGTCATCATTTATAAGTCTGCAGGTTTGTGAATTGCAGTGCCCCTGAGCTCCATTTTTCAACTCGCTTTCTTGGGAGCTGGCCGCAAGAGCGCAGGATTGCTTCAGGCCCTATTCTGGTCCCAGGCGGCAGGCTGAGCCTGTGGTTAATTCTTCTTCTTGAGGGGAAAATAGAGTGACCTGTGCCTGTCCCAACACCTAGAGCTAGTCTCTCATTGGTTCCCCCTCTTCCCGTTCATCCTCAGGACAAATTGCAACCTGTACGGAACAGGAGGTTAAAGGTGCTGATTCTCCAAGGAGGGAGATTGCTAG
The DNA here is from genome assembly GCF_965194825.1 of Balaenoptera physalus. Lineage (NCBI taxonomy): Eukaryota > Metazoa > Chordata > Mammalia > Artiodactyla > Balaenopteridae > Balaenoptera > Balaenoptera physalus. The sequence continues at coordinate 305,229 of NW_028126047.1, forward strand.
TAAAGCGGCTGGAATGGCGAACCCGAGCACAAGGAGATGAGAAATGAGGTGCGTTTTAGAAACCTTTCCTGATCACACGGTGTACCATCTTCTGGGTTTCTCATGCATGTTTTCGATGTAGGAAGATGCCCTTGAACCTGGAGATTTGGGACCCATGGAATGGGTACCACGCAGTATTACTTTAAAGGGTCTGCGTTTGCTCACCCAACCTCACCAAACCTCTCAGCCCCAAGAGTGTCCACCCTTATGTCTCAATCAGCTGTGGGTCTAGATATGGTCAATCCAGGTGGCATTACAGCCGCTGAACGAATTTTGTAAGAATTTCTCTCTCTTTCACTGTCTTTGTTTCACGGGTTTTTAAAAGTAATTGATTTTTATAATGGGGTTTACCTGCTTTTCACTGCTGTGATTTTGCCGCTTTACACCCACTTGACTCACTTACAGAGAGATATCAATGCATAGGTTTTAAGATTCTTACTAGTCAGATATATTCTTGGGCGGTGAATTGGGGGTGTTGAGTCCAATTCATTGAGCAAGGAGTAGGGCTTGTCTATTACATATTGGGTTTATGGAACGGTATCTGAGATAATTTGAAACCCTTGTTGTATGCATCACCCCACCTCACCTTTCCCGTTAAGCAGCCATAGTGTGTTTTCTAAACGTGTGACTCTATTCTGTTTTGTAATTCAGTTCAAGGGTAGCGGTTTTTACATTCCCTCTATAAGTCATATCTTATGATAAGTGTCTTTTTCTGTGTGACTTATTTCACTTAGAATCGTCGTACCTAAATCCACTCATCATGCTGCTACTAGCCTTATGACGTTGATTTCATGGCTGAGTGATATTCCATTGTACATAAGGACCACAACTTCTTTATCCATTTTTCTCTTTCCTGGGATATTTAAGGTGTAACGAAGTGGAGATTCTTGTCAACAGAGCAGCCCTAAACTTTGGGGTGCCTGTGTCTTGCTGATTTTTAGTTTTCCCAATTTATACGCCCATGAGTGGATGTGCCCTATGCTCCCTAAGCTCAGTTTTTTAGATGTTTCAGGACACACCGTGCACTTCTCCAGAGTGGCTGTTGGCAATTTACATCCCGCCCATCAGCGTAGCCAGGCTCCCGTTTCTCCATGGCCTGTCCTGCATTTCTGGTTTTGACACTTTATTCAGCATGGCCCTTTTGACCGATGGGAAGCGAGACTTCTTTGTAGCGCTGATTTGCCTTTTCAGGTTGCTTGGTTGGCCAAAAAGGGCGTATGCGTTTTTTCCTGAATATATTCAGGAAAAAACGCATACGCCCTTTTTGGCCAAGGGCATCATTGTCGAGGTTTTGCCGCTTTTCCTGTGCTTTAAAGGCGATTCGAATCTCCCTCCTGAAATCTGTTTCCTGCAATTCTGCCTTGCTTTCAAATCCTCTTCGTTGCCTTCCATCAATATATTTGTGGACGAGAGTCATCATTTATAAGTCTGCAGGTTTGTGAATTGCAGTGCCCCTGAGCTCCATTTTTCAACTCGCTTTCTTGGGAGCTGGCCGCAAGAGCGCAGGATTGCTTCAGGCCCTATTCTGGTCCCAGGCGGCAGGCTGAGCCTGTGGTTAATTCTTCTTCCTGATGGGAAAATAGAGTGACCTGTGCCTGTCCCAACACCTAGAGCTAGTCTCTCATTGGTTCCCCCTCTTCCCGTTCATCCTCGGGACAAACTGCAACCTGTACGGAACAGGAGGTTAAAGGTGCTGATTCTCCAAGGAGGGAGATTGCTAGTAAAGCGGCTGGAATGGCGAACCCGAGCACAAGGAGATGAGAAATGAGGTGCGTTTTAGAAACCTTTCCTGATCACACGGTGTACCATCTTCTGGGTTTCTCATGCATGTTTTCGATGTAGGAAGATGCCCTTGAACCTGGAGATTTCGGACCCATGGAATGGGTACCACGCAGTATTACTTTAAAGGGTCTGCGTTTGCTCACCCAACCTCACCAAACCTCTCAGCCCCAAGAGTGTCCACCCTTATGTCTCAATCAGCTGTGGGTCTAGATATGGTCAATCCAGGTGGCATTACAGCCGCTGAACGAATTTTGTAAGAATTTCTCTCTCTTTCACTGTCTTTGTTTCACGGGTTTTTAAAAGTAATTGATTTTTATAATGGGGTTTACCTGCTTTTCACTGCTGTCATTTTGCCGCTTTACACCCACTTGACTCACTTACAGAGAGATATCAATGCATAGGTTTCAAGATTCTTACTAGTCAGATATATTCTTGGGCGGTGAATTGGGGGTGTTGAGTCCAATTCATTGAGGAAGGAGTAGGGCTTGTCTATTACATATTGGGTTTATGGAACGGTATCTGAGATAATTTGAAACCCTTGTTGTATGCATCACCCCACCTCACCTTTCCCGTTAAGCAGCCATAGTGTGTTTTCTAAACGTGTGACTCTATTCTGTTTTGTAATTCAGTTCAAGGGTAGCGGTTTTTACATTCCCTCTATAAGTCATATCTTATGATAAGTGTCTTTTTCTGTGTGACTTATTTCACTTAGAATCGTCGTACCTAAATCCACTCATCATGCTGCTACTAGCCTTATGACGTTGATTTCATGGCTGAGTGATATTCCATTGTACATAAGGACCACAACTTCTTTATCCATTTTTCTCTTTCCTGGGATATTTAAGGTGTAACGAAGTGGAGATTCTTGTCAACAGAGCAGCCCTAAACTTTGGGGTGCCTGTGTCTTGCTGATTTTTAGTTTTCCCAATTTATACGCCCATGAGTGGATGTGCCCTATGCTCCCTAAGCTCAGTTTTTTAGATGTTTCAGGACACACCGTGCACTTCTCCAGAGTGGCTGTTGGCAATTTACATCCCGCCCATCAGCGTAGCCAGGCTCCCGTTTCTCCATGGCCTGTCCTGCATTTCTGGTTTTGACACTTTATTCAGCATGGCCCTTTTGACCGATGGGAAGCGAGACTTCTTTGTAGCGCTGATTTGCCTTTTCAGGTTGCTTGGTTGGCCAAAAAGGGCGTATGCGTTTTTTCCTGAATATATTCAGGAAAAAACGCATACGCCCTTTTTGGCCAAGGGCATCATTGTCGAGGTTTTGCCGCTTTTCCTGTGCTTTAAAGGCGATTCGAATCTCCCTCCTGAAATCTGTTTCCTGCAATTCTGCCTTGCTTTCAAATCCTCTTCGTTGCCTTCCATCAATATATTTGTGGACGAGAGTCATCATTTATAAGTCTGCAGGTTTGTGAATTGCAGTGCCCCTGAGCTCCATTTTTCAACTCGCTTTCTTGGGAGCTGGCCGCAAGAGCGCAGGATTGCTTCAGGCCCTATTCTGGTCCCAGGCGGCAGGCTGAGCCTGTGGTTAATTCTTCTTCCTGATGGGAAAATAGAGTGACCTGTGCCTGTCCCAACACCTAGAGCTAGTCTCTCATTGGTTCCCCCTCTTCCCGTTCATCCTCGGGACAAACTGCAACCTGTACGGAACAGGAGGTTAAAGGTGCTGATTCTCCAAGGAGGGAGATTGCTAGTAAAGCGGCTGGAATGGCGAACCCGAGCACAAGGAGATGAGAAATGAGGTGCGTTTTAGAAACCTTTCCTGATCACACGGTGTACCATCTTCTGGGTTTCTCATGCATGTTTTCGATGTAGGAAGATGCCCTTGAACCTGGAGATTTCGGACCCATGGAATGGGTACCACGCAGTATTACTTTAAAGGGTCTGCGTTTGCTCACCCAACCTCACCAAACCTCTCAGCCCCAAGAGTGTCCACCCTTATGTCTCAATCAGCTGTGGGTCTAGATATGGTCAATCCAGGTGGCATTACAGCCGCTGAACGAATTTTGTAAGAATTTCTCTCTCTTTCACTGTCTTTGTTTCACGGGTTTTTAAAAGTAATTGATTTTTATAATGGGGTTTACCTGCTTTTCACTGCTGTCATTTTGCCGCTTTACACCCACTTGACTCACTTACAGAGAGATATCAATGCATAGGTTTCAAGATTCTTACTAGTCAGATATATTCTTGGGCGGTGAATTGGGGGTGTTGAGTCCAATTCATTGAGGAAGGAGTAGGGCTTGTCTATTACATATTGGGTTTATGGAACGGTATCTGAGATAATTTGAAACCCTTGTTGTATGCATCACCCCACCTCACCTTTCCCGTTAAGCAGCCATAGTGTGTTTTCTAAACGTGTGACTCTATTCTGTTTTGTAATTCAGTTCAAGGGTAGCGGTTTTTACATTCCCTCTATAAGTCATATCTTATGATAAGTGTCTTTTTCTGTGTGACTTATTTCACTTAGAATCGTCGTACCTAAATCCACTCATCATGCTGCTACTAGCCTTATGACGTTGATTTCATGGCTGAGTGATATTCCATTGTACATAAGGACCACAACTTCTTTATCCATTTTTCTCTTTCCTGGGATATTTAAGGTGTAACGAAGTGGAGATTCTTGTCAACAGAGCAGCCCTAAACTTTGGGGTGCCTGTGTCTTGCTGATTTTTAGTTTTCCCAATTTATACGCCCATGAGTGGATGTGCCCTATGCTCCCTAAGCTCAGTTTTTTAGATGTTTCAGGACACACCGTGCACTTCTCCAGAGTGGCTGTTGGCAATTTACATCCCGCCCATCAGCGTAGCCAGGCTCCCGTTTCTCCATGGCCTGTCCTGCATTTCTGGTTTTGACACTTTATTCAGCATGGCCCTTTTGACCGATGGGAAGCGAGACTTCTTTGTAGCGCTGATTTGCCTTTCCAGGTTGCTTGGTTGGCCAAAAAGGGCGTATGCGTTTTTTCCTGAATCTATTCAGGAAAAAACGCATACGCCCTTTTTGGCCAAGGGCATCATTGTCGAGGTTTTGCCGCTTTTCCTGTGCTTTAAAGGCGATTCGAATCTCCCTCCTGAAATCTGTTTCCTGCAATTCTGCCTTGCTTTCAAATCCTCTTCGTTGCCTTCCATCAATATATTTGTGGACGAGAGTCATCATTTATAAGTCTGCAGGTTTGTGAATTGCAGTGCCCCTGAGCTCCATTTTTCAACTCGCTTTCTTGGGAGCTGGCCGCAAAAGCGCAGGATTGCTTCAGGCCCTATTCTGGTCCCAGGCGGCAGGCTGAGCCTGTGGTTAATTCTTCTTCTTGAGGGGAAAATAGAGTGACCTGTGCCTGTCCCAACACCTAGAGCTAGTCTCTCATTGGTTCCCCCTCTTCCCGTTCATCCTCAGGACAAATTGCAACCTGTACGGAACAGGAGGTTAAAGGTGCTGATTCTCCAAGGAGGGAGATTGCTAGTAAAGCGGCTGGAATGGCGAACCCGAGCACAAGGAGATGAGAAATGAGGTGCGTTTTAGAAACCTTTCCCGATCACACGGTGTACCATCTTCTGGGTTTCTCATGCATGTTTTCGATGTAGGAAGATGCCCTTGAACCTGGAGATTTGGGACCCATGGGATGGGTACCACGCAGTATTACTTTAAAGGGTCTGCGTTTGCTCACCCAACCTCACCAAACCTCTCAGCCCCAAGAGTGTCCACCCTTATGTCTCAATCAGCTGTGGGTCTAGATATGGTCAATCCAGGTGGCATTACAGCCACTGAACGAATTTTGTAAGAATTTCTCTCTCTTTCACTGTCTTTGTTTCACGGGTTTTTAAAAGTAATTGATTTTTATAATGGGGTTTACCTGCTTTTCACTGCTGTGATTTTGCCGCTTTACACCCACTTGACTCACTTACAGAGAGATATCAATGCATAGGTTTCAAGATTCTTACTAGTCAGATATATTCTTGGGCGGTGAATTGGGGGTGTTGAGTCCAATTCATTGAGGAAGGAGTAGGGCTTGTCTATTACATATTGGGTTTATGGAACGGTATCTGAGATAATTTGAAACCCTTGTTGTATGCATCACCCCACCTCACCTTTCCCGTTAAGCAGCCATAGTGTGTTTTCTAAACGTGTGACTCTATTCTGTTTTGTAATTCAGTTCAAGGGTAGCGGTTTTTACATTCCCTCTATAAGTCATATCTTATGATAAGTGTCTTTTTCTGTGTGACTTATTTCACTTAGAATCGTCGTACCTAAATCCAATCATCATGCTGCTACTAGCCTTATGACGTTGATTTCATGGCTGAGTGATATTCCATTGTACATAAGGTCCACAACTTCTTTATCCATTTTTCTCTTTCCTGGGATATTTAAGGTGTAATGAAGTGGAGATTCTTGTCAACAGAGCAGCCCTAAACTTTGGGGTGCCTGTGTCTTGCTGATTTTTAGTTTTCCCAATTTATACGCCCATGAGTGGATGTGCCCTATGCTCCCTAAGCTCAGTTTTTTAGATGTTTCAGGACACACCGTGCACTTCTCCAGAGTGGCTGTTGGCAATTTACATCCCGCCCATAAGCGTAGCCAGGCTCCCGTTTCTCCATGGCCTGTCCTGCATTTGTGCTTTTGACACTTTATTCAGCATGGCCCTTTTGACCGATGGGAAGCGAGACTTCTTTGTAGCGCTGATTTGCCTTTCCAGGTTGCTTGGTTGGCCAAAAAGGGCGTATGCGTTTTTTCCTGAATATATTCAGGAAAAAACGCATACGCCCTTTTTGGCCAAGGGCATCATTGTCGAGGTTTTGCCGCTTTTCCTGTGCTTTAAAGGCGATTCGAATCTCCCTCCTGAAATCTGTTTCCTGCAATTCTGCCTTGCTTTCAAATCCTCTTCGTTGCCTTCCATCAATATATTTGTGGACGAGAGTCATCATTTATAAGTCTGCAGGTTTGTGAATTGCAGTGCCCCTGAGCTCCATTTTTCAACTCGCTTTCTTGGGAGCTGGCCGCAAGAGCGCAGGATTGCTTCAGGCCCTATTCTGGTCCCAGGCGGCAGGCTGAGCCTGTGGTTAATTCTTCTTCCTGATGGGAAAATAGAGTGACCTGTGCCTGTCCCAACACCTAGAGCTAGTCTCTCATTGGTTCCCCCTCTTCCCGTTCATCCTCGGGACAAACTGCAACCTGTACGGAACAGGAGGTTAAAGGTGCTGATTCTCCAAGGAGGGAGATTGCTAGTAAAGCGGCTGGAATGGCGAACCCGAGCACAAGGAGATGAGAAATGAGGTGCGTTTTAGAAACCTTTCCTGATCACACGGTGTACCATCTTCTGGGTTTCTCATGCATGTTTTCGATGTAGGAAGATGCCCTTGAACCTGGAGATTTCGGACCCATGGAATGGGTACCACGCAGTATTACTTTAAAGGGTCTGCGTTTGCTCACCCAACCTCACCAAACCTCTCAGCCCCAAGAGTGTCCACCCTTATGTCTCAATCAGCTGTGGGTCTAGATATGGTCAATCCAGGTGGCATTACAGCCGCTGAACGAATTTTGTAAGAATTTCTCTCTCTTTCACTGTCTTTGTTTCACGGGTTTTTAAAAGTAATTGATTTTTATAATGGGGTTTACCTGCTTTTCACTGCTGTGATTTTGCCGCTTTACACCCACTTGACTCACTTACAGAGAGATATCAATGCATAGGTTTCAAGATTCTTACTAGTCAGATATATTCTTGGGCGGTGAATTGGGGGTGTTGAGTCCAATTCATTGAGGAAGGAGTAGGGCTTGTCTATTACATATTGGGTTTATGGAACGGTATCTGAGATAATTTGAAACCCTTGTTGTATGCATCACCCCACCTCACCTTTCCCGTTAAGCAGCCATAGTGTGTTTTCTAAACGTGTGACTCTATTCTGTTTTGTAATTCAGTTCAAGGGTAGCGGTTTTTACATTCCCTCTATAAGTCATATCTTATGATAAGTGTCTTTTTCTGTGTGACTTATTTCACTTAGAATCGTCGTACCTAAATCCACTCATCATGCTGCTACTAGCCTTATGACGTTGATTTCATGGCTGAGTGATATTCCATTGTACATAAGGACCACAACTTCTTTATCCATTTTTCTCTTTCCTGGGATATTTAAGGTGTAACGAAGTGGAGATTCTTGTCAACAGAGCAGCCCTAAACTTTGGGGTGCCTGTGTCTTGCTGATTTTTAGTTTTCCCAATTTATACGCCCATGAGTGGATGTGCCCTATGCTCCCTAAGCTCAGTTTTTTAGATGTTTCAGGACACACCGTGCACTTCTCCAGAGTGGCTGTTGGCAATTTACATCCCGCCCATCAGCGTAGCCAGGCTCCCGTTTCTCCATGGCCTGTCCTGCATTTCTGGTTTTGACACTTTATTCAGCATGGCCCTTTTGACCGATGGGAAGCGAGACTTCTTTGTAGCGCTGATTTGCCTTTCCAGGTTGCTTGGTTGGCCAAAAAGGGCGTATGCGTTTTTTCCTGAATCTATTCAGGAAAAAACGCATACGCCCTTTTTGGCCAAGGGCATCATTGTCGAGGTTTTGCCGCTTTTCCTGTGCTTTAAAGGCGATTCGAATCTCCCTCCTGAAATCTGTTTCCTGCAATTCTGCCTTGCTTTCAAATCCTCTTCGTTGCCTTCCATCAATATATTTGTGGACGAGAGTCATCATTTATAAGTCTGCAGGTTTGTGAATTGCAGTGCCCCTGAGCTCCATTTTTCAACTCGCTTTCTTGGGAGCTGGCCGCAAAAGCGCAGGATTGCTTCAGGCCCTATTCTGGTCCCAGGCGGCAGGCTGAGCCTGTGGTTAATTCTTCTTCTTGAGGGGAAAATAGAGTGACCTGTGCCTGTCCCAACACCTAGAGCTAGTCTCTCATTGGTTCCCCCTCTTCCCGTTCATCCTCAGGACAAATTGCAACCTGTACGGAACAGGAGGTTAAAGGTGCTGATTCTCCAAGGAGGGAGATTGCTAGTAAAGCGGCTGGAATGGCGAACCCGAGCACAAGGAGATGAGAAATGAGGTGCGTTTTAGAAACCTTTCCCGATCACACGGTGTACCATCTTCTGGGTTTCTCATGCATGTTTTCGATGTAGGAAGATGCCCTTGAACCTGGAGATTTGGGACCCATGGGATGGGTACCACGCAGTATTACTTTAAAGGGTCTGCGTTTGCTCACCCAACCTCACCAAACCTCTCAGCCCCAAGAGTGTCCACCCTTATGTCTCAATCAGCTGTGGGTCTAGATATGGTCAATCCAGGTGGCATTACAGCCACTGAACGAATTTTGTAAGAATTTCTCTCTCTTTCACTGTCTTTGTTTCACGGGTTTTTAAAAGTAATTGATTTTTATAATGGGGTTTACCTGCTTTTCACTGCTGTGATTTTGCCGCTTTACACCCACTTGACTCACTTACAGAGAGATATCAATGCATAGGTTTCAAGATTCTTACTAGTCAGATATATTCTTGGGCGGTGAATTGGGGGTGTTGAGTCCAATTCATTGAGGAAGGAGTAGGGCTTGTCTATTACATATTGGGTTTATGGAACGGTATCTGAGATAATTTGAAACCCTTGTTGTATGCATCACCCCACCTCACCTTTCCCGTTAAGCAGCCATAGTGTGTTTTCTAAACGTGTGACTCTATTCTGTTTTGTAATTCAGTTCAAGGGTAGCGGTTTTTACATTCCCTCTATAAGTCATATCTTATGATAAGTGTCTTTTTCTGTGTGACTTATTTCACTTAGAATCGTCGTACCTAAATCCAATCATCATGCTGCTACTAGCCTTATGACGTTGATTTCATGGCTGAGTGATATTCCATTGTACATAAGGTCCACAACTTCTTTATCCATTTTTCTCTTTCCTGGGATATTTAAGGTGTAATGAAGTGGAGATTCTTGTCAACAGAGCAGCCCTAAACTTTGGGGTGCCTGTGTCTTGCTGATTTTTAGTTTTCCCAATTTATACGCCCATGAGTGGATGTGCCCTATGCTCCCTAAGCTCAGTTTTTTAGATGTTTCAGGACACACCGTGCACTTCTCCAGAGTGGCTGTTGGCAATTTACATCCCGCCCATAAGCGTAGCCAGGCTCCCGTTTCTCCATGGCCTGTCCTGCATTTGTGCTTTTGACACTTTATTCAGCATGGCCCTTTTGACCGATGGGAAGCGAGACTTCTTTGTAGCGCTGATTTGCCTTTCCAGGTTGCTTGGTTGGCCAAAAAGGGCGTATGCGTTTTTTCCTGAATATATTCAGGAAAAAACGCATACGCCCTTTTTGGCCAAGGGCATCATTGTCGAGGTTTTGCCGCTTTTCCTGTGCTTTAAAGGCGATTCGAATCTCCCTCCTGAAATCTGTTTCCTGCAATTCTGCCTTGCTTTCAAATCCTCTTCGTTGCCTTCCATCAATATATTTGTGGACGAGAGTCATCATTTATAAGTCTGCAGGTTTGTGAATTGCAGTGCCCCTGAGCTCCATTTTTCAACTCGCTTTCTTGGGAGCTGGCCGCAAGAGCGGAGGATTGCTTTAGGCCCTATTCTGGTCCCAGGCGGCAGGCTGAGCCTGTGGTTAATTCTTCTTCTTGAGGGGAAAATAGAGTGACCTGTGCCTGTCCCAACACCTAGAGCTAGTCTCTCATTGGTTCCCCCTCTTCCCGTTCATCCTCAGGACAAATTGCAACCTGTACGGAACAGGAGGTTAAAGGTGCTGATTCTCCAAGGAGGGAGATTGCTAGTAAAGCGGCTGGAATGGCGAACCCGAGCACAAGGAGATGAGAAATGAGGTGCGTTTTAGAAACCTTTCCCGATCACACGGTGTACCATCTTCTGGGTTTCTCATGCATGTTTTCGATGTAGGAAGATGCCCTTGAACCTGGAGATTTGGGACCCATGGGATGGGTACCACGCAGTATTACTTTAAAGGGTCTGCGTTTGCTCACCCAACCTCACCAAACCTCTCAGCCCCAAGAGTGTCCACCCTTATGTCTCAATCAGCTGTGGGTCTAGATATGGTCAATCCAGGTGGCATTACAGCCACTGAACGAATTTTGTAAGAATTTCTCTCTCTTTCACTGTCTTTGTTTCACGGGTTTTTAAAAGTAATTGATTTTTATAATGGGGTTTACCTGCTTTTCACTGCTGTGATTTTGCCGCTTTACACCCACTTGACTCACTTACAGAGAGATATCAATGCATAGGTTTCAAGATTCTTACTAGTCAGATATATTCTTGGGCGGTGAATTGGGGGTGTTGAGTCCAATTCATTGAGGAAGGAGTAGGGCTTGTCTATTACATATTGGGTTTATGGAACGGTATCTGAGATAATTTGAAACCCTTGTTGTATGCATCACCCCACCTCACCTTTCCCGTTAAGCAGCCATAGTGTGTTTTCTAAACGTGTGACTCTATTCTGTTTTGTAATTCAGTTCAAGGGTAGCGGTTTTTACATTCCCTCTATAAGTCATATCTTATGATAAGTGTCTTTTTCTGTGTGACTTATTTCACTTAGAATCGTCGTACCTAAATCCAATCATCATGCTGCTACTAGCCTTATGACGTTGATTTCATGGCTGAGTGATATTCCATTGTACATAAGGTCCACAACTTCTTTATCCATTTTTCTCTTTCCTGGGATATTTAAGGTGTAATGAAGTGGAGATTCTTGTCAACAGAGCAGCCCTAAACTTTGGGGTGCCTGTGTCTTGCTGATTTTTAGTTTTCCCAATTTATACGCCCATGAGTGGATGTGCCCTATGCTCCCTAAGCTCAGTTTTTTAGATGTTTCAGGACACACCGTGCACTTCTCCAGAGTGGCTGTTGGCAATTTACATCCCGCCCATAAGCGTAGCCAGGCTCCCGTTTCTCCATGGCCTGTCCTGCATTTGTGCTTTTGACCCTTTATTCAGCATGGCCCTTTTGACCGATGGGAAGCGAGACTTCTTTGTAGCGCTGATTTGCCTTTCCAGGTTGCTTGGTTGGCCAAAAAGTGCGTATGCGTTTTTTCCTGAATATATTCAGGAAAAAACGCATACGCCCTTTTTGGCCAAGGGCATCATTGTTGAGGTTTTGCCGCTTTTCCTGTGCTTTAAAGGCGATTCGAATCTCCCTCCTGAAATCTGTTTCCTGCAATTCTGCCTTGCTTTCAAATCCTCTTCGTTGCCTTCCCTCAATATATTTGTGGACGAGAGTCATCATTTATAAGTCTGCAGGTTTGTGAATTGCAGTGCCCCTGAGCTCCATTTTTCAACTCGCTTTCTTGGGAGCTGGCCGCAAAAGCGCAGGATTGCTTCAGGCCCTATTCTGGTCCCAGGCGGCAGGCTGAGCCTGTGGTTAATTCTTCTTCTTGAGGGGAAAATAGAGTGACCTGTGCCTGTCACAACACCTAGAGCTAGTCTCTCATTGGTTCCCCCTCTTCCCGTTCATCCTCAGGACAAATTGCAACCTGTACGGAACAGGAGGTTAAAGGTGCTGATTCTCCAAGGAGGGAGATTGCTAGTAAAGCGGCTGGAATGGCGAACCCGAGCACAAGGAGATGAGAAATGAGGTGCGTTTTAGAAACCTTTCCCGATCACACGGTGTACCATCTTCTGGGTTTCTCATGCATGTTTTCGATGTAGGAAGATGCCCTTGAACCTGGAGATTTGGGACCCATGGGATGGGTACCACGCAGTATTACTTTAAAGGGTCTGCGTTTGCTCACCCAACCTCACCAAACCTCTCAGCGCCAAGAGTGTCCACCCTTATGTCTCAATCAGCTGTGGGTCTAGATATGGTCAATCCAGGTGGCATTATAGCCGCTGAACGAATTTTGTAAGAATTTCTCTCTCTTTCACTGTCTTTGTTTCACAGGTTTTTAAAAGTAATTGATTTTTATAATGGGGTTTACCTGCTTTTCACTGCTGTGATTTTGCCGCTTTACACCCACTTGACTCAATTACAGAGAGATATCAATGCATAGGTTTCAAGATTCTTACTAGTCAGATATATTCTTGGGCGGTGAATTGGGGGTGTTGAGTCCAATTCATTGAGGAAGGAGAAGGGCTTGTCTATTACATATTGGGTTTATGGAACGGTATCTGAGATAATTTGAAACCCTTGTTGTATGCATCACCCCACCTCACCTTTCCCGTTAAGCAGCCATAGTGTGTTTTCTAAACGTGTGACTCTATTCTGTTTTGTAATTCAGTTCAAGGGTAGCGGTTTTTACATTCCCTCTATAAGTCATATCTTATGATAAGTGTCTTTTTCTGTGTGACTTATTTCACTTAGAATCGTCGTACCTAAATCCACTCATCATGCTGCTACTAGCCTTATGACGTTGATTTCATGGCTGAGTGATATTCCATTGTACATAAGGACCACAACTTCTTTATCCATTTTTCTCTTTCCTGGGATATTTAAGGTGTAACGAAGTGGAGATTCTTGTCAACAGAGCAGCCCTAAACTTTGGGGTGCCTGTGTCTTGCTGATTTTTAGTTTTCCCAATTTATACGCCCATGAGTGGATGTGCCCTATGCTCCCTAAGCTCAGTTTTTTAGATGTTTCAGGACACACCGTGCACTTCTCCAGAGTGGCTGTTGGCAATTTACATCCCGCCCATCAGCGTAGCCAGGCTCCCGTTTCTCCATGGCCTGTCCTGCATTTCTGGTTTTGACACTTTATTCAGCATGGCCCTTTTGACCGATGGGAAGCGAGACTTCTTTGTAGCGCTGATTTGCCTTTCCAGGTTGCTTGGTTGGCCAAAAAGGGCGTATGCGTTTTTTCCTGAATATATTCAGGAAAAAACGCATACGCCCTTTTTGGCCAAGGGCATCATTGTCGAGGTTTTGCCGCTTTTCCTGTGCTTTAAAGGCGATTCGAATCTCCCTCCTGAAATCTGTTTCCTGCAATTCTGCCTTGCTTTCAAATCCTCTTCGTTGCCTTCCATCAATATATTTGTGGACGAGAGTCATCATTTATAAGTCTGCAGGTTTGTGAATTGCAGTGCCCCTGAGCTCCATTTTTCAACTCGCTTTCTTGGGAGCTGGCCGCAAGAGCGGAGGATTGCTTCAGGCCCTATTCTGGTCCCAGGCGGCAGGCTGAGCCTGTGGTTAATTCTTCTTCTTGAGGGGAAAATAGAGTGACCTGTGCCTGTCCCAACACCTAGAGCTAGTCTCTCATTGGTTCCCCCTCTTCCCGTTCATCCTCAGGACAAATTGCAACCTGTACGGAACAGGAGGTTAAAGGTGCTGATTCTCCAAGGAGGGAGATTGCTAGTAAAGCGGCTGGAATGGCGAACCCGAGCACAAGGAGATGAGAAATGAGGTGCGTTTTAGAAACCTTTCCCGATCACACGGTGTACCATCTTCTGGGTTTCTCATGCATGTTTTCGATGTAGGAAGATGCCCTTGAACCTGGAGATTTGGGACCCATGGGATGGGTACCACGCAGTATTACTTTAAAGGGTCTGCGTTTGCTCACCCAACCTCACCAAACCTCTCAGCCCCAAGAGTGTCCACCCTTATGTCTCAATCAGCTGTGGGTCTAGATATGGTCAATCCAGGTGGCATTACAGCCACTGAACGAATTTTGTAAGAATTTCTCTCTCTTTCACTGTCTTTGTTTCACGGGTTTTTAAAAGTAATTGATTTTTATAATGGGGTTTACCTGCTTTTCACTGCTGTGATTTTGCCGCTTTACACCCACTTGACTCACTTACAGAGAGATATCAATGCATAGGTTTCAAGATTCTTACTAGTCAGATATATTCTTGGGCGGTGAATTGGGGGTGTTGAGTCCAATTCATTGAGGAAGGAGTAGGGCTTGTCTATTACATATTGGGTTTATGGAACGGTATCTGAGATAATTTGAAACCCTTGTTGTATGCATCACCCCACCTCACCTTTCCCGTTAAGCAGCCATAGTGTGTTTTCTAAACGTGTGACTCTATTCTGTTTTGTAATTCAGTTCAAGGGTAGCGGTTTTTACATTCCCTCTATAAGTCATATCTTATGATAAGTGTCTTTTTCTGTGTGACTTATTTCACTTAGAATCGTCGTACCTAAATCCAATCATCATGCTGCTACTAGCCTTATGACGTTGATTTCATGGCTGAGTGATATTCCATTGTACATAAGGTCCACAACTTCTTTATCCATTTTTCTCTTTCCTGGGATATTTAAGGTGTAATGAAGTGGAGATTCTTGTCAACAGAGCAGCCCTAAACTTTGGGGTGCCTGTGTCTTGCTGATTTTTAGTTTTCCCAATTTATACGCCCATGAGTGGATGTGCCCTATGCTCCCTAAGCTCAGTTTTTTAGATGTTTCAGGACACACCGTGCACTTCTCCAGAGTGGCTGTTGGCAATTTACATCCCGCCCATAAGCGTAGCCAGGCTCCCGTTTCTCCATGGCCTGTCCTGCATTTGTGCTTTTGACCCTTTATTCAGCATGGCCCTTTTGACCGATGGGAAGCGAGACTTCTTTGTAGCGCTGATTTGCCTTTCCAGGTTGCTTGGTTGGCCAAAAAGGGCGTATGCCTTTTTTTCCTGAATATATTCAGGAAAAAACGCATACGCCCTTTTTGGCCAAGGGCATCATTGTTGAGGTTTTGCCGCTTTTCCTGTGCTTTAAAGGCGATTCGAATCTCCCTCCTGAAATCTGTTTCCTGCAATTCTGCCTTGCTTTCAAATCCTCTTCGTTGCCTTCCCTCAATATATTTGTGGACGAGAGTCATCATTTATAAGTCTGCAGGTTTGTGAATTGCAGTGCCCCTGAGCTCCATTTTTCAACTCGCTTTCTTGGGAGCTGGCCGCAAAAGCGCAGGATTGCTTCAGGCCCTATTCTGGTCCCAGGCGGCAGGCTGAGCCTGTGGTTAATTCTTCTTCTTGAGGGGAAAATAGAGTGACCTGTGCCTGTCACAACACCTAGAGCTAGTCTCTCATTGGTTCCCCCTCTTCCCGTTCATCCTCAGGACAAATTGCAACCTGTACGGAACAGGAGGTTAAAGGTGCTGATTCTCCAAGGAGGGAGATTGCTAGTAAAGCGGCTGGAATGGCGAACCCGAGCACAAGGAGATGAGAAATGAGGTGCGTTTTAGAAACCTTTCCCGATCACACGGTGTACCATCTTCTGGGTTTCTCATGCATGTTTTCGATGTAGGAAGATGCCCTTGAACCTGGAGATTTGGGACCCATGGGATGGGTACCACGCAGTATTACTTTAAAGGGTCTGCGTTTGCTCACCCAACCTCACCAAACCTCTCAGCGCCAAGAGTGTCCACCCTTATGTCTCAATCAGCTGTGGGTCTAGATATGGTCAATCCAGGTGGCATTATAGCCGCTGAACGAATTTTGTAAGAATTTCTCTCTCTTTCACTGTCTTTGTTTCACAGGTTTTTAAAAGTAATTGATTTTTATAATGGGGTTTACCTGCTTTTCACTGCTGTGATTTTGCCGCTTTACACCCACTTGACTCAATTACAGAGAGATATCAATGCATAGGTTTCAAGATTCTTACTAGTCAGATATATTCTTGGGCGGTGAATTGGGGGTGTTGAGTCCAATTCATTGAGGAAGGAGTAGGGCTTGTCTATTACATATTGGGTTTATGGAACGGTATCTGAGATAATTTGAAACCCTTGTTGTATGCATCACCCCACCTCACCTTTCCCGTTAAGCAGCCATAGTGTGTTTTCTAAACGTGTGACTCTATTCTGTTTTGTAATTCAGTTCAAGGGTAGCGGTTTTTACATTCCCTCTATAAGTCATATCTTATGATAAGTGTCTTTTTCTGTGTGACTTATTTCACTTAGAATCTTCGTACCTAAATCCACTCATCATGCTGCTACTAGCCTTATGACGTTGATTTCATGGCTGAGTGATATTCCATTGTACATAAGGACCACAACTTCTTTATCCATTTTTCTCTTTCCTGGGATATTTAAGGTGTAACGAAGTGGAGATTCTTGTCAACAGAGCAGCCCTAAACTTTGGGGTGCCTGTGTCTTGCTGATTTTTAGTTTTCCCAATTTATACGCCCATGAGTGGATGTGCCCTATGCTCCCTAAGCTCAGTTTTTTAGATGTTTCAGGACACACCGTGCACTTCTCCAGAGTGGCTGTTGGCAATTTACATCCCGCCCATCAGCGTAGCCAGGCTCCCGTTTCTCCATGGCCTGTCCTGCATTTCTGGTTTTGACACTTTATTCAGCATGGCCCTTTTGACCGATGGGAAGCGAGACTTCTTTGTAGCGCTGATTTGCCTTTCCAGGTTGCTTGGTTGGCCAAAAAGGGCGTATGCGTTTTTTCCTGAATATATTCAGGAAAAAACGCATACGCCCTTTTTGGCCAAGGGCATCATTGTCGAGGTTTCGCCGCTTTTCCTGTGCTTTAAAGGCGATTCGAATCTCCCTCCTGAAATCTGTTTCCTGCAATTCTGCCTTGCTTTCAAATCCTCTTCGTTGCCTTCCATCAATATATTTGTGGACGAGAGTCATCATTTATAAGTCTGCAGGTTTGTGAATTGCAGTGCCCCTGAGCTCCATTTTTCAACTCGCTTTCTTGGGAGCTGGCCGCAAAAGCGCAGGATTGCTTCAGGCCCTATTCTGGTCCAAGGCGGCAGGCTGAGCCTGTGGTTAATTCTTCTTCTTGAGGGGAAAATAGAGTGACCTGTGCCTGTCCCAACACCTAGAGCTAGTCTCTCATTGGTTCCCCCTCTTCCCGTTCATCCTCAGGACTAATTGCAACCTGTACGGAACAGGAGGTTAAAGGTGCTGATTCTCCAAGGAGGGAGATTGCTAGTAAAGCGGCTGGAATGGCGAACCCAAGCACAAGGAGATGAGAAATGAAGTGCCTTTTAGAAACCTTTCCCGATCACACGGTGTACCATCTTCTGGGTTTCTCATGAATGTTTTCGATGTAGAAAGATGCCCTTGAACCTGGAGATTTGGGACCCATGGGATGGGTACCACGCAGTATTACTTTATAGGGTCTGCGTTTGCTCTCCCAACCTCACCAAACCTCTCAGCCCCAAGAGTGTCCACCCTTATGTCTCAATCAGCTGTGGGTCTAGATATGGTCAATCCAGGTGGCATCACAGCCCCTGAACGAATTTTGTAAGAATTTCTCTCTCTTTCACTGTCTTTGTTTCACGGGTTTTTAAAAGTAATTGATTTTTATAATGGGGTTTACCTGCTTTTCACTGCTGTGATTTTGCCGCTTTACACCCACTTGACTCACTTACAGAGAGATATCAATGCATAGGTTTCAAGATTCTTACTAGTCAGATATATTCTTGGGCGGTGAATTGGGGGTGTTGAGTCCAATTCATTGAGGAAGGAGTAGGGCTTGTCTATTACATATTGGGTTTATGGAACGGTATCTGAGATAATTTGAAACCCTTGTTGTATGCATCACCCCACCTCACCTTTCCCGTTAAGCAGCCATAGTGTGTTTTCTAAACGTGTGACTCTATTCTGTTTTGTAATTCAGTTCAAGGGTAGCGGTTTTTACATTCCCTCTATAAGTCATATCTTATGATAAGTGTCTTTTTCTGTGTGACTTATTTCACTTAGAATCTTCGTACCTAAATCCACTCATCATGCTGCTACTAGCCTTATGACGTTGATTTCACGGCTGAGTGATATTCCATTGTACATAAGGACCACAAATTCTTTATCCATTTTTCTCTTTCCTGGGATATTTAAGGTGTAACGAAGTGGAGATTCTTGTCAACAGAGCAGCCCTAAACTTTGGGGTGCCTGTGTCTTGCTGATTTTTAGTTTTCCCAATTTATACGCCCATGAGTGGATGTGCCCTATGCTCCCTAAGCTCAGTTTTTTAGATGTTTCAGGACACACCGTGCACTTCTCCAGAGTGGCTGTTGGCAATTTACATCCCGCCCATCAGCGTAGCCAGGCTCCCGTTTCTCCATGGCCTGTCCTGCATTTCTGGTTTTGACACTTTATTCAGCATGGCCCTTTTGACCGATGGGAAGCGAGACTTCTTTGTAGCGCTGATTTGCCTTTCCAGGTTGCTTGGTTGGCCAAAAAGGGCGTATGCATTTTTTCCTGAATATATTCAGGAAAAAACGCATACGCCCTTTTTGGCCAAGGGCATCATTGTCGAGGTTTTGCCGCTTCTCCTGTGCTTTAAAGGCGATTCGAATCTCCCTCCTGAAATCTGTTTCCTGCAATTCTGCCTTGCTTTCAAATCCTCTTCGTTGCCTTCCCTCAATATATTTGTGGACGAGAGTCATCATTTATAAGTCTGCAGGTTTGTGAATTGCAGTGCCCCTGAGCTCCATTTTTCAACTCGCTTTCTTGGGCGCTGGCCGCAAAAGCGCAGGATTGCTTCAGGCCCTATTCTGGTCCCAGGCGGCAGGCTGAGCCTGTGGTTAATTCTTCTTGATAATGGGAAAATAGAGGGACCTCTGCCTGTCCCAACACCTGGAGCTTGTCTCTCATTGGTTCCCCCTCTTCCCTTTCATCCTCAGGACAAATTGCAAGCTGTACGGAACAGGAGGTTAAAGGTGCTGATTCTCCAAGGAGGGAGATTGCTAGTAAAGCGGTTGGAATGGCGAACCCGAGCACAAGGAGATGAGAAATGAGGTGCGTTTTAGAAACCTTTCCCGATCACACGGTGTACCATCTTCTGGGTTGCTCATGCATGTTTTCGATGTAGGAAGATGCCCTTGAACCTGGAGATTTGGGACCCATGGGATGGGTACCACGCAGTATTACTTTAAAGGGTCTGCGTTTGCTCACCCAACCTCACCAAACCTCTCAGCCCCAAGAGTGTCCACCCTTATGTCTCAATCAGCTGTGGGTCTAGATATGGTCAATCCAGGTGGCATTACAGCCGCTGAACGAATTTTGTAAGAATTTCTCTCTCTTTCACTGTCTTTGTTTCACGGGTTTTTAAAAGTAATTGATTTTTATAATGGGGTTTACCTGCTTTTCACTGCTGTGATTTTGCCGCTTTACACCCACTTGACTCACTTACAGAGAGATATCAATGCATAGGTTTCAAGATTCTTACTAGTCAGATATATTCTTGGGCAGTGAATTGGGGGTGTTGAGTCCAATTCATTGAGCAAGGAGTAGGGCTTGTCTATTACATATTGGGTTTATGGAACGGTATCTGAGATAATTTGAAACCCTTGTTGTATGCATCACCCCACCTCACCTTTCCCGTTAAGCAGCCATAGTTTGTTTTCTAAACGTGTGACTCTATTCTGTTTTGTAATTCATTTCAAGGGTAGCGGTTTTTACATTCCCTCTATAAGTCGTATCTTATGATAAGTGTCTTTTTCTGTGTGACGTATTTCACTTAGAATCGTCGTACCTAAATCCAATCATCATGCTGCTACTAGCCTTATGACGTTGATTTCATGGCTGAGTGATATTCCATTGTACATAAGGTCCACAACTTCTTTATCCATTTTTCTCTTTCCTGGGATATTTAAGGTGTAATGAAGTGGAGATTCTTGTCAACAGAGCAGCCCTAAACTTTGGGGTGCCTGTGTCTTGCTGATTTTTAGTTTTCCCAATTTATACGCCCATGAGTGGATGTGCCCTATGCTCCCTAAGCTCAGTTTTTTAGATGTTTCAGGACACACCGTGCACTTCTCCAGAGTGGCTGTTGGCAATTTACATCCCGCCCATCAGCGTAGCCAGGCTCCTGTTTCTCCATGGCCTGTCCTGCATTTCTGCTTTTGACACTTTATTCAGCATTGCCCTTTTGACCGATGGGAAGCGAGACTTCTTTGTAGCGCTGATTTGCCTTTCCAGGTTGCTTGGTTGGCCAAAAAGGGCGTATGCGTTTTTTCCTGAATATATTCAGGAAAAAACGCATACGCCCTTTTTGGCCAAGGGCATCATTGTCGAGGTTTTGCCGCTTTTCCTGTGCTTTAAAGGCGATTCGAATCTCCCTCCTGAAATCTGTTTCCTGCAATTCTGCCTTGCTTTCAAATCCTCTTCGTTGCCTTCCATCAATATATTTGTGGACGAGAGTCATCATTTATAAGTCTGCAGGTTTGTGAATTGCAGTGCCCCTGAGCTCCATTTTTCAACTCGCTTTCTTGGGAGCTGGCCGCAAGAGCGGAGGATTGCTTCAGGCCCTATTCTGGTCCCAGGCGGCAGGCTGAGCCTGCGGTTAATTCTCCTTCTTGAGGGGAAAATAGAGTGACCTGTGCCTGTCCCAACACCTGGAGCTAGTCTCTCATTGGTTCCCCCTCTTCCCGTTCATCCTCAGGACAAATTGCAACCTGTACGGAACAGGAGGTTAAAGGTGCTGATTCTCCAAGGAGGGAGATTGCTAGTAAAGCGGCTGGAATGGCGAACCCGAGCACAAGGAGATGAGAAATGAGGTGCGTTTTAGAAACCTTTCCCGATCACACGGTGTACCATCTTCTGGGTTTCTCATGCATGTTTTCGATGTAGGAAGATGCCCTTGAACCTGGAGATTTGGGACCCATGGAATGGGTACCACGCAGTATTACTTTAAAGGGTCTGCGTTTGCTCACCCAACCTCACCAAACCTCTCAGCCCCAAGAGTGTCCACCCTTATGTCTCAATCAGCTGTGGGTCTAGATATGGTCAATCCAGGTGGCATTACAGCCGCTGAACGAATTTTGTAAGAATTTCTCTCTCTTTCACTGTCTTTGTTTCACGGGTTTTTAAAAGTAATTGATTTTTATAATGGGGTTTACCTGCTTTTCACTGCTGTGATTTTGCCGCTTTACACCCACTTGACTCACTTACAGAGAGATATCAATGCATAGGTTTCAAGATTCTTACTAGTCAGATATATTCTTGGGCGGTGAATAGGGGGTGTTGAGTCCAATTCATTGAGGAAGGAGTAGGGCTTGTCTATTACATATTGGGTTTATGGAACGGTATCTGAGATAATTTGAAACCCTTGTTGTATGCATCACCCCACCTCACCTTTCCCGTTAAGCAGCCATAGTGTGTTTTCTAAACGTGTGACTCTATTCTGTTTTGTAATTCAGTTCAAGGGTAGCGGTTTTTACATTCCCTCTATAAGTCATATCTTATGATAAGTGTCTTTTTCTGTGTGACTTATTTCACTTAGAATCGTCATACCTAAATCCAATCATCATGCTGCTACTAGCCTTATGACGTTGATTTCATGGCTGAGTGATATTCCATTGTACATAAGGACCACAACTTCTTTATCCATTTTTCTCTTTCCTGGGATATTTAAGGTGTAACGAAGTGGAGATTCTTGTCAACAGAGCAGCCCTAAACTTTGGGGTGCCTGTGTCTTGCTGATTTTTAGTTTTCCCAATTTATACGCCCATGAGTGGATGTGCCCTATGCTCCCTAAGCTCAGTTTTTTAGATGTTTCAGGACACACCGTGCACTTCTCCAGAGTGGCTGTTGGCAATTTACATCCCGCCCATCAGCGTAGCCAGGCTCCCGTTTCTCCATGGCCTGTCCTGCATTTCTGGTTTTGACACTTTATTCAGCATGGCCCTTTTGACCGATGGGAAGCGAGACTTCTTTGTAGCGCTGATTTGCCTTTCCAGGTTGCTTGGTTGGCCAAAAAGGGCGTATGCGTTTTTTCCTGAATCTATTCAGGAAAAAACGCATACGCCCTTTTTGGCCAAGGGCATCATTGTCGAGGTTTTGCCGCTTTTCCTGTGCTTTAAAGGCGATTCGAATCTCCCTCCTGAAATCTGTTTCCTGCAATTCTGCCTTGCTTTCAAATCCTCTTCGTATCCTTCCATCAATATATTTGTGGTCGAGAGTCATCATTTATAAGTCTGCAGGTTTGTGAATTGCAGTGCCCCTGAGCTCCATTTTTCAACTCGCTTTCTTGGGCGCTGGCCGCAAAAGCGCAGGATTGCTTCAGGCCCTATTCTGGTCCCAGGCGGCAGGCTGAGCCTGTGGTTAATTCTTCTTCCTGATGGGAAAATAGAGTGACCTCTGCCTGTCCCAACACCTGGAGCTACTCTCTCATTGGTTCCCCCTCTTCCCTTTCATCCTCAGGACAAATTGCAAGCTGTACGGAACAGGAGGTTAAAGGTGCTGATTCTCCAAGGAGGGAGATTGCTAGTAAAGCGGCTGGAATGGCGAACCCGAGCACAAGGAGATGAGAAATGAGGTGCGTTTTAGAAACCTTTCCCGATCACACGGTGTACCATCTTCTGGGTTTCTCATGCATGTTTTCGATGTAGGAAGATGCCCTTGAACCTGGAGATTTGGGACCCATGGGATGGGTACCACGCAGTATTACTTTAAAGGGTCTGCGTTTGCTCACCCAACCTCACCAAACCTCTCAGCCCCAAGAGTGTCCACCCTTATGTCTCAATCAGCTGTGGGTCTAGATATGGTCAATCCAGGTGGCATTACAGCCGTTGAACGAATTTTGTAAGTATTTCTCTCTCTTTCACTGTCTTTGTTTCACGGGTTTTTAAAAGTAATTGATTTTTATAATGGGGTTTACCTGCTTTTCACTGCTGTGATTTTGCCGCTTTACACCCACTTGACTCACTTACAGAGAGATATCAATGCATAGGTTTCAAGATTCTTACTAGTCAGATATATTCTTGGGCGGTGAATTGGGGGTGTTGAGTCCAATTCATTGAGGAAGGAGTAGGGCTTGTCTATTACATATTGGGTTTATGGAACGGTATCTGAGATAATTTGAAACCCTTGTTGTATGCATCACCCCACCTCACCTTTCCCGTTAAGCAGCCATAGTGTGTTTTCTAAACGTGTGACTCTATTCTGTTTTGTAATTCAGTTCAAGGGTAGCGGTTTTTACATTCCCTCTATAAGTCATATCTTATGATAAGTGTCTTTTTCTGTGTGACTTATTTCACTTAGAATCGTCGTACCTAAATCCAATCATCATGCTGCTACTAGCCTTATGACGTTGATTTCATGGCTGAGTGATATTCCATTGTACATAAGGACCACAACTTCTTTATCCATTTTTCTCTTTCCTGGGATATTTAAGGTGTAACGAAGTGGAGATTCTTGTCAACAGAGCAGCCCTAAACTTTGGGGTGCCTGTGTCTTGCTGATTTTTAGTTTTCCCAATTTATACGCCCATGAGTGGATGTGCCCTATGCTCCCTAAGCTCAGTTTTTTAGATGTTTCAGGACACACCGTGCACTTCTCCAGAGTGGCTGTTGGCAATTTACATCCCGCCCATCAGCGTAGCCAGGCTCCCGTTTCTCCATGGCCTGTCCTGCATTTCTGGTTTTGACACTTTATTCAGCATGGCCCTTTTGACCGATGGGAAGCGAGACTTCTTTGTAGCGCTGATTTGCCTTTCCAGGTTGCTTGGTTGGCCAAAAAGGGCGTATGCGTTTTTTCCTGAATATATTCAGGAAAAAACGCATACGCCCTTTTTGGCCAAGGGCATCATTGTCGAGGTTTTGCCGCTTTTCCTGTGCTTTAAAGGCGATTCGAATCTCCCTCCTGAAATCTGTTTCCTGCAATTCTGCCTTGCTTTCAAATCCTCTTCGTTGCCTTCCCTCAATATATTTGTGGACGAGAGTCATCATTTATAAGTCTGCAGGTTTGTGAATTGCAGTGCCCCTGAGCTCCATTTTTCAACTCGCTTTCTTGGGCGCTGGCCGCAAAAGCGCAGGATTGCTTCAGGCCCTATTCTGGTCCCAGGCGGCAGGCTGAGCCTGTGGTTAATTCTTCTTCCTGATGGGAAAATAGAGTGACCTCTGCCTGTCCCAACACCTGGAGCTAGTCTCTCATTGGTTCCCCCTCTTCCCTTTCATCCTCAGGACAAATTGCAAGCTGTACGGAACAGGAGGTTAAAGGTGCTGATTCTCCAAGGAGGGAGATTGCTAGTAAAGCGGCTGGAATGGCGAACCCGAGCACAAGGAGATGAGAAATGAGGTGCGTTTTAGAAACCTTTCCCGATCACACGGTGTACCATCTTCTGGGTTTCTCATGCATGTTTTCGATGTAGGAAGATGCCCTTGAACCTGGAGATTTGGGACCCATGGGATGGGTACCACGCAGTATTACTTTAAAGGGTCTGCGTTTGCTCACCCAACCTCACCAAACCTCTCAGCCCCAAGAGTGTCCACCCTTATGTCTCAATCAGCTGTGGGTCTAGATATGGTCAATCCAGGTGGCATTACAGCCGCTGAACGAATTTTGTAAGAATTTCTCTCTCTTTCACTGTCTTTGTTTCACGGGTTTTTAAAAGTAATTGATTTTTATAATGGGGTTTACCTGCTTTTCACTGCTGTGATTTTGCCGCTTTACACCCACTTGACTCACTTACAGAGAGATATCAATGCATAGGTTTCAAGATTCTTACTAGTCAGATATATTCTTGGGCGGTGAATTGGGGGTGTTGAGTCCAATTCATTGAGGAAGGAGTAGGGCTTGTCTATTACATATTGGGTTTATGGAACGGTATCTGAGATAATTTGAAACCCTTGTTGTATGCATCACCCCACCTCACCTTTCCCGTTAAGCAGCCATAGTGTGTTTTCTAAACGTGTGACTCTATTCTGTTTTGTAATTCAGTTCAAGGGTAGCGGTTTTTACATTCCCTCTATAAGTCATATCTTATGATAAGTGTCTTTTTCTGTGTGACTTATTTCACTTAGAATCGTCGTACCTAAATCCAATCATCATGCTGCTACTAGCCTTATGACGTTGATTTCATGGCTGAGTGATATTCCATTGTACATAAGGACCACAACTTCTTTATCCATTTTTCTCTTTCCTGGGATATTTAAGGTGTAACGAAGTGGAGATTCTTGTCAACAGAGCAGCCCTAAACTTTGGGGTGCCTGTGTCTTGCTGATTTTTAGTTTTCCCAATTTATACGCCCATGAGTGGATGTGCCCTATGCTCCCTAAGCTGAGTTTTTTAGATGTTTCAGGACACACCGTGCACTTCTCCAGAGTGGCTGTTGGCAATTTACATCCCGCCCATCAGCGTAGCCAGGCTCCCGTTTCTCCATGGCCTGTCCTGCATTTCTGGTTTTGACACTTTATTCAGCATGTCCCTTTTGACCGATGGGAAGCGAGACTTCTTTGTAGCGCTGATTTGCCTTTCCAGGTTGCTTGGTTGGCCAAAAAGGGCGTATGCGTTTTTTCCTGAATATATTCAGGAAAAAACGCATACGCCCTTTTTGGCCAAGGGCATCATTGTCGAGGTTTTGCCGCTTTTCCTGTGCTTTAAAGGCGATTCGAATCTCCCTCCTGAAATCTGTTTCCTGCAATTCTGCCTTGCTTTCAAATACTCTTCGTTGCCTTCCCTCAATATATTTGTGGACGAGAGTCATCATTTATAAGTCTGCAGGTTTGTGAATTGCAGTGCCCCTGAGCTCCATTTTTCAACTCGCTTTCTTGGGAGCTGGCCGCAAAAGCGCAGGATTGCTTCAGGCCCTATTCTGGTCCCAGGCGGCAGGCTGAGCCTGTGGTTAATTCTTCTTCTTGAGGGGAAAATAGAGTGACCTGTGCCTGTCACAACACCTAGAGCTAGTCTCTCATTGGTTCCCCCTCTTCCCGTTCATCCTCAGGACAAATTGCAACCTGTACGGAACAGGAGGTTAAAGGTGCTGATTCTCCAAGGAGGGAGATTGCTAGTAAAGCGGCTGGAATGGCGAACCCGAGCACAAGGAGATGAGAAATGAGGTGCGTTTTAGAAACCTTTCCCGATCACACGGTGTACCATCTTCTGGGTTTCTCATGCATGTTTTCGATGTAGGAAGATGCCCTTGAACCTGGAGATTTGGGACCCATGGGATGGGTACCACGCAGTATTACTTTAAAGGGTCTGCGTTTGCTCACCCAACCTCACCAAACCTCTCAGCCCCAAGAGTGTCCACCCTTATGTCTCAATCAGCTGTGGGTCTAGATATGGTCAATCCAGGTGGCATTACAGCCGCTGAACGAATTTTGTAAGAATTTCTCTCTCTTTCACTGTCTTTGTTTCACGGGTTTTTAAAAGTAATTGATTTTTATAATGGGGTTTACCTGCTTTTCACTGCTGTGATTTTGCCGCTTTACACCCACTTGACTCACTTACAGAGAGATATCAATGCATAGGTTTCAAGATTCTTACTAGTCAGATATATTCTTGGGCGGTGAATTGGGGGTGTTGAGTCCAATTCATTGAGGAAGGAGTAGGGCTTGTCTATTACATATTGGGTTTATGGAACGGTATCTGAGATAATTTGAAACCCTTGTTGTATGCATCACCCCACCTCACCTTTCCCGTTAAGCAGCCATAGTGTGTTTTCTAAACGTGTGACTCTATTCTGTTTTGTAATTCAGTTCAAGGGTAGCGGTTTTTACATTCCCTCTATAAGTCATATCTTATGATAAGTGTCTTTTTCTGTGTGACTTATTTCACTTAGAATCGTCGTACCTAAATCCACTCATCATGCTGCTACTAGCCTTATGACGTTGATTTCATGGCTGAGTGATATTCCATTGTACATAAGGACCACAACTTCTTTATCCATTTTTCTCTTTCCTGGGATATTTAAGGTGTAACGAAGTGGAGATTCTTGTCAACAGAGCAGCCCTAAACTTTGGGGTGCCTGTGTCTTGCTGATTTTTAGTTTTCCCAATTTATACGCCCATGAGTGGATGTGCCCTATGCTCCCTAAGCTCAGTTTTTTAGATGTTTCAGGACACACCGTGCACTTCTCCAGAGTGGCTGTTGGCAATTTACATCCCGCCCATCACCGTAGCCAGGCTCCCGTTTCTCCATGGCCTGTCCTGCATTTCTGGTTTTGACACTTTATTCAGCATGGCCCTTTTGACCGATGGGAAGCGAGACTTCTTTGTAGCGCTGATTTGCCTTTCCAGGTTGCTTGGTTGGCCAAAAAGGGCGTATGCGTTTTTTCCTGAATATATTCAGGAAAAAACGCATACGCCCTTTTTGGCCAAGGGCATCATTGTCGAGGTTTTGCCGCTTTTCCTGTGCTTTAAAGGCGATTCGAATCTCCCTCCTGAAATCTGTTTCCTGCAATTCTGCCTTGCTTTCAAATCCTCTTCGTTGTCTTCCCTCAATATATTTGTGGACGAGAGTCATCATTTATAAGTCTGCAGGTTTGTGAATTGCAGTGTCCCTGAGCTCCATTTTTCAACTCGCTTTCTTGGGCGCTGGCCGCAAAAGCGCAGGATTGCTTCAGGCCCTATTCTGGTCCCAGGCGGCAGGCTGAGCCTGTGGTTAATTCTTCTTCTTGAGGGGAAAATAGAGTGACCTGTGCCTGTCCCAACACCTAGAGATAGTCTCTCATTGGTTCCCCCTCTTCCCTTTCATCCTCAGGACAAATTGCAAGCTGTACGGAACAGGAGGTTAAAGGTGCTGATTCTCCAAGGAGGGAGATTGCTAGTAAAGCGGCTGGAATGGCGAACCCGAGCACAAGGAGATGAGAAATGAGGTGCGTTTTAGAAACCTTTCCCGATCACACGGTGTACCATCTTCTGGGTTTCTCATGCATGTTTTCGATGTAGGAAGATGCCCTTGAACCTGGAGATTTGGGACCCATGGGATGGGTACCACGCAGTATTACTTTAAAGGGTCTGCGTTTGCTCACCCAACCTCACCAAACCTCTCAGCCCCAAGAGTGTCCACCCTTATGTCTCAATCAGCTGTGGGTCTAGATATGGTCAATCCAGGTGGCATTACAACCGCTGAACGAATTATGTAAGAATTTCTCTCTCTTTCACTGTCTTTGTTTCACGGGTTTTTAAAAGTAATTGATTTTTATAATGGGGTTTACCTGCTTTTCACTGCTGTGATTTTGCCGCTTTACACCCACTTGACTCACTTACAGAGAGATATCAATGCATAGGTTTCAAGATTCTTACTAGTCAGATATATTCTTGGGCGGTGAATTGGGGGTGTTGAGTCCAATTCATTGAGGAAGGAGTAGGGCTTGTGTATTACATATTGGGTTTATGGAACGGTATCTGAGATAATTTGAAACCCTTGTTGTATGCATCACCCCACCTCACCTTTCCCGTTAAGCAGCCATAGTGTGTTTTCTAAACTTGTGACTCTATTCTGTTTTGTAATTCAGTTCAAAGGTAGCGGTTTTTACATTCCCTCTATAAGTCATATCTTATGATAAGTGTCTTTTTCTTTGTGACTTATTTCACTTAGTATCGTCGTACCTAAATCCAATCATCATGCTGCTACTAGCCTTATGACGTTGATTTCATGGCTGAGTGATATTCCATTGTACATAAGGACCACAACTTCTTTATCCATTTTTCTCTTTCCTGGGATATTTAAGGTGTAACGAAGTGGAGATTCTTGTCAACAGAGCAGCCCTAAACTTTGGGGTGCCTGTGTCTTGCTGATTTTTAGTTTTCCCAATTTATACGCCCATGAGTGGATGTGCCCTATGCTCCCTAAGCTCAGTTTTTTAGATGTTTCAGGACACACCGTGCACTTCTCCAGAGTGGCTGTTGGCAATTTACATCCCGCCCATCAGCGTAGCCAGGCTCCCGTTTCTCCATGGCCTGCCCTGCATTTCTGGTTTTGACACTTTATTCAGCATGGCCCTTTTGACCGATGGGAAGCGAGACTTCTTTGTAGCGCTGATTTGCCTTTCCAGGTTGCTTGGTTGGCCAAAAAGGGCGTATGCGTTTTTTCCTGAATATATTCAGGAAAAAACGCATACGCCCTTTTTGGCCAAGGGCATCATTGTCGAGGTTTTGCCGCTTTTCCTGTGCTTTAAAGGCGATTCGAATCTCCCTCCTGAAATCTTTTTCCTGCAATTCTGCCTTGCTTTCAGATCCTCTTCGTTGCCTTCCCTCAATATATTTGTGGACGAGAGTCATCATTTATAAGTCTGCAGGTTTGTGAATTGCAGTGTCCCTGAGCTCCATTTTTCAACTCGCTTTCTTGGGAGCTGGCCGCAAAAGCTCAGGATTGCTTCAGGCCCTATTCTGGTCCCAGGCGGCAGGCTGAGCCTGTGGTTAATTCTTCTTCTTGAGGGGAAAATAGAGTGACCTCTGCCTGTCCCAACACCTAGAGCTAGTCTCTCATTGGTTCCCCCTCTTCCCGTTCATCCTCAGGACAAATTGCAACCTGTACGGCACAGGAGGTTAAAGGTGCTGATTCTCCAAGGAGGGAGATTGCTAGTAAAGCGGCTGGAATGGCGAACCCAAGCACAAGGAGATGAGAAATGAGGTGCGTTTTAGAAACCTTTCCCGATCACACGGTGTACCATCTTCTGGGTTTCTCATGAATGTTTTCGATGTAGGAAGATGCCCTTGAACCTGGAGATTTGGGACCCATGGGATGGGTACCACGCAGTATTACTTTATAGGGTCTGCGTTTGCTCACCCAACCTCACCAAACCTCTCAGCCCCAAGAGTGTCCACCCTTATGTCTCAATCAGCTGTGGGTCTAGATATGGTCAATCCAGGTGGCATCACAGCCCCTGAACGAATTTTGTAAGAATTTCTCTCTCTTTCACTGTCTTTGTTTCACGGGTTTTTAAAAGTAATTGATTTTTATAATGGGGTTTACCTGCTTTTCACTGCTGTGATTTTGCCGCTTTACACCCACTTGACTCACTTACAGAGAGATATCAATGCATAGGTTTCAAGATTCTTACTAGTCAGATATATTCTTGGGCGCTGAATAGGGGGTGTTGAGTCCAATTCATTGAGGAAGGAGTAGGGCTTGTCTATTACATATTGGGTTTATGGAACGGTATCTGAGCTAATTTGAAACCCTTGTTGTATGCATCACCCCACCTCACCTTTCCCATTAAGCAGCCATAGTGTGTTTTCTAAACGTGTGACTCTATTCTGTTTTGTAATTCAGTTCAAGGGTAGCGGTTTTTACATTCCCTCTATAAGTCATATCTAATGATAAGTGTCTTTTTCTGTGTGACTTATTTCACTTAGAGTCTTCGTACCTAAATCCACTCATCATGCTGCTACTAGCCTTATGACGTTGATTTCATAGCTGAGTGATATTCCATTGTACATAAGGACCACAACTTCTTTATCCATTTTTCTCTTTCCTGGGATATTTAAGGTGTAACGAAGTGGAGATTCTTGTCAACAGAGCAGCCCTAAATTTTGGGGTGCCTGTGTCTTGCTGATTTTTAGTTTTCCCAATTTATACGCCCATGAGTGGATGTGCCCTATGCTCCCTAAGCTCAGTTTTTTAGATGTTTCAGGACACACCGTGCACTTCTCCAGAGTGGCTGTTGGCAATTTACATCCCGCCCATCAGCGTAGCCAGGCTCCCGTTTCTCCATGGCCTGTCCTGCATTTCTGGTTTTGACACTTTATTCAGCATGGCCCTTTTGACCGATGGGAAGCGAGACTTCTTTGTAGCGCTGATTTGCCTTTCCAGGTTGCTTGGTTGGCCAAAAAGGGCGTATGCGTTTTTTCCTGAATATATTCAGGAAAAAACGCATACGCCCTTTTTGGCCAAGGGCATCATTGTCGAGGTTTTGCCGCTTTTCCTGTGCTTTAAAGGCGATTCGAATCTCCCTCCTGAAATCTGTTTCCTGCAATTCTGCCTTGCTTTCAAATCCTCTTCGTTGCCTTCCCTCAATATATTTGTGGACGAGAGTCATCATTTATAAGTCTGCAGGTTTGTGAATTGCAGTGCCCCTGAGCTCCATTTTTCAACTCGCTTTCTTGGGCGCTGGCCTCAAAAGCGCAGGATTGCTTCAGGCCCTATTCTGGTCCCAGGCGGCAGGCTGAGCCTGTGGTTAATTCTTCTTCCTGATGGGAAAATAGAGTGACCTCTGCCTGTCCCAACACCTGCAGCTAGTCTCTCATTGGTTCCCCCTCTTCCCTTTCATCCTCAGGACAAATTGCAAGCTGTACGGAACAGGAGGTTAAAGGTGCTGATTCTCCAAGGAGGGAGATTGCTAGTAAAGCGGCTGGAAGGGCGAACCCGAGCACAAGGAGATGAGAAATGAGGTGCGTTTTAGAAACCTTTCCCGATCACACGGTGTACCATCTTCTGGGTTTCTCATGCATGTTTTCGATGTAGGAAGATGCCCTTGAACCTGGAGATTTGGGACCCATGGGATGGGTACCACGCAGTATTACTTTATAGGGTCTGCGTTTGCTCACCCAACCTCACCAAACCTCTCAGCCCCAAGAGTGTCCACCCTTATGTCTCAATCAGCTGTGGGTCTAGATATGGTCAATCCAGGTGGCATCACAGCCCCTGAACGAATTTTGTAAGAATTTCTCTCTCTTTCACTGTCTTTGTTTCACGGGTTTTTAAAAGTAATTGATTTTTATAATGGGGTTTACCTGCTTTTCACTGCTGTGATTTTGCCGCTTTACACCCACTTGACTCACTTACAGAGAGATATCAATGCATAGGTTTCAAGATTCTTACTAGTCAGATATATTCTTGGGCGGTGAATAGGGGGTGTTGAGTCCAATTCATTGAGGAAGGAGTAGGGCTTGTCTATTACATATTGGGTTTATGGAACGGTATCTGAGCTAATTTGAAACCCTTGTTGTATGCATCACCCCACCTCACCTTTCCCGTTAAGCAGCCATAGTGTGTTTTCTAAACGTGTGACTCTATTCTGTTTTGTAATTCAGTTCAAGGGTAGCGGTTTTTACATTCCCTCCATAAGTCATATCTTATGATAAGTGTCTTTTTCTGTGTGACTTATTTCACTTAGAATCTTCGTACCTAAATCCACTCATCATGCTGCTACTAGCCTTATGACGTTGATTTCATGGCTGAGTGATATTCCATTGTACATAAGGAACACAACTTCTTTATCCATTTTTCTCTTTCCTGGGATATTTAAGGTGTAACGAAGTGGAGATTCTTGTCAACAGAGCAGCCCTAAACTTTGGGGTGCCTGTGTCTTGCTGATTTTTAGTTTTCCCAATTTATACGCCCATGAGTGGATGTGCCCTATGCTCCCTAAGCTCAGTTTTTTAGATGTTTCAGGACACACCGTGCACTTCTCCAGAGTGGCTGTTGGCAATTTACATCCCGCCCATCAGCGTAGCCAGGCTCCCGTTCCTCCATGGCCTGTCCTGCATTTCTGGTTTTGACACTTTATTCAGCATGGCCCTTTTGACCGATGGGAAGCGAGACTTCTTTGTAGCGCTGATTTGCCTTTCCAGGTTGCTTGGTTGGCCAAAAAGGGCGTATGCGTTTTTTCCTGAATATATTCAGGAAAAAACGCATACGCCCTTTTTGGCCAAGGGCATCATTGTCGAGGTTTTGCCGCTTTTCCTGTGCTTTAAAGGCGATTCGAATCTCCCTCCTGAAATCTGTTTCCTGCAATTCTGCCTTGCTTTCAAATCCTCTTCGTTGCCTTCCCTCAATATATTTGTGGACGAGAGTCATCATTTATAAGTCTGCAGGTTTGTGAATTGCAGTGCCCCTGAGCTCCATTTTTCAACTCGCTTTCTTGGTTGCTGGCCGCAAAAGCGCAGGATTGCCTCAGGCCCTATTCTGGTCCCAGGCGGCAGGCTGAGTCTGTGGTTAAATCTTCTTCCTGATGGGAAAATAGAGTGACCTCTGCCTGTCCCAACACCTAGAGCTAGTCTCTCATTGGTTCCCCCTCTTCCCGTTCATCCTCAGGACAAATTGCAAGCTGTACGGAACAGGAGGTTAAAGGTGCTGATTCTCCAAGGAGGGAGATTGCTAGTAAAGCGGCTGGAAGGGCGAACCCGAGCACAAGGAGATGAGAAATGAGGTGCGTTTTAGAAACCTTTCCCGATCACACGGTGTACCATCTTCTGGGTTTCTCATGAATGTTTTCGATGTAGGAAGATGCCCTTGAACCTGGAGATTTGGGACCCATGGGATGGGTACCACGCAGTATTACTTTATAGGGTCTGCGTTTGCTCACCCAACCTCACCAAACCTCTCAGCCCCAAGAGTGTCCACCCTTATGTCTCAATCAGCTGTGGGTCTAGATATGGTCAATCCAGGTGGCATCACAGCCCCTGAACGAATTTTGTAAGAATTTCTCTCTCTTTCACTGTCTTTGTTTCACGGGTTTTTAAAAGTAATTGATTTTTATAATGGGGTTTACCTGCTTTTCACTGCTGTGATTTTGCCGCTTTACACCCACTTGACTCACTTACAGAGAGATATCAATGCATAGGTTTCAAGATTCTTACTAGTCAGATATATTCTTGGGCGGTGAATTGGGGGTGTTGAGTAAAATTCATTTAGGAAGGAGTAGGGCTTGTCTATTACATATTGGGTTTATGGAACGGTATCTCAGATAATTTGAAACCCTTGTTGTATGCATCACCCCACCTCACCTTTCCCGTTAAGCAGCCATAGTGTGTTTTCTAAACGTGTGACTCTATTCTGTTTTGTAATTCAGTTCAAGGGTAGCGGTTTTTACATTCCCTCCATAAGTCATATCTTATGATAAGTGTCTTTTTCTGTGTGACTTATTTCACTTAGAATCTTCGTACCTAAATCCACTCATCATGCTGCTACTAGCCTTATGACGTTGATTTCATGGCTGAGTGATATTCCATTGTACATAAGGAACACAACTTCTTTATCCATTTTTCTCTTTCCTGGGATATTTAAGGTGTAACGAAGTGGAGATTCTTGTCAACAGAGCAGCCCTAAACTTTGGGGTGCCTGTGTCTTGCTGATTTTTAGTTTTCCCAATTTATACGCCCATGAGTGGATGTGACCTATGCTCCCTAAGCTCAGTTTTTTAGATGTTTCAGGACACACCGTGCACTTCTCCAGAGTGGCTGTTGGCAATTTACATCCCGCCCATCAGCGTAGCCAGGCTCCCGTTTCTCCATGGCCTGTCCTGCATTTCTGGTTTTGACACTTTATTCAGCATGGCCCTTTTGACCGATGGGAAGCGAGACTTCTTTGTAGCGCTGATTTGCCTTTCCAGGTTGCTTGGTTGGCCAAAAAGGGCGTATGCGTTTTTTCCTGAATATATTCAGGAAAAAACGCATACGCCCTTTTTGGCCAAGGGCATCATTGTCGAGGTTTTGCCGCTTTTCCTGTGCTTTAAAGGCGATTCGAATCTCCCTCCTGAAATCTGTTTCCTGCAATTCTGCCTTGCTTTCAAATCCTCTTCGTTGCCTTCCCTCAATATATTTGTGGACGAGAGTCATCATTTATAAGTCTGCAGGTTTGTGAATTGCAGTGCCCCTGAGCTCCATTTTTCAACTCGCTTTCTTGGGCGCTGGCCGCAAAAGCGCAGGATTGCCTCAGGCCCTATTCTGGTCCCAGGCGGCAGGCTGAGTCTGTGGTTAAATCTTCTTCCTGATGGGAAAATAGAGTGACCTCTGCCTGTCCCAACACCTAGAGCTAGTCTCTCATTGGTTCCCCCTCTTCCCGTTCATCCTCAGGACAAATTGCAAGCTGTACGGAACAGGAGGTTAAAGGTGCTGATTCTCCAAGGAGGGAGATTGCTAGTAAAGCGGCTGGAATGGCGAACCCAAGCACAAGGAGATGAGAATGAGGTGCGTTTTAGAAACCTTTCCCGATCACACGGTGTACCATCTTCTGGGTTTCTCATGAATGTTTTCGATGTAGGAAGATGCCCTTGAACCTGGAGATTTGGGACCCATGGGATGGGTACCACGCAGTATTACTTTAAAGGGTCTGCGTTTGCTCACCCAACCTCACCAAACCTCTCAGCCCCAAGAGTGTCCACCCTTATGTCTCAATCAGCTGTGGGTCTAGATATGGTCAATCCAGGTGGCATCACAGCCCCTGAACGAATTTTGTAAGAATTTCTCTCTCTTTCACTGTCTTTGTTTCACGGGTTTTTAAAAGTAATTGATTTTTATAATGGGGTTTACCTGCTTTTCACTGCTGTGATTTTGCCGCTTTACACCCACTTGACTCACTTACAGAGAGATATCAATGCATAGGTTTCAAGATTCTTACTAGTCAGATATATTCTTGGGCGGTGAATAGGGGGTGTTGAGTCCAATTCATTGAGGAAGGAGTAGGGCTTGTCTATTACATATTGGGTTTATGGAACGGTATCTGAGCTAATTTGAAACCCTTGTTGTATGCATCACCCCACCTCACCTTTCCCGTTAAGCAGCCATAGTGTGTTTTCTAAACGTGTGACTCTATTCTGTTTTGTAATTCAGTTCAAGGGTAGCGGTTTTACATTCCCTCTATAAGTCATATCTTATGATAAGTGTCTTTTTCTGTGTGACTTATTTCACTTAGAATCTTCGTACCTAAATCCACTCATCATGCTGCTACTAGCCTTATGACGTTGATTTCATGGCTGAGTGATATTCCATTGTACATAAGGACCACAACTTCTTTATCCATTTTTCTCTTTCCTGGGATATTTAAGGTGTAACGAAGTGGAGATTCTTGTCAACAGAGCAGCCCTAAACTTTGGGGTGCCTGTGTCTTGCTGATTTTTAGTTTTCCCAATTTATACGCCCATGAGTGGATGTGCCCTATGCTCCCTAAGCTCAGTTTTTTAGATGTTTCAGGACACACCGTGCACTTCTCCAGAGTGGCTGTTGGCAATTTACATCCCGCCCATCAGCGTAGCCAGGCTCCCGTTCCTCCATGGCCTGTCCTGCATTTCTGGTTTTGACACTTTATTCAGCATGGCCCTTTTGACCGATGGGAAGCGAGACTTCTTTGTAGCGCTGATTTGCCTTTCCAGGTTGCTTGGTTGGCCAAAAAGGGCGTATGCGTTTTTTCCTGAATATATTCAGGAAAAAACGCATACGCCCTTTTTGGCCAAGGGCATCATTGTCGAGGTTTTGCCGCTTTTCCTGTGCTTTAAAGGCGATTCGAATCTCCCTCCTGAAATCTGTTTCCTGCAATTCTGCCTTGCTTTCAAATCCTCTTCGTTGCCTTCCCTCAATATATTTGTGGACGAGAGTCATCATTTATAAGTCTGCAGGTTTGTGAATTGCAGTGCCCCTGAGCTCCATTTTTCAACTCGCTTTCTTGGTTGCTGGCCGCAAAAGCGCAGGATTGCCTCAGGCCCTATTCTGGTCCCAGGCGGCAGGCTGAGTCTGTGGTTAAATCTTCTTCCTGATGGGAAAATAGAGTGACCTCTGCCTGTCCCAACACCTAGAGCTAGTCTCTCATTGGTTCCCCCTCTTCCCGTTCATCCTCAGGACAAATTGCAAGCTGTACGGAACAGGAGGTTAAAGGTGCTGATTCTCCAAGGAGGGAGATTGCTAGTAAAGCGGCTGGAAGGGCGAACCCGAGCACAAGGAGATGAGAAATGAGGTGCGTTTTAGAAACCTTTCCCGATCACACGGTGTACCATCTTCTGGGTTTCTCATGAATGTTTTCGATGTAGGAAGATGCCCTTGAACCTGGAGATTTGGGACCCATGGGATGGGTACCACGCAGTATTACTTTATAGGGTCTGCGTTTGCTCACCCAACCTCACCAAACCTCTCAGCCCCAAGAGTGTCCACCCTTATGTCTCAATCAGCTGTGGGTCTAGATATGGTCAATCCAGGTGGCATCACAGCCCCTGAACGAATTTTGTAAGAATTTCTCTCTCTTTCACTGTCTTTGTTTCACGGGTTTTTAAAAGTAATTGATTTTTATAATGGGGTTTACCTGCTTTTCACTGCTGTGATTTTGCCGCTTTACACCCACTTGACTCACTTACAGAGAGATATCAATGCATAGGTTTCAAGATTCTTACTAGTCAGATATATTCTTGGGCGGTGAATTGGGGGTGTTGAGTAAAATTCATTTAGGAAGGAGTAGGGCTTGTCTATTACATATTGGGTTTATGGAACGGTATCTCAGATAATTTGAAACCCTTGTTGTATGCATCACCCCACCTCACCTTTCCCGTTAAGCAGCCATAGTGTGTTTTCTAAACGTGTGACTCTATTCTGTTTTGTAATTCAGTTCAAGGGTAGCGGTTTTTACATTCCCTCCATAAGTCATATCTTATGATAAGTGTCTTTTTCTGTGTGACTTATTTCACTTAGAATCTTCGTACCTAAATCCACTCATCATGCTGCTACTAGCCTTATGACGTTGATTTCATGGCTGAGTGATATTCCATTGTACATAAGGAACACAACTTCTTTATCCATTTTTCTCTTTCCTGGGATATTTAAGGTGTAACGAAGTGGAGATTCTTGTCAACAGAGCAGCCCTAAACTTTGGGGTGCCTGTGTCTTGCTGATTTTTAGTTTTCCCAATTTATACGCCCATGAGTGGATGTGACCTATGCTCCCTAAGCTCAGTTTTTTAGATGTTTCAGGACACACCGTGCACTTCTCCAGAGTGGCTGTTGGCAATTTACATCCCGCCCATCAGCGTAGCCAGGCTCCCGTTTCTCCATGGCCTGTCCTGCATTTCTGGTTTTGACACTTTATTCAGCATGGCCCTTTTGACCGATGGGAAGCGAGACTTCTTTGTAGCGCTGATTTGCCTTTCCAGGTTGCTTGGTTGGCCAAAAAGGGCGTATGCGTTTTTTCCTGAATATATTCAGGAAAAAACGCATACGCCCTTTTTGGCCAAGGGCATCATTGTCGAGGTTTTGCCGCTTTTCCTGTGCTTTAAAGGCGATTCGAATCTCCCTCCTGAAATCTGTTTCCTGCAATTCTGCCTTGCTTTCAAATCCTCTTCGTTGCCTTCCCTCAATATATTTGTGGACGAGAGTCATCATTTATAAGTCTGCAGGTTTGTGAATTGCAGTGCCCCTGAGCTCCATTTTTCAACTCGCTTTCTTGGGCGCTGGCCGCAAAAGCGCAGGATTGCCTCAGGCCCTATTCTGGTCCCAGGCGGCAGGCTGAGTCTGTGGTTAAATCTTCTTCCTGATGGGAAAATAGAGTGACCTCTGCCTGTCCCAACACCTAGAGCTAGTCTCTCATTGGTTCCCCCTCTTCCCGTTCATCCTCAGGACAAATTGCAAGCTGTACGGAACAGGAGGTTAAAGGTGCTGATTCTCCAAGGAGGGAGATTGCTAGTAAAGCGGCTGGAATGGCGAACCCAAGCACAAGGAGATGAGAATGAGGTGCGTTTTAGAAACCTTTCCCGATCACACGGTGTACCATCTTCTGGGTTTCTCATGAATGTTTTCGATGTAGGAAGATGCCCTTGAACCTGGAGATTTGGGACCCATGGGATGGGTACCACGCAGTATTACTTTAAAGGGTCTGCGTTTGCTCACCCAACCTCACCAAACCTCTCAGCCCCAAGAGTGTCCACCCTTATGTCTCAATCAGCTGTGGGTCTAGATATGGTCAATCCAGGTGGCATCACAGCCCCTGAACGAATTTTGTAAGAATTTCTCTCTCTTTCACTGTCTTTGTTTCACGGGTTTTTAAAAGTAATTGATTTTTATAATGGGGTTTACCTGCTTTTCACTGCTGTGATTTTGCCGCTTTACACCCACTTGACTCACTTACAGAGAGATATCAATGCATAGGTTTCAAGATTCTTACTAGTCAGATATATTCTTGGGCGGTGAATAGGGGGTGTTGAGTCCAATTCATTGAGGAAGGAGTAGGGCTTGTCTATTACATATTGGGTTTATGGAACGGTATCTGAGCTAATTTGAAACCCTTGTTGTATGCATCACCCCACCTCACCTTTCCCGTTAAGCAGCCATAGTGTGTTTTCTAAACGTGTGACTCTATTCTGTTTTGTAATTCAGTTCAAGGGTAGCGGTTTTACATTCCCTCTATAAGTCATATCTTATGATAAGTGTCTTTTTCTGTGTGACTTATTTCACTTAGAATCTTCGTACCTAAATCCACTCATCATGCTGCTACTAGCCTTATGACGTTGATTTCATGGCTGAGTGATATTCCATTGTACATAAGGACCACAACTTCTTTATCCATTTTTCTCTTTCCTGGGATATTTAAGGTGTAACGAAGTGGAGATTCTTGTCAACAGAGCAGCCCTAAACTTTGGGGTGCCTGTGTCTTGCTGATTTTTAGTTTTCCCAATTTATACGCCCATGAGTGGATGTGCCCTATGCTCCCTAAGCTCAGTTTTTTAGATGTTTCAGGACACACCGTGCACTTCTCCAGAGTGGCTGTTGGCAATTTACATCCCGCCCATCAGCGTAGCCAGGCTCCCGTTTCTCCATGGCCTGTCCTGCATTTCTGGTTTTGACACTTTATTCAGCATGGCCCTTTTGACCGATGGGAAGCGAGACTTCTTTGTAGCGCTGATTTGCCTTTCCAGGTTGCTTGGTTGGCCAAAAAGGGCGTATGCGTTTTTTCCTGAATATATTCAGGAAAAAACGCATACGCCCTTTTTGGCCAAGGGCATCATTGTCGATGTTTTGCCGCTTTTCCTGTGCTTTAAAGGCGATTCGAATCTCCCTCCTGAAATCTGTTTCCTGCAATTCTGCCTTGCTTTCAAATCCTCTTCGTTGCCTTCCATCAATATATTTGTGGACGAGAGTCATCATTTATAAGTCTGCAGGTTTGTGAATTGCAGTGCCCCTGAGCTCCATTTTTCAACTCGCTTTCTTGGGAGCTGGCCGCAAGAGCGCAGGTTTGCTTCAGGCCCTATTCTGGTCCCAGGCGGCAGGCTGAGCCTGTGGTTAATTCTTCTTCTTGAGGGGAAAATAGAGTGACCTGTGCCTGTCCCAACACCTAGAGCTAGTCTCTCATTGGTTCCCCCTCTTCCCGTTCATCCTCAAGACAAATTGCAACCTGTACGGAACAGGAGGTTAAAGGTGCTGATTCTCCAAGGAGGGAGATTGCTAGTAAAGCGGCTGGAATGGCGAACCCAAGCACAAGGAGATGAGAAATGAGGTGCGTTTTAGAAACCTTTCCCGATCACACGGTGTACCATCTTCTGGGTTTCTCATGAATGTTTTCGATGTAGGAAGATGCCCTTGAACCTGGAGATTTGGGACCCATGGGATGGGTACCACGCAGTATTACTTTATAGGGTCTGCGTTTGCTCACCCAACCTCACCAAACGTCTCAGCCCCAAGAGTGTCCACCCTTATGTCTCAATCAGCTGTGGGTCTAGATATGGTCAATCCAGGTGGCATTACAGCCGCTGAACGAATTTTGTAAGAATTTCTCTCTCTTTCACTGTCTTTGTTTCACGGGTTTTTAAAAGTAATTGATTTTTATAATGGGGTTTACCTGCTTTTCACTGCTGTGATTTTGCCGCTTTACACCCACTTGACTCACTTACAGAGAGATATCAATGCATAGGTTTCAAGATTCTTACTAGTCAGATATATTCTTGGGCGGTGAATTGGGGGTGTTGAGTAAAATTCATTGAGGAAGGAGTAGGGCTTGTCTATTACATATTGGGTTTATGGAACGGTATCTGAGATAATTTGAAACCCTTGTTGTATGCATCACCCCACCTCGCCTTTCCCGTTAAGCAGCCATAGTGTGTTTTCTAAACGTGTGACTCTATTCTGTTTTGTAATTCAGTTCAAGGGTAGCGGTTTTTACATTCCCTCTATAAGTCATATCTTATGATAAGTGTCTTTTTCTGTGTGACTTATTTCACTTAGAATCGTCGTACCTAAATCCAATCATCATGCTGCTACTAGCCTTATGACGTTGATTTCATGGCTGAGTGATATTCCATTGTACATAAGGACCACAACTTCTTTATCCATTTTTCTCTTTCCTGGGATATTTAAGGTGTAACGAAGTGGAGATTCTTGTCAACAGAGCAGCCCTAAACTTTGGGGTGCCTGTGTCTTGCTGATTTTTAGTTTTCCCAATTTATACGCCCATGAGTGGATGTGCCCTATGCTCCCTAAGCTCAGTTTTTTAGATGTTTCAGGACACACCGTGCACTTCTCCAGAGTGGCTGTTGGCAATTTACATCCCGCCCATCAGCGTAGCCAGGCTCCCGTTTCTCCATGGCCTGTCCTGCATTTCCGGTTTTGACACTTTATTCAGCATGGCCCTTTTGACCGATGGGAAGCGAGACTTCTTTGTAGCGCTGATTTGCCTTTCCAGGTTGCTTGGTTGGCCAAAAAGGGCGTATGCGTTTTTTCCTGAATATATTCAGGAAAAAACGCATACGCCCTTTTTGGCCAAGGGCATCATTGTCGAGGTTTTGCCGCTTTTCCTGTGCTTTAAAGGCGATTCGAATCTCCCTCCTGAAATCTGTTTCCTGCAATTCTGCCTTGCTTTCAAATCCTCTTCGTTGCCTTCCCTCAATATATTTGTGGACGAGAGTCATCATTTATAAGTCTGCAGGTTTGTGAATTGCATTGCCCCTGAGCTCCATTTTTCAACTCGCTTTCTTGGGCGCTGGCCGCAAAAGCGCAGGATTGCCTCAGGCCCTATTCTGGTCCCAGGCGGCAGGCTGAGCCTGTGGTTAATTCTTCTTCCGGATGGGAAAATAGAGTGACCTCTGCCTGTCCCAACACCTAGAGCTAGTCTCTCATTGGTTCCCCCTCTTCCCTTTCATCCTCAGGACAAATTGCAAGCTGTACGGAACAGGAGGTT
This sequence comes from Balaenoptera physalus, assembly GCF_965194825.1. Taxonomy (NCBI): domain Eukaryota; kingdom Metazoa; phylum Chordata; class Mammalia; order Artiodactyla; family Balaenopteridae; genus Balaenoptera; species Balaenoptera physalus. The sequence goes on from NW_028126047.1 coordinate 347,431, forward strand.
AAAGGTGCTGATTCTCCAAGGAGGGAGATTGCTATAAAGCGGCTGGAATGGCGAACCCAAGCACAAGGAGATGAGAAATGAGGTGCGTTTCAGAAACCTTTCCCGATCACACGGTGTACCATCTTCTGGGTTTCTCATGCATGTTTTCGATGTAGGAAGATTCCCTTGAACCTGGAGATTTGGGACCCATGGGATGGGTACCACGCAGTATTACTTTATAGGGTCTGCGTTTGCTCACCCAACCTCACCAAACCTCTCAGCCCCAAGAGTGTCCACCCTTATGTCTCAATCAGCTGTGGGTCTAGATATGGTCAATCCAGGTGGCATTACAGCCGCTGAACGAATTTTGTAAGAATTTCTCTCTCTTTCACTGTCTTTGTTTCACGGGTTTTTAAAAGTAATTGATTTTTATAATGGGGTTTACCTGCTTTTCACTGCTGTGATTTTGCCGCTTTACACCCACTTGACTCACTTACAGAGAGATATCAATGCATAGGTTTCAAGATTCTTACTAGTCAGATATATTCTTGGGCGGTGAATAGGGGGTGTTGAGTCCAATTCATTGAGGAAGGAGTAGGGCTTGTCTATTACATATTGGGTTTATGGAACGGTATCTGAGCTAATTTGAAACCCTTGTTGTATGCATCACCCCACCTCGCCTTTCCCGTTAAGCAGCCATAGTGTGTTTTCTAAACGTGTGACTCTATTCTGTTTTGTAATTCAGTTCAAGGGTAGCGGTTTTTACATTCCCTCTATAAGTCATATCTTATGATAAGTGTCTTTTTCTGTGTGACTTATTTCACTTAGAATCTTCGTACCTAAATCCACTCATCATGCTGCTACTAGCCTTATGACGTTGATTTCATGGCTGAGTGATATTCCATTGTACATAAGGACCACAACTTCTTTATCCATTTTTCTCTTTCCTGGGATATTTAAGGTGTAACGAAGTGGAGATTCTTGTCAACAGAGCAGCCCTAAACTTTGGGGTGCCTGTGTCTTGCTGATTTTTAGTTTTCCCAATTTATACGCCCATGAGTGGATGTGACCTATGCTCCCTAAGCTCAGTTTTTTAGATGTTTCAGGACACACCGTGCACTTCTCCAGAGTGGCTGTTGGCAATTTACATCCCGCCCATCAGCGTAGCCAGGCTCCCGTTTCTCCATGGCCTGTCCTGCATTTCTGGTTTTGACACTTTATTCAGCATGGACCTTTTGACCGATGGGAAGCGAGACTTCTTTGTAGCGCTGATTTGCCTTTCCAGGTTGCTTGGTTGGCCAAAAAGGGCGTATGCGTTTTTTCCTGAATATATTCAGGAAAAAACGCATACGCCCTTTTTGGCCAAGGGCATCATTGTCGAGGTTTTGCCGCTTTTCTTGTGCTTTAAAGGCGATTCGAATCTCCCTCCTGAAAGCTGTTTCCTGCAATTCTGCCTTGCTTTCAAATCCTCTTCGTTGCCTTCCCTCAATATATTTGTGGACGAGAGTCATCATTTATATGTCTGCAGGTTTGTGAATTGCAGTGCCCCTGAGCTCCATTTTTCAACTCGCTTTCTTGGGCGCTGGCCGCAAAAGCGCAGGATTGCCTCAGGCCCTATTCTGGTCCCAGGCGGCAGGCTGAGCCTGTGGTTAATTCTTCTTCCTGATGGGAAAATAGAGTGACCTCTGCCTGTCCCAACACCTAGAGCTAGTCTCTCATTGGTTCCCCCTCTTCCCTTTCATCCTCAGGACAAATTGCAAGCTGTACGGAACAGGAGGTTAAAGGTGCTGATTCTCCAAGGAGGGAGATTGCTAGTAAAGCGGCTGGAATGGCGAACCCGAGCACAAGGAGATGAGAAATGAGGTGCGTTTTAGAAACCTTTCCCGATCACACGGTGTACCATCTTCTGGGTTTCTCATGCATGTTTTCGATGTAGGAAGATGCCCTTGAACCTGGAGATTTGGGACCCATGGGATGGGTACCACGCAGTATTACTTTAAAGGGTCTGCGTTTGCTCACCCAACCTCACCAAACCTCTCAGCCCCAAGAGTGTCCACCCTTATGTCTCAATCAGCTGTGGGTCTAGATATGGTCAATCCAGGTGGCATTACAGCCGCTGAACGAATTTTGTAAGAATTTCTCTCTCTTTCACTGTCTTTGTTTCACGGGTTTTTAAAAGTAATTGATTTTTATAATGGGGTTTACCTGCTTTTCACTGCTGTGATTTTGCCGCTTTACACCCACTTGACTCACTTACAGAGAGATATCAATGCATAGGTTTCAAGATTCTTACTAGTCAGATATATTCTTGGGCGGTGAATTGGGGGTGTTGAGTCCAATTCATTGAGGAAGGAGTAGGGCTTGTCTATTACATATTGGGTTTATGGAACGGTATCTGAGATAATTTGAAACCCTTGTTGTATGCATCACCCCACCTCACCTTTCCCGTTAAGCAGCCATAGTGTGTTTTCTAAACGTGTGACTCTATTCTGTTTTGTAATTCAGTTCAAGGGTAGCGGTTTTTACATTCCCTCTATAAGTCATATCTTATGATAAGTGTCTTTTTCTGTGTGACTTATTTCACTTAGAATCGTCGTACCTAAATCCAATCATCATGCTGCTACTAGCCTTATGACGTTGATTTCATGGCTGAGTGATATTCCATTGTACATAAGGACCACAACTTCTTTATCCATTTCTCTCTTTCCTGGGATATTTAAGGTGTAACGAAGTGGAGATTCTTGTCAACAGAGCAGCCCTAAACTTTGGGGTGCCTGTGTCTTGCTGATTTTTAGTTTTCCCAATTTATACGCCCATGAGTGGATGTGCCCTATGCTCCCTAAGCTCAGTTTTTTAGATGTTTCAGGACACACCGTGCACTTCTCCAGAGTGGCTGTTGGCAATTTACATCCCGCCCATCAGCGTAGCCAGGCTCCCGTTTCTCCATGGCCTGTCCTGCATTTCCGGTTTTGACACTTTATTCAGCATGGCCCTTTTGACCGATGGGAAGCGAGACTTCTTTGTAGCGCTGATTTGCCTTTCCAGGTTGCTTGGTTGGCCAAAAAGGGCGTATGCGTTTTTTCCTGAATATATTCAGGAAAAAACGCATACGCCCTTTTTGGCCAAGGGCATCATTGTCGAGGTTTTGCCGCTTTTCTTGTGCTTTAAAGGCTATTCGAATCTCCCTCCTGAAATCTGTTTCCTGCAATTCTGCCTTGCTTTCAAATCCTCTTCGTTGCCTTCCCTCAATATATTTGTGGACGAGAGTCATCATTTATATGTCTGCAGGTTTGTGAATTGCAGTGCCCCTGAGCTCCATTTTTCAACTCGCTTTCTTGGGCGCTGGCCGCAAAAGCGCAGGATTGCCTCAGGCCCTATTCTGGTCCCAGGCGGCAGGCTGAGCCTGTGGTTAATTCTTCTTCCTGATGGGAAAATAGAGTGACCTCTGCCTGTCCCAACACCTAGAGCTAGTCTCTCATTGGTTCCCCCTCTTCCCTTTCATCCTCAGGACAAATTGCAAGCTGTACGGAACAGGAGGTTAAAGGTGCTGATTCTCCAAGGAGGGAGATTGCTAGTAAAGCGGCTGGAATGGCGAACCCGAGCACAAGGAGATGAGAAATGAGGTGCGTTTTAGAAACCTTTCCCGATCACACGGTGTACCATCTTCTGGGTTTCTCATGCATGTTTTCGATGTAGGAAGATGCCCTTGAACCTGGAGATTTGGGACCCATGGGATGGGTACCACGCAGTATTACTTTAAAGGGTCTGCGTTTGCTCACCCAACCTCACCAAACCTCTCAGCCCCAAGAGTGTCCACCCTTATGTCTCAATCAGCTGTGGGTCTAGATATGGTCAATCCAGGTGGCATTACAGCCGCTGAACGAATTTTGTAAGAATTTCTCTCTCTTTCACTGTCTTTGTTTCACGGGTTTTTAAAAGTAATTGATTTTTATAATGGGGTTTACCTGCTTTTCACTGCTGTGATTTTGCCGCTTTACACCCACTTGACTCACTTACAGAGAGATATCAATGCATAGGTTTCAAGATTCTTACTAGTCAGATATATTCTTGGGCGGTGAATAGGGGGTGTTGAGTCCAATTCATTGAGGAAGGAGTAGGGCTTGTCTATTACATACTGGGTTTATGGAACGGTATCTGAGCTAATTTGAAACCCTTGTTGTATGCATCACCCCACCTCACCTTTCCCATTAAGCAGCCATAGTGTGTTTTCTAAACGTGTGACTCTATTCTGTTTGGTAATTCAGTTCAAGGGTAGCGGTTTTTACATTCCCTCTATAAGTCATATATTATGATAAGTGTCTTTTTCTGTGTGACTTATTTCACTTAGAATCTTCGTACCTAAATCCACTCATCATGCTGCTACTAGCCTTATGACGTTGATTTCATGGCTGAGTGATATTCCATTGTACATAAGGACCACAACTTCTTTATCCATTTTTCTCTTTCCTGGGATATTTAAGGTGTAACGAAGTGGAGATTCTTGTCAACAGAGCAGCCCTAAACTTTGGGGTGCCTGTGTCTTGCTGATTTTTAGTTTTCCCAATTTATACGCCCATGAGTGGATGTGACCTATGCTCCCTAAGCTCAGTTTTTTAGATGTTTCAGGACACACCGTGCACTTCTCCAGAGTGGCTGTTGGCAATTTACATCCCGCCCATCAGCGTAGCCAGGCTCCCGTTTCTCCATGGCCTGTCCTGCATTTCTGGTTTTGACACTTTATTCAGCATGGCCCTTTTGACCGATGGGAAGCGAGACTTCTTTGTAGCGCTGATTTGCCTTTCCAGGTTGCTTGGTTGGCCAAAAAGGGCGTATGCGTTTTTTCCTGAATATATTCAGGAAAAAACGCATACGCCCTTTTTGGCCAAGGGCATCATTGTCGAGGTTTTGCCGCTTTTCTTGTGCTTTAAAGGCGATTCGAATCTCCCTCCTGAAAGCTGTTTCCTGCAATTCTGCCTTGCTTTCAAATCCTCTTCGTTGCTTTCCCTCAATATATTTGTGGACGAGAGTCATCATTTATATGTCTGCAGGTTTGTGAATTGCAGTGCCCCTGAGCTCCATTTTTCAACTCGCTTTCTTGGGCGCTGGCCGCAAAAGCGCAGGATTGCCTCAGGCCCTATTCTGGTCCCAGGCGGCAGGCTGAGCCTGTGGTTAATTCTTCTTCCTGATGGGAAAATAGAGTGACCTCTGCCTGTCCCAACACCTAGAGCTAGTCTCTCATTGGTTCCCCCTCTTCCCTTTCATCCTCAGGACAAATTGCAAGCTGTACGGAACAGGAGGTTAAAGGTGCTGATTCTCCAAGGAGGGAGATTGCTAGTAAAGCGGCTGGAATGGCGAACCCGAGCACAAGGAGATGAGAAATGAGGTGCGTTTTAGAAACCTTTCCCGATCACACGGTGTACCATCTTCTGGGTTTCTCATGCATGTTTTCGATGTAGGAAGATGCCCTTGAACCTGGAGATTTGGGACCCATGGGATGGGTACCACGCAGTATTACTTTAAAGGGTCTGCGTTTGCTCACCCAACCTCACCAAACCTCTCAGCCCCAAGAGTGTCCACCCTTATGTCTCAATCAGCTGTGGGTCTAGATATGGTCAATCCAGGTGGCATTACAGCCGCTGAACGAATTTTGTAAGAATTTCTCTCTCTTTCACTGTCTTTGTTTCACGGGTTTTTAAAAGTAATTGATTTTTATAATGGGGTTTACCTGCTTTTCACTGCTGTGATTTTGCCGCTTTACACCCACTTGACTCACTTACAGAGAGATATCAATGCATAGGTTTCAAGATTCTTACTAGTCAGATATATTCTTGGGCGGTGAATTGGGGGTGTTGAGTCCAATTCATTGAGGAAGGAGTAGGGCTTGTCTATTACATATTGGGTTTATGGAACGGTATCTGAGATAATTTGAAACCCCTGTTGTATGCATCACCCCACCTCACCTTTCCCGTTAAGCAGCCATAGTGTGTTTTCTAAACGTGTGACTCTATTCTGTTTTGTAATTCAGTTCAAGGGTAGCGGTTTTTACATTCCCTCTATAAGTCATATCTTATGATAAGTGTCTTTTTCTGTGTGACTTATTTCACTTAGAATCGTCGTACCTAAATCCAATCATCATGCTGCTACTAGCCTTATGACGTTGATTTCATGGCTGAGTGATATTCCATTGTACATAAGGACCACAACTTCTTTATCCATTTCTCTCTTTCCTGGGATATTTAAGGTGTAACGAAGTGGAGATTCTTGTCAACAGAGCAGCCCTAAACTTTGGGGTGCCTGTGTCTTGCTGATTTTTAGTTTTCCCAATTTATACGCCCATGAGTGGATGTGACCTATGCTCCCTAAGCTCAGTTTTTTAGATGTTTCAGGACACACCGTGCACTTCTCCAGAGTGGCTGTTGGCAATTTACATCCCGCCCATCAGCGTAGCCAGGCTCCCGTTTCTCCATGGCCTGTCCTGCATTTCTGGTTTTGACACTTTATTCAGCATGGCCCTTTTGACCGATGGGAAGCGAGACTTCTTTGTAGCGCTGATTTGCCTTTCCAGGTTGCTTGGTTGGCCAAAAAGGGCGTATGCGTTTTTTCCTGAATATATTCAGGAAAAAACGCATACGCCCTTTTTGGCCAAGGGCATCATTGTCGAGGTTTTGCCGCTTTTCCTGTGCTTTAAAGGCGATTCGAATCTCCCTCCTGAAATCTGTTTCCTGCAATTCTGCCTTGCTTTCAAATCCTCTTCGTTGCCTTCCCTCAATATATTTGTGGACGAGAGTCATCATTTATAAGTCTGCAGGTTTGTGAATTGCAGTGCCCCTGAGCTCCATTTTTCAACTCGCTTTCTTGGGAGCTGGCCGCAAGAGCGCAGGATTGCTTCAGGCCCTATTCTGGTCCCAGGCGGCAGGCTGAGCCTGTGGTTAATTCTTCTTCTTGAGGGGAAAATAGAGTGACCTGTGCCTGTCCCAACACCTAGAGCTAGTCTCTCATTGGTTCCCCCTCTTCCCGTTCATCCTCAGGACAAATTGCAAGCTGTACGGAACAGGAGGTTAAAGGTGCTGATTCTCCAAGGAGGGAGATTGCTAGTAAAGCGGCTGGAATGGCGAACCCAAGCACAAGGAGATGAGAAATGAGGTGCGTTTTAGAAACCTTTCCCGATCACACGGTGTACCATCTTCTGGGTTTCTCATGAATGTTTTCGATGTAGGAAGATGCCCTTGAACCTGGAGATTTGGGACCCATGGGATGGGTACCACGCAGTATTACTTTATAGGGTCTGCGTTTGCTCACCCAACCTCACCAAACCTCTCAGCCCCAAGAGTGTCCACCCTTATGTCTCAATCAGCTGTGGGTCTAGATATGGTCAATCCAGGTGGCATCACAGCCCCTGAACGAATTTTGTAAGAATTTCTCTCTCTTTCACTGTCTTTGTTTCACGGGTTTTTAAAAGTAATTGATTTTTATAATGGGGTTTACCTGCTTTTCACTGCTGTAATTTTGCCGCTTTACACCCACTTGACTCACTTACAGAGTGATATCAATGCATAGGTTTCAAGATTCTTACTAGTCAGATATATTCTTGGGCGGTGAATTGGGGGTGTTGAGTCCAATTCATTGAGGAAGGAGTAGGGCTTGTCTATTACATATTGGGTTTATGGAACGGTATCTGAGATAATTTGAAACCCTTGTTGTATGCATCACCCCACCTCACCTTTCCCGTTAAGCAGCCATAGTGTGTTTTCTAAACGTGTGACTCTATTCTGTTTTGTAATTCAGTTCAAGGGTAGCGGTTTTTACATTCCCTCTATAAGTCATATCTTATGATAAGTGTCTTTTTCTGTGTGACTTATTTCACTTAGAATCTTCGTACCTAAATCCACTCATCATGCTGCTACTAGCCTTATGACGTTGATTTCATGGCTGAGTGATATTCCATTGTACATAAGGACCACAACTTCTTTATCCATTTTTCTCTTTCCTGGGATATTTAAGGTGTAACGAAGTGGAGATTCTTGTCAACAGAGCAGCCCTAAACTTTGGGGTGCCTGTGTCTTGCTGATTTTTAGTTTTCCCAATTTATACGCCCATGAGTGGATGTGCCCTATGCTCCCTAAGCTCAGTTTTTTAGATGTTTCAGGACACACCGTGCACTTCTCCAGAGTGGCTGTTGGCAATTTACATCCCGCCCATCAGCGTAGCCAGGCTCCCGTGTCTCCATGGCCTGTCCTGCATTTCTGGTTTTGACACTTTATTCAGCATGGCCCTTTTGACCGATGGGAAGCGAGACTTCTTTGTAGCGCTGATTTGCCTTTCCAGGTTGCTTGGTGGGCCAAAAAGGGCGTATGCGTTTTTTCCTGAATATATTCAGGAAAAAACGCATACGCCCTTTTTGGCCAAGGGCATCATTGTCGAGGTTTTGCCGCTTTTCCTGTGCTTTAAAGGCGATTCGAATCTCCCTCCTGAAATCTGTTTCCTGCAATTCTGCCTTGCTTTCAAATCCTCTTCGTTGCCTTCCCTCAATATATTTGTGGACGAGAGTCATCATTTATATGTCTGCAGGTTTGTGAATTGCAGTGCCCCTGAGCTCCATTTTTCAACTCGCTTTCTTGGGCGCTGGCCGCAAAAGCGCAGGATTGCCTCAGGCCCTATTCTGGTCCCAGGCGGCAGGCTGAGCCTGTGGTTAATTCTTCTTCCGGATGGGAAAATAGAGTGACCTCTGCCTGTCCCAACACCTAGAGCTAGTCTCTCATTGGTTCCCCCTCTTCCCTTTCATCCTCAGGACAAATTGCAAGCTGTACGGAACAGGAGGTTAAAGGTGCTGATTCTCCAAGGAGGGAGATTGCTAGTAAAGCGGCTGGAATGGCGAACCCGAGCACAAGGAGATGAGAAATGAGGTGCGTTTTAGAAACCTTTCCCGATCACACGGTGTACCATCTTCTGGGTTTCTCATGCATGTTTTCGATGTAGGAAGATGCCCTTGAACCTGGAGATTTGGGACCCATGGGATGGGTACCACGCAGTATTACTTTAAAGGGTCTGCGTTTGCTCACCCAACCTCACCAAACCTCTCAGCCCCAAGAGTGTCCACCCTTATGTCTCAATCAGCTGTGGGTCTAGATATGGTCAATCCAGGTGGCATTACAGCCGCTGAACGAATTTTGTAAGAATTTCTCTCTCTTTCACTGTCTTTGTTTCACGGGTTTTTAAAAGTAATTGATTTTTATAATGGGGTTTACCTGCTTTTCACTGCTGTGATTTTGCCGCTTTACACCCACTTGACTCACTTACAGAGAGATATCAATGCATAGGTTTCAAGATTCTTACTAGTCAGATATATTCTTGGGCGGTGAATAGGGGGTGTTGAGTCCAATTCATTGAGGAAGGAGTAGGGCTTGTCTATTACATACTGGGTTTATGGAACGGTATCTGAGCTAATTTGAAACCCTTGTTGTATGCATCACCCCACCTCACCTTTCCCATTAAGCAGCCATAGTGTGTTTTCTAAACGTGTGACTCTATTCTGTTTGGTAATTCAGTTCAAGGGTAGCGGTTTTTACATTCCCTCTATAAGTCATATATTATGATAAGTGTCTTTTTCTGTGTGACTTATTTCACTTAGAATCTTCGTACCTAAATCCACTCATCATGCTGCTACTAGCCTTATGACGTTGATTTCATGGCTGAGTGATATTCCATTGTACATAAGGACCACAACTTCTTTATCCATTTTTCTCTTTCCTGGGATATTTAAGGTGTAACGAAGTGGAGATTCTTGTCAACAGAGCAGCCCTAAACTTTGGGGTGCCTGTGTCTTGCTGATTTTTAGTTTTCCCAATTTATACGCCCATGAGTGGATGTGACCTATGCTCCCTAAGCTCAGTTTTTTAGATGTTTCAGGACACACCGTGCACTTCTCCAGAGTGGCTGTTGGCAATTTACATCCCGCCCATCAGCGTAGCCAGGCTCCCGTTTCTCCATGGCCTGTCCTGCATTTCTGGTTTTGACACTTTATTCAGCATGGACCTTTTGACCGATGGGAAGCGAGACTTCTTTGTAGCGCTGATTTGCCTTTCCAGGTTGCTTGGTTGGCCAAAAAGGGCGTATGCGTTTTTTCCTGAATATATTCAGGAAAAAACGCATACGCCCTTTTTGGCCAAGGGCATCATTGTCGAGGTTTTGCCGCTTTTCTTGTGCTTTAAAGGCGATTCGAATCTCCCTCCTGAAAGCTGTTTCCTGCAATTCTGCCTTGCTTTCAAATCCTCTTCGTTGCCTTCCCTCAATATATTTGTGGACGAGAGTCATCATTTATATGTCTGCAGGTTTGTGAATTGCAGTGCCCCTGAGCTCCATTTTTCAACTCGCTTTCTTGGGCGCTGGCCGCAAAAGCGCAGGATTGCCTCAGGCCCTATTCTGGTCCCAGGCGGCAGGCTGAGCCTGTGGTTAATTCTTCTTCCTGATGGGAAAATAGAGTGACCTCTGCCTGTCCCAACACCTAGAGCTAGTCTCTCATTGGTTCCCCCTCTTCCCTTTCATCCTCAGGACAAATTGCAAGCTGTACGGAACAGGAGGTTAAAGGTGCTGATTCTCCAAGGAGGGAGATTGCTAGTAAAGCGGCTGGAATGGCGAACCCGAGCACAAGGAGATGAGAAATGAGGTGCGTTTTAGAAACCTTTCCCGATCACACGGTGTACCATCTTCTGGGTTTCTCATGCATGTTTTCGATGTAGGAAGATGCCCTTGAACCTGGAGATTTGGGACCCATGGGATGGGTACCACGCAGTATTACTTTAAAGGGTCTGCGTTTGCTCACCCAACCTCACCAAACCTCTCAGCCCCAAGAGTGTCCACCCTTATGTCTCAATCAGCTGTGGGTCTAGATATGGTCAATCCAGGTGGCATTACAGCCGCTGAACGAATTTTGTAAGAATTTCTCTCTCTTTCACTGTCTTTGTTTCACGGGTTTTTAAAAGTAATTGATTTTTATAATGGGGTTTACCTGCTTTTCACTGCTGTGATTTTGCCGCTTTACACCCACTTGACTCACTTACAGAGAGATATCAATGCATAGGTTTCAAGATTCTTACTAGTCAGATATATTCTTGGGCGGTGAATTGGGGGTGTTGAGTCCAATTCATTGAGGAAGGAGTAGGGCTTGTCTATTACATATTGGGTTTATGGAACGGTATCTGAGATAATTTGAAACCCCTGTTGTATGCATCACCCCACCTCACCTTTCCCGTTAAGCAGCCATAGTGTGTTTTCTAAACGTGTGACTCTATTCTGTTTTGTAATTCAGTTCAAGGGTAGCGGTTTTTACATTCCCTCTATAAGTCATATCTTATGATAAGTGTCTTTTTCTGTGTGACTTATTTCACTTAGAATCGTCGTACCTAAATCCAATCATCATGCTGCTACTAGCCTTATGACGTTGATTTCATGGCTGAGTGATATTCCATTGTACATAAGGACCACAACTTCTTTATCCATTTCTCTCTTTCCTGGGATATTTAAGGTGTAACGAAGTGGAGATTCTTGTCAACAGAGCAGCCCTAAACTTTGGGGTGCCTGTGTCTTTCTGATTTTTAGTTTTCCCAATTTATACGCCCATGAGTGGATGTGACCTATGCTCCCTAAGCTCAGTTTTTTAGATGTTTCAGGACACACCGTGCACTTCTCCAGAGTGGCTGTTGGCAATTTACATCCCGCCCATCAGCGTAGCCAGGCTCCCGTTTCTCCATGGCCTGTCCTGCATTTCTGGTTTTGACACTTTATTCAGCATGGCCCTTTTGACCGATGGGAAGCGAGACTTCTTTGTAGCGCTGATTTGCCTTTCCAGGTTGCTTGGTTGGCCAAAAAGGGCGTATGCGTTTTTTCCTGAATATATTCAGGAAAAAACGCATACGCCCTTTTTGGCCAAGGGCATCATTGTCGTGGTTTTGCCGCTTTTCCTGTGCTTTAAAGGCGATTCGAATCTCCCTCCTGAAATCTGTTTCCTGCAATTCTGCCTTGCTTTCAAATCCTCTTCGTTGCCTTCCCTCAATATATTTGTGGACGAGAGTCATCATTTATAAGTCTGCAGGTTTGTGAATTGCAGTGCCCCTGAGCTCCATTTTTCAACTCGCTTTCTTGGGAGCTGGCCGCAAGAGCGCAGGATTGCTTCAGGCCCTATTCTGGTCCCAGGCGGCAGGCTGAGCCTGTGGTTAATTCTTCTTCTTCAGGGGAAAATAGAGTGACCTGTGCCTGTCCCAACACCTAGAGCTAGTCTCTCATTGGTTCCCCCTCTTCCCGTTCATCCTCAGGACAAATTGCAAGCTGTACGGAACAGGAGGTTAAAGGTGCTGATTCTCCAAGGAGGGAGATTGCTAGTAAAGCGGCTGGAATGGCGAACCCAAGCACAAGGAGATGAGAAATGAGGTGCGTTTTAGAAACCTTTCCCGATCACACGGTGTACCATCTTCTGGGTTTCTCATGAATGTTTTCGATGTAGGAAGATGCCCTTGAACCTGGAGATTTGGGACCCATGGGATGGGTACCACGCAGTATTACTTTAAAGGGTCTGCGTTTGCTCACCCAACCTCACCAAACCTCTCAGCCCCAAGAGTGTCCACCCTTATGTCTCAATCAGCTGTGGGTCTAGATATGGTCAATCCAGGTGGCATTACAGCCGCTGAACGAATTTTGTAAGAATTTCTCTCTCTTTCACTGTCTTTGTTTCACGGGTTTTTAAAAGTAATTGATTTTTATAATGGGGTTTACCTGCTTTTCACTGCTGTGATTTTGCCGCTTTACACCCACTTGACTCACTTACAGAGAGATATCAATGCATAGGTTTCAAGATTCTTACTAGTCAGATATATTCTTGGGCGGTGAATAGGGGGTGTTGAGTCCAATTCATTGAGGAAGGAGTAGGGCTTGTCTATTACATACTGGGTTTATGGAACGGTATCTGAGCTAATTTGAAACCCTTGTTGTATGCATCACCCCACCTCACCTTTCCCATTAAGCAGCCATAGTGTGTTTTCTAAACGTGTGACTCTATTCTGTTTGGTAATTCAGTTCAAGGGTAGCGGTTTTTACATTCCCTCTATAAGTCATATATTATGATAAGTGTCTTTTTCTGTGTGACTTATTTCACTTAGAATCTTCGTACCTAAATCCACTCATCATGCTGCTACTAGCCTTATGACGTTGATTTCATGGCTGAGTGATATTCCATTGTACATAAGGACCACAACTTCTTTATCCATTTTTCTCTTTCCTGGGATATTTACGGTGTAACGAAGTGGAGATTCTTGTCAACAGAGCAGCCCTAAACTTTGGGGTGCCTGTGTCTTGCTGATTTTTAGTTTTCCCAATTTATACGCCCATGAGTGGATGTGACCTATGCTCCCTAAGCTCAGTTTTTTAGATGTTTCAGGACACACCGTGCACTTCTCCAGAGTGGCTGTTGGCAATTTACATCCCGCCCATCAGCGTAGCCAGGCTCCCGTTTCTCCATGGCCTGTCCTGCATTTCTGGTTTTGACACTTTATTCAGCATGGACCTTTTGACCGATGGGAAGCGAGACTTCTTTGTAGCGCTGATTTGCCTTTCCAGGTTGCTTGGTTGGCCAAAAAGGGCGTATGCGTTTTTTCCTGAATATATTCAGGAAAAAACGCATACGCCCTTTTTGGCCAAGGGCATCATTGTCGAGGTTTTGCCGCTTTTCTTGTGCTTTAAAGGCGATTCGAATCTCCCTCCTGAAAGCTGTTTCCTGCAATTCTGCCTTGCTTTCAAATCCTCTTCGTTGCCTTCCCTCAATATATTTGTGGACGAGAGTCATCATTTATATGTCTGCAGGTTTGTGAATTGCAGTGCCCCTGAGCTCCATTTTTCAACTCGCTTTCTTGGGCGCTGGCCGCAAAAGCGCAGGATTGCCTCAGGCCCTATTCTGGTGCCAGGCGGCAGGCTGAGCCTGTGGTTAATTCTTCTTCCTGATGGGAAAATAGAGTGACCTCTGCCTGTCCCAACACCTAGAGCTAGTCTCTCATTGGTTCCCCCTCTTCCCTTTCATCCTCAGGACAAATTGCAAGCTGTACGGAACAGGAGGTTAAAGGTGCTGATTCTCCAAGGAGGGAGATTGCTAGTAAAGCGGCTGGAATGGCGAACCCGAGCACAAGGAGATGAGAAATGAGGTGCGTTTTAGAAACCTTTCCCGATCACACGGTGTACCATCTTCTGGGTTTCTCATGCATGTTTTCGATGTAGGAAGATGCCCTTGAACCTGGAGATTTGGGACCCATGGGATGGGTACCACGCAGTATTACTTGAAAGGGTCTGCGTTTGCTCACCCAACCTCACCAAACCTCTCAGCCCCAAGAGTGTCCACCCTTATGTCTCAATCAGCTGTGGGTCTAGATATGGTCAATCCAGGTGGCATTACAGCCGCTGAACGAATTTTGTAAGAATTTCTCTCTCTTTCACTGTCTTTGTTTCACGGGTTTTTAAAAGTAATTGATTTTTATAATGGGGTTTACCTGCTTTTCACTGCTGTGATTTTGCCGCTTTACACCCACTTGACTCACTTACAGAGAGATATCAATGCATAGGTTTCAAGATTCTTACTAGTCAGATATATTCTTGGGCGGTGAATTGGGGGTGTTGAGTCCAATTCATTGAGGAAGGAGTAGGGCTTGTCTATTACATATTGGGTTTATGGAACGGTATCTGAGATAATTTGAAACCCCTGTTGTATGCATCACCCCACCTCACCTTTCCCGTTAAGCAGCCATAGTGTGTTTTCTAAACGTGTGACTCTATTCTGTTTTGTAATTCAGTTCAAGGGTAGCGGTTTTTACATTCCCTCTATAAGTCATATCTTATGATAAGTGTCTTTTTCTGTGTGACTTATTTCACTTAGAATCGTCGTACCTAAATCCAATCATCATGCTGCTACTAGCCTTATGACGTTGATTTCATGGCTGAGTGATATTCCATTGTACATAAGGACCACAACTTCTTTATCCATTTCTCTCTTTCCTGGGATATTTAAGGTGTAACGAAGTGGAGATTCTTGTCAACAGAGCAGCCCTAAACTTTTGGGTGCCTGTGTCTTTCTGATTTTTAGTTTTCCCAATTTATACGCCCATGAGTGGATGTGACCTATGCTCCCTAAGCTCAGTTTTTTAGATGTTTCAGGACACACCGTGCACTTCTCCAGAGTGGCTGTTGGCAATTTACATCCCGCCCATCAGCGTAGCCAGGCTCCCGTTTCTCCATGGCCTGTCCTGCATTTCTGGTTTTGACACTTTATTCAGCATGGCCCTTTTGACCGATGGGAAGCGAGACTTCTTTGTAGCGCTGATTTGCCTTTCCAGGTTGCTTGGTTGGCCAAAAAGGGCGTATGCGTTTTTTCCTGAATATATTCAGGAAAAAACGCATACGCCCTTTTTGGCCAAGGGCATCATTGTCGAGGTTTTGCCGCTTTTCCTGTGCTTTAAAGGCGATTCGAATCTCCCTCCTGAAATCTGTTTCCTGCAATTCTGCCTTGCTTTCAAATCCTCTTCGTTGCCTTCCCTCAATATATTTGTGGACGAGAGTCATCATTTATAAGTCTGCAGGTTTGTGAATTGCAGTGCCCCTGAGCTCCATTTTTCAACTCGCTTTCTTGGGAGCTGGCCGCAAGAGCGCAGGATTGCTTCAGGCCCTATTCTGGTCCCAGGCGGCAGGCTGAGCCTGTGGTTAATTCTTCTTCTTCAGGGGAAAATAGAGTGACCTGTGCCTGTCCCAACACCTAGAGCTAGTCTCTCATTGGTTCCCCCTCTTCCCGTTCATCCTCAGGACAAATTGCAAGCTGTACGGAACAGGAGGTTAAAGGTGCTGATTCTCCAAGGAGGGAGATTGCTAGTAAAGCGGCTGAAATGGCGAACCCAAGCACAAGGAGATGAGAAATGAGGTGCGTTTTAGAAACCTTTCCCGATCACACGGTGTACCATCTTCTGGGTTTCTCATGAATGTTTTCGATGTAGGAAGATGCCCTTGAACCTGGAGATTTGGGACCCATGGGATGGGTACCACGCAGTATTACTTTATAGGGTCTGCGTTTGCTCACCCAACCTCACCAAACCTCTCAGCCCCAAGAGTGTCCACCCTTATGTCTCAATCAGCTGTGGGTCTAGATATGGTCAATCCAGGTGGCATCACAGCCCCTGAACGAATTTTGTAAGAATTTCTCTCTCTTTCACTGTCTTTGTTTCACGGGTTTTTAAAAGTAATTGATTTTTATAATGGGGTTTACCTGCTTTTCACTGCTGTGATTTTGCCGCTTTACACCCACTTGACTCACTTACAGAGAGATATCAATGCATAGGTTTCAAGATTCTTACTAGTCAGATATATTCTTGGGCGGTGAATTGGGGGTGTTGAGTCCAATTCATTGAGGAAGGAGTAGGGCTTGTCTATTACATATTGGGTTTATGGAACGGTATCTGAGATAATTTGAAACCCCTGTTGTATGCATCACCCCACCTCACCTTTCCCGTTAAGCAGCCATAGTGTGTTTTCTAAACGTGTGACTCTATTCTGTTTTGTAATTCAGTTCAAGGGTAGCGGTTTTTACATTCCCTCTATAAGTCATATCTTATGATAAGTGTCTTTTTCTGTGTGACTTATTTCACTTAGAATCTTCGTACCTAAATCCACTCATCATGCTGCTACTAGCCTTATGACGTTGATTTCATGGCTGAGTGATATTCCATTGTACATAAGGACCACAACTTCTTTATCCATTTTTCTCTTTCCTGGGATATTTAAGGTGTAACGAAGTGGAGATTCTTGTCAACAGAGCAGCCCTAAACTTTGGGGTGCCTGTGTCTTGCTGATTTTTAGTTTTCCCAATTTATACGCCCATGAGTGGATGTGCCCTATGCTCCCTAAGCTCAGTTTTTTAGATGTTTCAGGACACACCGTGCACTTCTCCAGAGTGGCTGTTGGCAATTTACATCCCGCCCATCAGCGTAGCCAGGCTCCCGTTTCTCCATGGCCTGTCCTGCATTTCTGGTTTTGACACTTTATTCAGCATGGCCCTTTTGACCGATGGGAAGCGAGACTTCTTTGTATCGCTGATTTGCCTTTCCAGGTTGCTTGGTTGGCCAAAAAGGGCGTATGCGTTTTTTCCTGAATATATTCAGGAAAAAACGCATACGCCCTTTTTGGCCAAGGGCATCATTGTCGAGGTTTTGCCGCTTTTCCTGTGCTTTAAAGGCGATTCGAATCTCCCTCCTGAAATCTGTTTCCTGCAATTCTGCCTTGCTTTCAAATCCTCTTCGTTGCCTTCCCTCAATATATTTGTGGACGAGAGTCATCATTTATAAGTCTGCAGGTTTGTGAATTGCAGTGCCCCTGAGCTCCATTTTTCAACTCGCTTTCTTGGGCGCTGGCCGCAAAAGCGCAGGATTGCCTCAGGCCCTATTCTGGTCCCAGGCGGCAGGCTGAGCCTGTGGTTAATTCTTCTTCCTGATGGGAAAATAGAGTGACCTGTGCCTGTCCCAACACCTAGAGCTAGTCTCTCATTGGTTCCCCCTCTTTCCGTTCATCCTCAGGAAAAATTGCAACCTGTTCGGAACAGGAGGTTAAAGGTGCTGATTCTCCAAGGAGGGAGATTGCTAGTAAAGCGGCTGGAATGGCGAACCCAGGCACAAGGAGATGAGAAATGAGGTGCGTTTTAGAAACCTTTCCCGATCACACGGTGTACCATATTCTGGGTTTCTCATGCATGTTTTCGATGTAGGAAGATGCCCTTGAACCTGGAGATTTGGGACCCATGGGATGGGTACCACGCAGTATTACTTTAAAGGGTCTGCGTTTGCTCACCCAACCTCACCAAACCTCTCAGCCCCAAGAGTGTCCACCGTTATGTCTCAATCAGCTGTGGGTCTAGATATGGTCAATCCAGGTGGCATCACAGCCCCTGAACGACTTTTGTAAGAATTTCTCTCTCTTTCACTGTCTTTGTTTCACGGGTTTTTAAAAGTAATTGATTTTTATAATGGGGTTTACCTGCTTTTCACTGCTGTGATTTTGCCGCTTTACACCCACTTGACTCACTTACAGAGAGATATCAATGCATAGGTTTTAAGATTCTTACTAGTCAGATATATTCTTGGGCGGTGAATAGGGGGTGTTGTGTCCAATTCATTGAGCAAGGAGTAGGTCTTGTCTATTACATATTGGGTTTATGGAACGGTATCTGAGCTAATTTGAAACCCTTGTTTTATGCATCACCCCACCTCACCTTTCCCGTTAAGCAGCCATAGTGTGTTTTCTAAACATGTGACTCTATTCTGTTTTGTAATTCAGTTCAAGGGTAGCGGTTTGTACATTCCCTCTATAAGTGATATCTTATGATAAGTGTCTTTTTCTGTGTGACTTATTTCACTTAGAATCGTCGTACCTAAATCCACTCATCATGCTGCTACTAACCTTATGACGTTGATTTCATGGCTGAGTGATATTCCATTGTACATAAGGACCACAACTTCTTTATCCATTTTTCTCTTTCCTGGGATATTTAAGGTGTAACGAAGTGGAGGTTCTTGTCAACAGAGCAGCCCTAAACTTTGGGGTGCCTGTGTCTTGCTGATTTTTAGTTTTCCCAATTTATACGCCCATGAGTGGATGTGCCCTATGCTCCCTAAGCTCAGTTTTTTAGATGTTTCAGGACACACCGTGCACTTCTCCAGAGTGGCTGTTGGCAATTTACATCCCGCCCATCAGCGTAGCCAGGCTCCCGTTTCTCCATGGCCTGTCCTGCATTTCTGGTTTTGACACTTTATTCAGCATGGCCCTTTTGACCGATGGGAAGCGAGACTTCTTTGTAGCGCTGATTTGCCTTTCCAGGTTGCTTGGTTGGCCAAAAAGGGCGTATGCGTTTTTTCCTGAATATATTCAGGAAAAAACGCATACGCCCTTTTTGGCCAAGGGCATCATTGTCGAGGTTTTGCCGCTTTTCCTGTGCTTTAAAGGCGTTTCGAATCTCCCTCCTGAAATCTCTTTCCTGCAATTCTGCCTTGCTTTCAAATCCTCTTCGTTGCCTTCCCTCAATATATTTGTGGACGAGAGACATCATTTATAAGTCTGCAGGTTTGTGAATTGCAGTGCCCCTGAGCTCCATTTTTCAACTCGCTTTCTTGGGTGCTGGCCGCAAAAGCGCAGGATTGCTTCAGGCCCTATTCTCGTCCCGGGCGGCAGGCTGAGCCTGTGGTTAATTCTTCTTCCTGATGGGAAAATAGAGTGACCTGTGCCTGTCCCAACACCTAGAGCTAGTCTCTCATTGGTTCCCCCTCTTCCCGTTCATCCTCAGGACAAATTGCAACCTGTACGGAACAGGAGGTTAAAGGTGCTGATTCTCCAAGGAGGGAGATTGCTAGTAAAGCGGCTGGAATGGCGAACCCGAGCACAAGGAGATGAGAAATGAGGTGCGTTTTAGAAACCTTTCCCGATCACACGGTGTACCATCTTCTGGGTTTCTCATGCATGTTTTCGATGTAGGAAGATGCCCTTGAACCTGGAGATTTGGGACCCATGGGATGGGTACCACGCAGTATTACTTTAAAGGGTCTGCGTTTGCTCACCCAACCTCACCAAACCTCTCAGCCCCAAGAGTGTCCACCCTTATGTCTCAATCAGCTGTGGGTCTAGATATGGTCAATCCAGGTGGCATCACAGCCCCTGAACGACTTTTGTAAGAATTTCTCTCTCTTTCACTATCTTTGTTTCACGGGTTTTAAAGAGTAATTGATTTTTATAATGGGGTTTACCTGCTTTTCACTGCTGTGTTTTTGCCGCTTTACACCCACTTGACTCACTTACAGAGAGATAGCAATGCATAGGTTTTAAGATTCTTACTAGTCAGATATATTCTTGGGCGGTGAATAGGGGGTGCTGAGTCAAATTCCTTGAGCAAGGAGTAGGTCTTGTCTATTACATATTGGGTTTATGGAACGGTATCTGAGCTAATTTGAAACCCTTGTTTTATGCATCACCCCACCTCACCTTTCCCGTTAAGCAGCCATAGTGTGTTTTCTAAACGTGTGACTCTATTCTGTTTTGTAATTTAGTTCAAGGGTAGCGGTTTTTACATTCCCTCTATAAGTGATATCTTATGACAAGTGTCTTTTTCTGTGTGACTTATTTCACTTAGAATCGTCGTACCTAAATCCACTCATCATGCCGCTACTAGCCTTATGACGTTGATTTCATGGCTGAGTGATATTCCATTGTACATAAGGACCACAATTTCTTTATCCATTTTTCTCTTTCCTGGGATATTTAAGGTGTAACGAAGTGGAGGTTGTTGTCAACAGAGCAGCCCTAAACGTTGGGGTGCCTGTGTCTTGCTGATTTTTAGTTTTCCCAATTTATACGCCCATGAGTGGAAGTGCCCTAAGGTCCCTAAGCTGAGTATTTTAGATGTTTCAGGACACACCGTGCACTTCTCCAGAGTGGCTGTTGGCAATTTACATCCCGCCCATCAGCGTAGCCAGGCTCCCGTTTCTCCATGGCCTGTCCTGCATTTCTGGTTTTGACACTTTATTCAGCATGGCCCTTTTGACCGATGGGAAGCGAGACTTCTTTGTAGCGCTGATTTGCCTTTCCAGGTTGCTTGGTTGGCCAAAAAGGGCGTATGCGTTTTTTCCTGAATATATTCAGGAAAAAACGCATACGCCCTTTTTGGCCAAGGGCATCATTGTCGAGGTTTTGCCGCTTTTCCTGTCCTTTAAAGGCGATTCGAATCTCCCTCCTGAAATCTGTTTCCTGCAATTCTGCCTTGCTTTCAAATCCTCTTCGTTGCCTTCCCTCAATTTATTCGTGGACGAGAGTCATCATTTATAAGTCTGCAGGTTTGTGAATTGCAGTGCCCCTGAGCTCCATTTTTCAACTCGCTTTCTTGGGAGCTGGCCGCAAAAGCGCAGGATTGCTTCAGGCCCTATTCTGGTCCCGGGCGGCAGGGTGAGCCTGTGGTTAATTCTTCTTCCTGATGGGAAAATAGAGTGACCTGTGCCTGTCCAAACACCTAGAGCTAGTCTCTCATTGGTTCCCCCTCTTCCCGTTCATCCTCAGGACAAATTGCAACCTGTACGGAACAGGAGGTTAAAGGTGCTGATTCTCCAAGGAGGGAGATTGCTAGTAAAGCGGCTGGAATGGCGAACCCGAGCACAAGGAGATGAGAAATGAGGTGCGTTTTAGAAACCTTTCCCGATCACACGGTGTACCATCTTCTGGGTTTCTCATGCATGTTTTCGATGTAGGAAGATGCCCTTGAACCTGGAGATTTGGGACCCATGCATTGGGTGCCACGCAGTATTACTTTAAAGGGTCTGCGTTTGCTCACCCAACCTCACCAAACCTCTCAGCCCCAAGAGTGTCCACCCTTATGTCTCAATCAGCTGTGGGTCTAGATATGGTCAATCCAGGTGGCATCACAGCCCCTGAACGACTTTTGTAAGAATTTCTCTCTCTTTCACTGTCTTTGTTTCACGGGTTTTTAAAAGTAATTGATTTTTATAATGGGGTTTACCTGCTTTTCACTGCTGTGTTTTTGCCGCTTTACACCCACTTGAGTCACTTACAGAGAGATATCAATGCATAGGTTTTAAGATTCTTACTAGTCAGATATATTCTTGGGCGGTGAATAGGGGGTGCTGAGTCCAATTCCTTGAGCAAGGAGTAGGGCTTGTCTATTACATATTGGGTTTATGGAACGGTATCTGAGATAATTTGAAACCCTTGTTGTATGCATCACCCCACCTCACCTTTCCCGTTAAGCAGCCATAGTGTGTTTTCTAAACGTGTGACTCTATTCTGTTTTGTAATTCAGTTCAAGGGTAGCGGTTTTTACATTCCCTCTATAAGTCATATCTTATGATAAGTGTCTTTTTCTGTGTGACTTATTTCACTTAGAATCGTCGTACCTAAATCCAATCATCATGCTGCTACAAGCCTTATGACGTTGATTTCATGGCTGAGTGATATTCCATTGTACATAAGGACCACAACTTCTTTTTTTTTTTTTTTTTTTTAGTTATTTCTGAGATATACATTTTAAAGTAATAACTAGGATTATTACTTATAACATTATACGAGAACATATAAGATTTTCAGAAATTTCATGTAATGTCTGAAACATTTATATTAACATATTTCCATACATATTTCCATACAAATACAAATATAAGATTTTTATAAATTTCATGTAATGTCTGAAACATTTATACTAACATATTTTCATACATATTTCCATACAAATACAAATATAAGATTTTTAGAAATTTCATGTAATGTCTGAAACATTTATATTGACATATTTCCATACAACTAACCCAATGAAAGTTTAGTATTAGTTGTTTTGTTTGTTTTTTTATACTGCATGTTCTTATTAGGCATCATTTTTATACACATCAGTGTATACATGTCAATCCCAATCTCCCAATTCAGCACACCACCATCCCCACCTCACCTCATATTGGGTTTATGGAACGGTATTTGAGATAATTTGAAACTTTTGTTTTATGCATCACCCCACCTCACCTTTCCCTTTAAGCAGCCATAGTGTGTTTTCTAAACGTGTGACTCTATTCTGTTTTGTAATTCAGTTCAAGGGTAGCGGTTTTTACATTCCATCTATAAGTCATATCTTATGATAAGTGTCTTTTTCTGTGTGACTTATTTCACTTAGAATCGTCGTACCTAAATCCACTCATCATGCTGCTACTAGCCTTATGACGTTGATTTCATGGCTGAGTGATATTCCATTGTACATAAGGACCACAACTTCTTTATCCATTTTTCTCTTTCCTGGGATATTTAAGGTGTAACGAAGTGGAGGTTCTTATCAACAGAGCAGCCCTAAATTTTGGGGTGCCTGTGTCTTGCTGATTTTTAGTTTTCCCAATTTATACGCCCATGAGTGGATATGCCCTATGCTCCCTAAGCTGAGTTTTGTAGATGTTCCAGGACACACCGTGCACTTCTCCAGAGTGGCTGTTGGCAATTTACATCCCGCCCATCAGCGTAGCCAGGCTCCCGTTTCTCCATGGCCTGTCCTGCATTTCTGGTTTTGACACTTTATTCAGCATGGCCCTTTTGACCGATGGGAAGCGAGACTCCTTTGTAGCGCTGATTTGCCTTTCCAGGTTGCTTGGTTGGCCAAAAAGGGCGTATGCGTTTTTTCCTGAATATATTCAGGAAAAAACGCATACGCCCTTTTTGGCCAAGGGCATCATTGTCGAGGTTTTGCCGCTTTTCCTGTGCTTTAAAGTCGATTCGAATCTCCCTCCTGAAATCTGTTTCCTGCAATTCTGCCTTGCTTTCAAATCCTCTTCGTTGCCTTCCCTCAATATATTTGTGGACGAGAGTCATCATTTATAAGTCTGCAGGTTTGTGAATTGCAGTGCCCCTGAGCTCCATTTTTCAACTCGCTTTCTTGGGCGCTAGCCGCAAAAGCGCAGGATTGCTTCAGGCCCTATTCTGGTCCCGGGCGGCAGGCTGAGCCTGTGGTTAATTCTTCTTCCTGATGGGAAAATAGAGTGACCTGTGCCTGTCCCAACACCTAGATCTAGTCTCTCATTGGTTCCCCCTCTTCCCGTTCATCCTCAGGACAAATTGCAACCTGTACGGAACAGGAGGTTAAAGGTGCTGATTCTCCAAGGAGGGAGATTGCTAGTAAAGCGGCTGGAATGGCGAACCCGAGCACAAGGAGATGAGAAATGAGGTGCGTTTTAGAAACCTTTCCCGATCACACGGTGTACCATCTTCTGGGTTTCTCATGCATGTTTTCGATGTAGGAAGATGCCCTTGAATCCTGGAGATTTGGGACCCATGGGATGGGTACCACGCAGTATTACTTTAAAGGGTCTGCGTTTGCTCACCCAACCTCACCAAACCTCTCAGCCCCAAGAGTGTCCACCCTTATGTCTCAATCAGCTGTGGGTCTAGATATGGTCAATCAAGGTGGCATCACATCCCCTGAACGACTTTTGTAAGAATTTCTCTCTCTTTCACTGTCTTTGTTTCACGGCTTTTTAAAAGTAATTGATTTTTATAATGGGGTTTACCTGCTTTTCACTGCTGTGTTTTTGCCGCTTTACACCCTCTTGACTCACTTTCAGAGAGATATCAATGCATAGGTTTTAAGATTCTTACTAGTCAGATATATTCTTGGGCGGTGAATAGGGGGTGCTGAGTCCAATTCCTTGAGCAAGGAGTAGGTCGTGTCTATTACATATTGGGTTTATGGAACGGTATCTGAGCTAATTTGAAACCCTTGTTGTATGCATCACCCCACCTCACCTTTCCCATTAAGCAGCCATAGTGTGTTTTCTAAACGTGTGACTCTATTCTGTTTTGTAATTCAGTTCAAGGGTAGCGGTTTTTACATTCCCTCTATAAGTCATATCTTATGATAAGTGTCTTTTTCTGTGTGACTTATTTCACTTAGAATCTTCGTACCTAAATCCACTCATCATGCTGCTACTAGCCTTATGACGTTGATTTCATGGCTGAGTGATATTCCATTGTACATAAGGACCACAACTTCTTTATCCATTTTTCTCTTTCCTGGGATATTTAAGGTGTAACGAAGTGGAGATTCTTGTCAACAGAGCAGCCCTAAACTTTGGGGTGCCTGTGTCTTGCTGATTTTTAGTTTTCCCAATTTATACGCCCATGAGTGGATGTGCCCTA
Source organism: Balaenoptera physalus (assembly GCF_965194825.1). Taxonomy (NCBI): domain Eukaryota; kingdom Metazoa; phylum Chordata; class Mammalia; order Artiodactyla; family Balaenopteridae; genus Balaenoptera; species Balaenoptera physalus. Next base: position 372,139 of record NW_028126047.1, read on the forward strand.
TGCTCCCTAAGCTCAGTTTTTTAGATGTTTCAGGACACACCGTGCACTTCTCCAGAGTGGCTGTTGGCAATTTACATCCCGCCCATCAGCGTAGCCAGGCTCCCGTTTCTCCATGGCCTGTCCTGCATTTCTGGTTTTGACACTTTATTCAGCATGGCCCTTTTGACCGATGGGAAGCGAGACTTCTTTGTAGCGCTGATTTGCCTTTCCAGGTTGCCTTTTTGGCCAAAAAGGGCGTATGCGTTTTTTCCTGAATATATTCAGGAAAAAACGCATACGCCCTTTCTGGCCAAGGGCATCATTGTCGAGGTTTTGCCGCTTTTCCTGTGCTTTAAAGGCGATTCGAATCTCCCTCCTGAAATCTGTTTCCTGCAATTCTGCCTTGCTTTCAAATCCTCTTCGTTGCCTTCCCTCAATATATTTGTGGACGAGAGTCATCATTTATAAGTCTGCAGGTTTGTGAATTGCAGTGCCCCTGAGCTCCATTTTTCAACTCGCTTTCTTGGGCGCTGGCCGCAAAAGCGCAGGATTGCTTCAGGCCCTATTCTGGTCCCAGGCGGCAGGCTGAGCCTGTGGTTAATTCTTCTTCCTGATGGGAAAATAGAGTGACCTCTGCCTGTCCCAACACCTAGAGCTAGTCTCTCATTGGTTCCCCCTCTTCCCTTTCATCCTCAGGACAAATTGCAAGCTGTACGGAACAGGAGGTTAAAGGTGCTGATTCTCCAAGGAGGGAGATTGCTAGTAAAGCGGCTGGAAAGGCGAACCCGAGTACAAGGAGATGAGAAATGAGGTGCGTTTTAGAAACCTTTCCCGATCACACGGTGTACCATCTTCTGGGTTTCTCATGCATGTTTTCGATGTAGGAAGATGCCCTTGAACCTGGAGATTTGGGACCCATGGGATGGGTACCACGCAGTATTACTTTAAAGGGCCTGCGTTTGCTCACCCAACCTCACCAAACCTCTCAGCCCCAAGAGTGTCCACCCTTATGTCTCAATCAGCTGTGGGTCTAGATATGGTCAATCCAGGTGGCATTACAGCCGCTGAACGAATTTTGTAAGAATTTCTCTCTCTTTCACTGTCTTTGTTTCACGGTTTTTAAAAGTAATTGATTTTTATAATGGGGTTTACCTGCTTTTCACTGCTGTGTTTTTGCCGCTTTACACCCTCTTGACTCACTTTCAGAGAGATATCAATGCATAGGTTTTAAGATTCTTACTAGTCAGATATATTCTTGGGCGGTGAATAGGGGGTGCTGAGTCCAATTCCTTGAGCAAGGAGTAGGTCGTGTCTATTACATATTGGGTTTATGGAACGGTATCTGAGCTAATTTGAAACCCTTGTTTTATGATTCACCCCACCTCACCTTTACCGTTAAGCAGCCATAGTGTGTTTTCTAAACGTGTGACTCTATTCTGTTTTGTAATTCAGTTCAAGGGTAGCGGTTTGTACATTCCCTCTATAAGTGATATCTTATGATAAGTGTCTTTTTCTGTGTGACTTATTTCACTTAGAATCGTCGTACCTAAATCCACTCATCATGCTTCTACTAGCCTTATGACGTTGATTTCATGGCTGAGTGATATTCCATTGTACATAAGGTCCACAACTTCTTTATCCATTTTTCTCTTTCCTGGGATATTTAAGGTGTAACGAAGTGGAGGTTCTTGTCAACAGAGCAGCCCTAAACTTTGGGGTGCCTGTGTCTTGCTGATTTTTAGTAGTCCCAATTTATACGCCCATGAGTGAAAGTGCCCTATGCTCCCTAAGCTGAGTTTTTTAGATGTTTCAGAACACACCGTGCACTTCTCCAGAGTGGCTGTTGGCAATTTACATCCCGCCCATCAGCGTAGCCAGGCTCCCGTTTCTCCATGGCCTGTCCTGCACTTCTGGTTTTGACACTTTATTCAGCATGGCCCTTTTGACCGATGGGAAGCGAGACTTCTTTGTAGCGCTGATTTGCCTTTCCAGGTTGCTTGGTTGGCCAAAAAGGGCGTATGCGTTTTTTCCTGAATATATTCAGGAAAAAACGCATACGCCCTTTTTGGACAAGGGCATCATTGTCGAGGTTTTTGCCGCTTTTCCTGTGCTTTAAAGGCGATTCGAATCTCCCTCCTGAAATCTGTTTCCTGCAATTCTGCGTTGCTTTCAAATCCTCTTCGTTGCCTTCACTCAATATATTTGTGGACGAGAGTCATCATTCATAAGTCTGCAGGTTTGTGAATTGCAGTGACCCTGAGCTCCATTTTTCAACTCGCTTTCTTGGAAGCTGGCCGCAAAAGCGCAGGATTGCTTCAGGCCCTATTCTGGTCCCAGGCGGCAGGCTGAGCCTGTGGTTAATTCTTCTTCCTGATGGGAAAATAGAGTGACCTGTGCCTGTCCCAACACCTAGAGATAGTCTCTCATTGGTTCCCCCTCTTCCCGTTCATCCTCAGGACAAATTGCAACCTGTACGGAACAGGAGGTTAAAGTTGCTGATTCTCCAAGGACGGAGATTGTTAGTAAAGCGGCTGGAATGGCGAACCCGAGCACAAGGAGATGAGAAATGAGGTGCGTTTAAAACCTTTCCCGATCACACGGTGTACCATCTTCTGCGTTTCTCATGCATGTTTTCGATGTAGGAAGATGCCGTTGAACCTGGAGATTTGGGACCCATGGGATGGGTACCACGCAGTATTACTTTAAAGGGTCTGCGTTTGCTCACCCAACCTCACCAAACCTCTCAGCCCCAAGAGTGTCCACCCTTATGTCTCAATCAGCTGTGGGTCTAGATATGGTCAATCCAGGTGGCATCACAGCCCCTGAACGACTTTTGTAAGAATTTCTCTCTCTTTCACTGTCTTTGTTTCACGGGTTTTTAAAAGTAATTGATTTTTATAATGGGGTTTACCTGCTTTTCACTGCTGTGTTTTTGCCGCTTTACACCCTCTTGACTCACTTACAGAGAGATATCAATGCATAGGTTTTAAGATTCTTACTAGTCAGATATATTCTTGGGCGGTGAATAGGGGGTGCTGAGTCCAATTCCTTGAGCAAGGAGTAGGTCGTGTCTATTACATATTGGGTTTATGGAACGGTATCTGAGATAATTTGAAACCCTTGTTTTATGCATCACCCCACCTCACCTTTCCCGTTAAGCAGCCATAGTGTGTTTTCTAAACGTGTGACTCTATTCTGTTTTGTAATTCAGTTCAAGGGTAGCGGTTTTTACATTCCCTCTATAAGTCATATCTTATGATAAGTGTCTTTTTCTGAGTGACTTATTTCACTTAGAATCATCGTACCTAAATCCACTCATCATGCTGCTACTAGCCTTATGACGTTGATTTCATGGCTGAGTGATATTCCATTGTACATAAGGACCACAACTTCTTTATCCATTTTTCTCTTTCCTGAGATATTTAAGGTGTAATGAAGTGGAGATTCTTGTCAACAGAGCAGCCCTAAACTTTGGGGTGCCTGTGTCTTGCTGATTTTTAGTTTTCTCAATTTATACGCCCATGAGTGGATGTGCCCTATGCTCCCTAAGCTGAGTTTTTTAGATGTTTCAGGACACACCGTGCACTTCTCCAGAGTGGCTGTTGGCAATTTACATCCCGCCCATCAGCGTAGCCAGGCTCCCGTTTCTCCATGGCCTGTCCTGCATTTCTGGTTTTGACACTTTATTCAGCATGGCCCTTTTGACCGATGGGAAGCGAGACTTCTTTGTAGCGCTGATTTGCCTTTCCAGGTTGCTCGGTTGGCCAAAAAGGGCGTATGCGTTTTTTCCTGAATATATTCAGGAAAAAACGCATACGCCCTTTTTGTCCAAGGGCATCATTGTCGAGGTTTTGCCGCTTTTCCTGTGCTTTAAAGGCGATTCGAATCTCCCTCCTGAAATCTGTTTCCTGCAATTCTGCCTTGCTTTCAAATCCTCTTCGTTGCCTTCCCTCAATATATTTGTGGACGAGAGTCATCATTTATAAGTCTGCAGGTTTGTGAATTGCAGTGCCCCTGAGCTCCATTTTTCAACTCGCTTTCTTGGGAGCTGGCCGCAAAAGCGCAGGATTGCTTCAGGCCCTATTCTCGTCCCAGGTGGCAGGGTGAGCCTGTGGTTAATTCTTCTTCCTGATGGGAAAATAGAGTAACCTATGCCTGTCCCAACACCTAGAGCTAGTCTCTCATTGGTTCCCCCTCTTCCCGTTCATCCTCAGGACAAATTGCAACCTGTACGGAACAGGAGGTTAAAGGTGCTGATTCTCCAAGGAGGGAGATTGCTAATAAAGCGGCTGGAATGGCGAACCAGAGCACAAGGAGATGAGAAATGAGGTGTGTCTTAGAAACCTTTCCCGATCACACGGTGTACCATCTTCTGGGTTTCTCATGTATGTTTTCGATGTAGGAAGATGCCCTTGAACCTGGAGATTTGGGACCCATGGGATGGGGACCACGCAGTATTACTTTAAAGGGTCTGCGTTTGCTCACCCAACCTCACCAAACCTCTCAGCCCCAAGAGTGTCCACCCTTATGTCTCAATCAGCTGTGGGTCTAGATATGGCCAATCCAGGTGGCATCACAGCCCCTGAACGAATTTTGTAAGAATGTCTCTCTCTTTCACTGTCTTTGTTTCACGAGTTTTTAAAAGTAATTGATTTTTATAATGGGGTTTACCTGCTTTTCACTGCTGTGATTTTGCCGTTTTACACCCACTTGACCCACTTACAGAGAGTTATCAATACATAGGTTTTTAGATTCTTACTAGTCAGATATATTCTTGGGCGGTGAATAGGGGGTGTTGAGTCCAATTCATTGAGCAAGGAGTAGGGCTTGTCTATTACATATTGGGTTTATGGAACGGTATCTGAGCTAATTTGAAACCCTTGTTTTATGCATCACCCCACCTCACCTTTCCCGTTAAGCAGCCATAGTGTGTTTTCTAAACGTGTGACTCTATTCTGTTTTGTAATTCAGTTCAAGGGTAGCGGTTTTTACATTCCATCTATAAGTGATATCTTATGACAAGTGTCTTTTTCTGTGTGACTTATTTCACTTAGAATCGTCGTACCTAAATCCACTCATCATGCTGCTACTAGCCTTATGACGTTGATTTCATGGCTGAGTGATATTCCATTGTACATAAGGACCACAATTTCTTTATCCATTTTTCTCTTTCCTGGGATATTTAAGGTGTAACGAAGTGGAGGTTGTTGTCAACAGAGCAGCCCTAAACTTTGTGGTGCCTGTGTCTTGCTGATTTTTAGTTTTCCCAATTTATACGCCCATGAGTGGAAGTGCCCTATGCTCCCTAAGCTGAGTTTTTTAGATGTTTCAGGACACACCGTGCACTTCTCCAGAGTGGCTGTTGGCAATTTACATCCCGCCCATCAGCGTAGCCATGCTCCCGTTTCTCCATGGCCTGTCCTGCATTTCTGGTTTTGACACTTTATTCAGCATGGCCCTTTTGACCGATGGGAAGCGAGACTTCTTTGTAGCGCTGATTTGCCTTTCCAGGTTGCTTGGTGGGCCAAAAAGGGCATTATTGTCGAGGTTTTGCCGCTTTTCCTGTGCTTTAAAGGCGTTTCGAATCTCCCTCCTGAAATCTGTTTCCTGCAATTCTGCCTTGCTTTCAAATCCTCTTCGTTGCCTTCCCTCAATATATTTGTGGACGAGAGACATCATTTATAAGTCTGCAGGTTTGTGAATTGCAGTGCCCCTGAGCTCCATTTTTCAACTCGCTTTCTTGGGTGCTGGCCGCAAAAGCGCAGGATTGCTTCAGGCCCTATTCTCGTCCCAGGCGGCAGGCTGAGCCTGTGGTTAATTCTTCTGCCTGATGGGAAAATAGAGTGACCTGTGCCTGTCCCAACACCTAGAGCTAGTCTCTCATTGGTTCCCCCTCTTCCCGTTCATCCTCAGGACAAATTGCAACCTGTACGGAACAGGAGGTTAAAGGTGTTGATTCTCCAAGGAGGGAGATTGCTAGTAAAGCGGCTTGAATGGCGAACTCGAGCACAAGGAGATGAGAAATGAGGTGCGTTTTAGAAACCTTTCCCGATCACACGGTGTACCATCTTCTGGGTTTCTCATGCATGTTTTCGATGTAGGAAGATGCCCTTGAACCTGGAGATTTGGGACCCATGGGATGGGTACCACGCAGTATTACTTTAAAGGGTCTGCGTTTGCTCACCCAACCTCACCAAACATCTCAGCCCCAAGAGTGTCCACCCTTATGTCTCAATCAGCTGTGGGTCTAGATATGGCCAATCCAGGTGGCATCACAGCCCCTAAACGAATTTTGTAAGAATTTCTCTCTCTTTCATTGTCTTTGTTTCACGGGTTTTAAAAAGTAATTGATTTTTATAATGGGGTTTACCTGCTTTTCACTGCTGTGTTTTTGCCGCTTTACACCCACTTGACTCACTTACAGAGAGATATCAATGCATAGGTTTTAAGATTCTTACTAGTCAGATATATTCTTGGGCAGTGAATAGGGGGTGCTGAGTCCAATTCCTTGAGCAAGGAGTAGGTCTTGTCTATTACATATTGGGTTTATGGAACGGTATCTGAGATAATTTGAAACCCTTGTTTTATGCATCACCCCACCTCACCTTTCCCGTTAAGCAGCCATAGTGTGTTTTCTAAATGTGTGACTCTATTCTGTTTTGTAATTCAGTTCAAGGGTCTCGGTTTTTACATTCCCTCTATAAGTCATATCTTATGATAAGTGTCTTTTTCTGTGTGACTTATTTCACTTAGAAACGTCGTACCTAAATCCATTCATCATGCTGCTACTAGCCTTATGACGTTGATTTCATGGCTGAGTGATATTCCATTGTACATAAGGACCACAACTTCTTTATCCATTTTTCTCGTTCCTGGGATATTTAAGGTGTAACCAAGTGGAGGTTCTTGTCAACAGAGCAGCCCTAAACTTTGGGGTGCCTGTGTCTTGCTGATTTTTAGTTTTCCCAATTTATACGCCCATGAGTGGATGTGCCCTATGCTCCCTAAGCTCAGTTTTTTAGATGTTTCAGGACACACCGTGCACTTCTCAAGAGTGGCTGTTGGCAATTTACATCCCGCCCATCAGCGTAGCCCGGCTCCCATTTCTCCATGGCCTGTCCTGCATTTCTGGTTTTGACACTTTATTCAGCATGGCCCTTTTGACCGATGGGAAGTGAGACTTCTTTGTAGCGCTGATTTGCCTTTCTAGGTTGCTTGTTTGGCCAAAAAGGGCGTATGCGTTTTTTCCTGAATATATTCAGGAAAAAACGCATACGCCCTTTTTTGCCAAGGGCATCATTGTCGAGGTTTTGCCGCTTTTCCTGTGCTTTAAATGCGATTCGAATCTCCCTCCTGAAATCTGTTTCCTGCAATTCTGCCTTGCTTTCAAATCCTCTTCGTTGCCTTCCCTCAATATATTTGTGGACGAGAGTCATCATTTATAAGTCTGCAGGTTTGTGAATTGCAGTGCCCCTGAGCTCCATTTTTCAACTCGCTTTCTTGGGAGCTGGCCGCAAAAGCGAAGGATTGCTTCAGGCCCTATTCTGGTCCCGGGCTGCAGGCTGAGCCTGTGGTTAATTCTTCTTCCTGATGGGAAAATAGAGTGACCTGTGCCTGTCCCAACACCTAGAGCTAGTCTCTCATTGGTTCCCCCTCTTCCCGTTCATCCTCAGGACAAATTGCAACCTGTACGGAACAGGAGGTTAAAGGTGCTGATTCTCCAAGGAGGGAGATTGCTAATAAAGCGGCTGGAATGGCCAACCCAAGCACAAGGAGATGAGAAATGAGGTGCGTTTTAGAAACCTTTCCCGATCACACGGTGTACCATCTTCTGGGTTTCTCATGAATGTTTTCGATGTACGAAGATGCCCTTGAACCTGGAGATTTGGGACCCTTGGGATGGGTACCACACAGTATTACTTTATAGGGTCTGCGTTTGCTCACCCAACCTCACCAAACCTCTCAGCCCCAAGAGTGTCCACCCGTATGTCTCAATCAGCTGTGGGTCTAGATATGGTCAATCCAGGTGGCATCACAGCCCCTGAACGAATTTTGTAAGAATTTCTCTCTCTTTCACTGTCTTTGTTTCACGGGTTTTTAAAAGTAATTGATTTTTATAATGGGGTTTACCTGCTTTTCACTGCTGTGATTTTGCCGCTTTACACCCACTTGACTCACTTACAGAGAGATATCAATGCATAGGTTTCAAGATTCTTACTAGTCAGATATATTCTTGGGCGGTGAATAGGGGGTGTTGAGTCCAATTCATTGAGGAAGGAGTAGGGCTTGTCTATTACATATTGGATTTATGGAACGGTATCTGAGCTAATTTGAAACCCTTGTTGTATGCATCACCCCACCTAACCTTTCCCATTAAGCAGCCATAGTGTGTTTTCTAAACGTGTGACTCTATTCTGTTTTGTAATTCAGTTCAAGGGTAGCGGTTTTTACATTCCCTCTATAAGTCATATCTTATGATAAGTGTCTTTTTCTGTGTGACTTATTTCACTTAGAATCTTCGTACCTAAATCCACTCATCATGCTGCTACTAGCCTTATGACGTTGATTTCATGACTGAGTGATATTCCATTGTACATAAGGACCACAACTTCTTTATCCATTTTTCTCTTTCCTGGGATATTTAAGGTGTAACGAAGTGGAGATTCTTGTCAACAGAGCAGCCCTAAACTTTGGGGTGCCTGTGTCTTGCTGATTTTTAGTTTTCCCAATTTATACGCCCATGAGTGGATGTGCCCTATGCTCCCTAAGCTGAGTTTTTTAGATGTTTCAGGACACACCGTGCACTTCTCCAGAGTGGCTGTTGGCAATTTACATCCCGCCCATCAGCGTAGCCAGGCTCCCGTTTCTCCATGGCCTGTCCTGCATTTCTGGTTTTGACACTTTATTCAGCATGGCCCTTTTGACCGATGGGAAGCGAGACTTCTTTGTAGCGCTGATTTGCCTTTCCAGGTTGCTTGGTGGGCCAAAAAGGGCATTATTGTCGAGGTTTTGCCGCTTTTCCTGTGCTTTAAAGGCGTTTCGAATCTCCCTCCTGAAATCTGTTTCCTGCAATTCTGCCTTGCTTTCAAATCCTCTTCGTTGCCTGCCCTCAATATATTTGTGGACGAGAGACATCATGTATAAGTCTGCAGGTTTGTGAATTGCAGTGCCCCTGAGCTCCATTTTTCAACTCGCTTTCTTGGGTGCTGGCCGCAAAAGCGCAGGATTGCTTCAGGCCCTATTCTCGTCCCAGGCGGCAGGCTGAGCCTGTGGTTAATTCTTCTTCCTGATGGGAAAATAGAGTGACCTGTGCCTGTCCCAACACCTAGAGCTAGTCTCTCATTGGTTCCCCCTCTTCCCGTTCATCCTCAGGACAAATTGCAACCTGTACGGAACAGGAGGTTAAAGGTGTTGATTCTCCAAGGAGGGAGATTGCTAGTAAAGCGGCTTGAATGGCGAACTCGAGCACAAGGAGATGAGAAATGAGGTGCGTTTTAGAAACCTTTCCCGATCACACGGTGTACCATCTTCTGGGTTTCTCATGCATGTTTTCGATGTAGGAAGATGCCCTTGAACCTGGAGATTTGGGACCCATGGAATGGGTACCACGCAGTATTACTTTAAAGGGTCTGCGTTTGCTCACCCAACCTCACCAAACATCTCAGCCCCAAGAGTGTCCACCCTTATGTCTCAATCAGCTGTGGGTCTAGATATGGCCAATCCAGGTGGCATCACAGCCCCTAAACGAATTTTGTAAGAATTTCTCTCTCTTTCATTGTCTTTGTTTCACGGGTTTTAAAAAGTAATTGATTTTTATAATGGGGTTTACCTGCTTTTCACTGCCGTGTTTTTGCCGCTTTACACCCACTTGACTCACTTACAGAGAGATATCAATGCATAGGTTTTAAGATTCTTACTAGTCAGATATATTCTTGGGCAGTGAATAGGGGGTGCTGAGTCCAATTCCTTGAGCAAGGAGTAGGTCTTGTCTATTACATATTGGGTTTATGGAACGGTATCTGAGATAATTTGAAACCCTTGTTTTATGCATCACCCCACCTCACCTTTCCCGTTAAGCAGCCATAGTGTGTTTTCTAAATGTGTGACTCTATTCTGTTTTGTAATTCAGTTCAAGGGTCTCGGTTTTTACATTCCCTCTATAAGTCATATCTTATGATAAGTGTCTTTTTCTGTGTGACTTATTTCACTTAGAAACGTCGTACCTAAATCCACTCATCATGCTGCTACTAGCCTTATGACGTTGATTTCATGGCTGAGTGATATTCCATTGTACATAAGGACCACAACTTCTTTATCCATTTTTCTCTTTCCTGGGATATTTAAGGTGTAACCAAGTGGAGGTTCTTGTCAACAGAGCAGCCCTAAACTTTGGGGTGCCTGTGTCTTGCTGATTTTTAGTTTTCCCAATTTATACGCCCATGAGTGGATGTGCCCTATGCTCCATAAGCTCAGTTTTTTAGATGTTTCAGGACACACCGTGCACTTCTCCAGAGTGGCTGTTGGCAATTTACATCCCGCCCATCAGCGTAGCCAGGCTCCCGTTTCTCCATGGCCTGTCCTGCATTTCTGGTTTTGACACTTTATTCAGCATGGCCCTTTTGACCGATGGGAAGTGAGACTTCTTTGTAGCGCTGATTTGCCTTTCTAGGTTGCTTGGTTGGCCAAAAACGGCGTATGCGTTTTTTCCTGAATATATTCAGGAAAAAACGCATACGCCCTTTTTGGCCAAGGGCATCATTGTCGAGGTTTTGCCGCTTTTCCTGTGCTTTAAAGGCGATTCGAATCTCCCTCCTGAAATCTGTTTCCTGCAATTCTGCCTTGCTTTCAAATCCTCTTCGTTGCCTTCCCTCAATATATTTGTGGACGAGAGTCATCATTTATGAGTCTGCAGGTTTGTGAATTGCAGTGCCCCTGAGCTCCATTTTTCAACTCGCTTTCTTGGGAGCTGGCCGCAAAAGCGAAGGATTGCTTCAGGCCCTATTCTGGTCCCGGGCTGCAGGCTGAGCCTGTGGTTAATTCTTCTTCCTGATGGGAAAATAGAGTGACCTGTGCCTGTCCCAACACCTAGAGCTAGTCTCTCATTGGTTCCCCCTCTTCCCGTTCATCCTCAGGACAAATTGCAACCTGTACGGAACAGGAGGTTAAAGGTGCTGATTATCCAAGGAGGGAGATTGCTAATAAAGCGGCTGGAATGGCCAACCCAAGCACAAGGAGATGAGAAATGAGGTGCGTTTTAGAAACCTTTCCCGATCACACGGTGTACCATCTTCTGGGTTTCTCATGAATGATTTCGATGTACGAAGATGCCCTTGAACCTGGAGATTTGGGACCCATGGGATGGGTACCACACAGTATTACTTTATAGGGTCTCCGTTTGCTCACCCAACCTCACCAAACCTCTCAGCCCCAAGAGTGTCCACCCGTATGTCTCAATCAGCTGTGGGTCTAGATATGGTCAATCCAGGTGGCATCACAGCCCCTGAACGAATTTTGTAAGAATTTCTCTCTCTTTCACTGTCTTTGTTTCACGGGTTTTTAAAAGTAATTGATTTTTATAATGGGGTTTACCTGCTTTTCACTGCTGTGATTTTGCCGCTTTACACCCACTTGACTCACTTACAGAGAGATATCAATGCATAGGTTTCAAGATTCTTACTAGTCAGATATATTCTTGGGCGGTGAATAGGGGGTGTTGAGTCCAATTCATTGAGGAAGGAGTAGGGCTTGTCTATTACATATTGGATTTATGGAACGGTATCTGAGCTAATTTGAAACCCTTGTTGTATGCATCACCCCACCTAACCTTTCCCATTAAGCAGCCATAGTGTGTTTTCTAAACGTGTGACTCTATTCTGTTTTGTAATTCAGTTCAAGGGTAGCGGTTTTTACATTCCCTCTATAAGTCATATCTTATGATAAGTGTCTTTTTCTGTGTGACTTATTTCACTTAGAATCTTCGTACCTAAATCCACTCATCATGCTGCTACTAGCCTTATGACGTTGATTTCATGACTGAGTGATATTCCATTGTACATAAGGACCACAACTTCTTTATCCATTTTTCTCTTTCCTGGGATATTTAAGGTGTAACGAAGTGGAGATTCTTGTCAACAGAGCAGCCCTAAACTTTGGGGTGCCTGTGTCTTGCTGATTTTTAGTTTTCCCAATTTATACGCCCATGAGTGGATGTGCCCTATGCTCCCTAAGCTGAGTTTTTTAGATGTTTCAGGACACACCGTGCACTTCTCCAGAGTGGCTGTTGGCAATTTACATCCCGCCCATCAGCGTAGCCAGGCTCCCGTTTCTCCATGGCCTGTCCTGCATTTCTGGTTTTGACACTTTATTCAGCATGGCCCTTTTGACCGATGGGAAGCGAGACTTCTTTGTAGCGCTGATTTGCCTTTCCAGGTTGCTTGGTGGGCCAAAAAGGGCATTATTGTCGAGGTTTTGCCGCTTTTCCTGTGCTTTAAAGGCGTTTCGAATCTCCCTCCTGAAATCTGTTTCCTGCAATTCTGCCTTGCTTTCAAATCCTCTTCGTTGCCTTCCCTCAATATATTTGTGGACGAGAGACATCATGTATAAGTCTGCAGGTTTGTGAATTGCAGTGCCCCTGAGCTCCATTTTTCAACTCGCTTTCTTGGGTGCTGGCCGCAAAAGCGCAGGATTGCTTCAGGCCCTATTCTCGTCCCAGGCGGCAGGCTGAGCCTGTGGTTAATTCTTCTTCCTGATGGGAAAATAGAGTGACCTGTGCCTGTCCCAACACCTAGAGCTAGTCTCTCATTGGTTCCCCCTCTTCCCGTTCATCCTCAGGACAAATTGCAACCTGTACGGAACAGGAGGTTAAAGGTGTTGATTCTCCAAGGAGGGAGATTGCTAGTAAAGCGGCTTGAATGGCGAACTCGAGCACAAGGAGATGAGAAATGAGGTGCGTTTTAGAAACCTTTCCCGATCACACGGTGTACCATCTTCTGGGTTTCTCATGCATGTTTTCGATGTAGGAAGATGCCCTTGAACCTGGAGATTTGGGACCCATGGGATGGGTACCACGCAGTATTACTTTAAAGGGTCTGCGTTTGCTCACCCAACCTCACCAAACATCTCAGCCCCAAGAGTGTCCACCCTTATGTCTCAATCAGCTGTGGGTCTAGATATGGCCAATCCAGGTGGCATCACAGCCCCTAAACGAATTTTGTAAGAATTTCTCTCTCTTTCATTGTCTTTGTTTCACGGGTTTTAAAAAGTAATTGATTTTTATAATGGGGTTTACCTGCTTTTCACTGCCGTGTTTTTGCCGCTTTACACCCACTTGACTCACTTACAGAGAGATATCAATGCATAGGTTTTAAGATTCTTACTAGTCAGATATATTCTTGGGCAGTGAATAGGGGGTGCTGAGTCCAATTCCTTGAGCAAGGAGTAGGTCTTGTCTATTACATATTGGGTTTATGGAACGGTATCTGAGATAATTTGAAACCCTTGTTTTATGCATCACCCCACCTCACCTTTCCCGTTAAGCAGCCATAGTGTGTTTTCTAAATGTGTGACTCTATTCTGTTTTGTAATTCAGTTCAAGGGTCTCGGTTTTTACATTCCCTCTATAAGTCATATCTTATGATAAGTGTCTTTTTCTGTGTGACTTATTTCACTTAGAAACGTCGTACCTAAATCCACTCATCATGCTGCTACTAGCCTTATGACGTTGATTTCATGGCTGAGTGATATTCCATTGTACATAAGGACCACAACTTCTTTATCCATTTTTCTCTTTCCTGGGATATTTAAGGTGTAACCAAGTGGAGGTTCTTGTCAACAGAGCAGCCCTAAACTTTGGGGTGCCTGTGTCTTGCTGATTTTTAGTTTTCCCAATTTATACGCCCATGAGTGGATGTGCCCTATGCTCCATAAGCTCAGTTTTTTAGATGTTTCAGGACACACCGTGCACTTCTCCAGAGTGGCTGTTGGCAATTTACATCCCGCCCATCAGCGTAGCCAGGCTCCCGTTTCTCCATGGCCTGTCCTGCATTTCTGGTTTTGACACTTTATTCAGCATGGCCCTTTTGACCGATGGGAAGTGAGACTTCTTTGTAGCGCTGATTTGCCTTTCTAGGTTGCTTGGTTGGCCAAAAACGGCGTATGCGTTTTTTCCTGAATATATTCAGGAAAACACGCATACGCCCTTTTTGGCCAAGGGCATCATTGTCGAGGTTTTGCCGCTTTTCCTGTGCTTTAAAGGCGATTCGAATCTCCCTCCTGAAATCTGTTTCCTGCAATTCTGCCTTGCTTTCAAATCCTCTTCGTTGCCTTCCCTCAATATATTTGTGGACGAGAGTCATCATTTATGAGTCTGCAGGTTTGTGAATTGCAGTGCCCCTGAGCTCCATTTTTCAACTCGCTTTCTTGGGAGCTGGCCGCAAAAGCGAAGGATTGCTTCAGGCCCTATTCTGGTCCCGGGCTGCAGGCTGAGCCTGTGGTTAATTCTTCTTCCTGATGGGAAAATAGAGTGACCTGTGCCTGTCCCAACACCTAGAGCTAGTCTCTCATTGGTTCCCCCTCTTCCCGTTCATCCTCAGGACAAATTGCAACCTGTACGGAACAGGAGGTTAAAGGTGCTGATTATCCAAGGAGGGAGATTGCTAATAAAGCGGCTGGAATGGCCAACCCAAGCACAAGGAGATGAGAAATGAGGTGCGTTTTAGAAACCTTTCCCGATCACACGGTGTACCATCTTCTGGGTTTCTCATGAATGATTTCGATGTACGAAGATGCCCTTGAACCTGGAGATTTGGGACCCATGGGATGGGTACCACACAGTATTACTTTATAGGGTCTCCGTTTGCTCACCCAACCTCACCAAACCTCTCAGCCCCAAGAGTGTCCACCCGTATGTCTCAATCAGCTGTGGGTCTAGATATGGTCAATCCAGGTGGCATCACAGCCCCTGAACGAATTTTGTAAGAATTTCTCTCTCTTTCACTGTCTTTGTTTCACGGGTTTTTAAAAGTAATTGATTTTTATAATGGGGTTTACCTGCTTTTCACTGCTGTGATTTTGCCGCTTTACACCCACTTGACTCACTTACAGAGAGATATCAATGCATAGGTTTCAAGATTCTTACTAGTCAGATATATTCTTGGGCGGTGAATAGGGGGTGTTGAGTCCAATTCATTGAGGAAGGAGTAGGGCTTGTCTATTACATATTGGATTTATGGAACGGTATCTGAGCTAATTTGAAACCCTTGTTGTATGCATCACCCCACCTAACCTTTCCCATTAAGCAGCCATAGTGTGTTTTCTAAACGTGTGACTCTATTCTGTTTTGTAATTCAGTTCAAGGGTAGCGGTTTTTACATTCCCTCTATAAGTCATATCTTATGATAAGTGTCTTTTTCTGTGTGACTTATTTCACTTAGAATCTTCGTACCTAAATCCACTCATCATGCTGCTACTAGCCTTATGACGTTGATTTCATGACTGAGTGATATTCCATTGTACATAAGGACCACAACTTCTTTATCCATTTTTCTCTTTCCTGGGATATTTAAGGTGTAACGAAGTGGAGATTCTTGTCAACAGAGCAGCCCTAAACTTTGGGGTGCCTGTGTCTTGCTGATTTTTAGTTTTCCCAATTTATACGCCCATGAGTGGATGTGCCCTATGCTCCCTAAGCTGAGTTTTTTAGATGTTTCAGGACACACCGTGCACTTCTCCAGAGTGGCTGTTGGCAATTTACATCCCGCCCATCAGCGTAGCCAGGCTCCCGTTTCTCCATGGCCTGTCCTGCATTTCTGGTTTTGACACTTTATTCAGCATGGCCCTTTTGACCGATGGGAAGCGAGACTTCTTTGTAGCGCTGATTTGCCTTTCCAGGTTGCTTGGTTGGCCAAAAAGGGCGTATGCGTTTTTTCCTGAATATATTCAGGAAAAAACGCATACGCCCTTTCTGGCCAAGGGCATCATTGTCGAGGTTTTGCCGCTTTTCCTGTGCTTTAAAGGCGATTCGAATCTCCCTCCTGAAATCTATTTCCTGCAATTCTGCCTTGCTTTCAAATCCTCTTCGTTGCCTTCCCTCAATATATTTGTGGACGAGAGTCATCATTTATAAGTCTGCAGGTTTGTGAATTGCAGTGCCCCTGAGCTCCATTTTTCAACTCGCTTTCTTGGGCGCTGGCCGCAAAAGCGCAGGATTGCTTCAGGCCCTATTCTGGTCCCAGGCGGCAGGCTGAGCCTGTGGTTAATTCTTCTTCCTGATGGGAAAATAGAGTGACCTCTGCATGTCCCAACACCTAGAGCTAGTCTCTCATTGGTTCCCCCTCTTGCCTTTCGTCCTCAGGACAAATTGCAAGCTGTACGGAACAGGAGGTTAAAGGTGCTGATTCTCTAAGGAGGGAGATTGCTAGTAAAGCGGCTGGAATGGCGAACCCGAGCACAAGGAGATGAGAAATGAGGTGCGTTTTAGAAACCTTTCCCGATCACACGGTGTACCATCTTCTGGGTTTCTCATGCATGTTTTCGATGTAGGAAGATGCCCTTGAACCTGGAGATTTGGGACCCATGGGATGGGTACCACGCAGTATTACTTTAAAGGGTCTGCGTTTGCTCACCCAACCTCACCAAACCTCTCAGCCCCAAGAGTGTCCACCCTTATGTCTCAATCAGCTGTGGGTCTAGATATGGTCAATCCAGGTGGCATTACAGCCGCTGAACGAATTTTGTAAGAATTTCTCTCTCTTTCACTGTCTTTGTTTCACGGGTTTTTAAAAGTAATTGATTTTTATAATGGGGTTTACCTGCTTTTCACTGCTGTGATTTTGCCGCTTTACACCTACTTGACTCACTTACAGAGAGATATCAATGCATAGGTTTGAAGATTCTTACTAGTCAGATATATTCTTGGACGGTGAATTGGGGGTGTTGAGTCCAATTCATTGAGGAAGGAGTAGGGCTTGGCTATTACATATTGGGTTTATGGAACGGTATCTGAGATAATTTGAAACCCTTGTTTTATGCATCACCCCACCTCACGTTTCCCGTTAAGCAGCCACAGTGTGTTTTCTAAACGTGTGACTCTATTCTGTTTTGTAATTCAGTTCAAGGGTCTCGGTTTTTACATTCCCTCTATAAGTCATATCTTATGATAAGTGTCTTTCTCTGTGTGACTTATTTCACTTAGAATCGTCGTACCTAAATCCACTCATCATGCTGCTACTAGCCTTATGACGTTGATTTCATGGCTGAGTGATATTCCATTGTACATAAGGACCACAACTTCTTTATCCATTTTTCTCTTTCCTGGGATATTTAAGGTGTAACCAAGTGGAGGTTCTTGTCAACAGAGCAGCCCTAAACTTTGGGGTGCCTGTGTCTTGCTGATTTTTAGTTTTCCCAATTTATACGCCCATGAGTGGATGTGCCCTATGCTCCCTAAGCTCAGTTTTTTAGATGTTTCAGGACACACCGTGCATTTCTCCAGAGTGGCTGTTGGCAATTTACATCCCGCCCATCAGCGTAGCCAGGCTCCCGTTTCTCCATGGCCTGTCCTGCATTTCTGGTTTTGACACTTTATTCAGCATGGCCCTTTTGACCGATGGGAAGCGAGACATCTTTGTAGCGCTGATTTGCCTTTCCAGGTTGCTTGGTTGGCCAAAAGGGCGTATGCGTTTTTAACTGAATATATTCAGGAAAAAACGCATACGCCCTTTTTGGCCAAGGGCATCATTGTCGAGGTTTTGCCGCTTTTCCTGTGCTTTAAAGGCGATTCGAATCTCCCTCCTGAAATCTGTTTCCTGCAATTCTGCCTTGCTTTCAAATCCTCTTCGTTGCCTTCCATCAATATATTTGTGGACGAGAGTTATCATTTATAAGTCTGCAGGTTTGTGAATTGCAGTGCCCCTGAGCTCCATTTTTCAACTCGCTTTCTTGGGAGCTGGCCGCAAAAGCGCAGGATTGGTTCAGGCCCTATTCTGGTCCAAGGCGGCAGGCTGAGCCTGTGGTTAATTCTTCTTCCTGATGGGAAAATAGAGTGGCCTGTGCCTGTCCCAACACCTATAGCTAGTCTCTCATTGGGTCCCCCTTTTCCCGTTCATCCTCAGGACAAATTCCAACCTGTACGGAACAGGAGGTTAAAGGTGCTGATTCTCCAAGGAGGGAGATTGCTAATAAAGCGGCTGGAATGGCCAACCCAAGCACAAGGAGATGAGAAATGAGGTGCGTTTTAGAAACCTTTCCCGATCACACGGTGTACCATCTTCTGGGTTTCTCATGAATGTTTTCGATGTAGGAAGATGCCCTTGAACCTGGAGATTTGGGACCCATGGGATGGGTACCACACAGTATTACTTTATAGGGTCTGCGTTTGCTCACCCAACCTCACCAAACCTCTCAGCCCCAAGAGTGTCCACCCGTATGTCTCAATCAGCTGTGGGTCTAGATATGGTCAATCCAGGTGGCATCACAGCCCCTGAACGAATTTTGTAAGAATTTCTCTCTCTTTCACTGTCTTTGTTTCACGGGTTTTTAAAAGTAATTGATTTTTATAATGGGGTTTACCTGCTTTTCACTGCTGTGATTTTGCCGCTTTACACCCACTTGACTCACTTACAGAGAGATATCAATGCATAGGTTTCAAGATTCTTACTAGTCAGATATATTCTTGGGCGGTGAATAGGGGGTGTTGAGTCCAATTCATTGAGGAAGGAGTAGGGCTTGTCTATTACATATTGGATTTATGGAACGGTATCTGAGCTAATTTGAAACCCTTGTTGTATGCATCACCCCACCTAACCTTTCCCATTAAGCAGCCATAGTGTGTTTTCTAAACGTGTGACTCTATTCTGTTTTGTAATTCAGTTCAAGGGTAGCGGTTTTTACATTCCCTCTATAAGTCATATCTTATGATAAGTGTCTTTTTCTGTGTGACTTATTTCACTTAGAATCTTCGTACCTAAATCCACTCATCATGCTGCTACTAGCCTTATGACGTTGATTTCATGACTGAGTGATATTCCATTGTACATAAGGACCACAACTTCTTTATCCATTTTTCTCTTTCCTGGGATATTTAAGGTGTAACGAAGTGGAGATTCTTGTCAACAGAGCAGCCCTAAACTTTGGGGTGCCTGTGTCTTGCTGATTTTTAGTTTTCCCAATTTATACGCCCATGAGTGGATGTGCCCTATGCTCCCTAAGCTGAGTTTTTTAGATGTTTCAGGACACACCGTGCACTTCTCCAGAGTGGCTGTTGGCAATTTCCATCCCGCCCATCAGCGTAGCCAGGCTCCCGTTTCTCCATGGCCTGTCCTGCATTTCTGGTTTTGACACTTTATTCAGCATGGCCCTTTTGACCGATGGGAAGCGAGACTTCTTTGTAGCGCTGATTTGCCTTTCCAGGTTGCTTGGTTGGCCAAAAAGGGCGTATGCGTTTTTTCCTGAATATATTCAGGAAAAAACGCATACGCCCTTTCTGGCCAAGGGCATCATTGTCGAGGTTTTGCTGCTTTTCCTGTGCTTTAAAGGCGATTCGAATCTCCCTCCTGAAATCTATTTCCTGCAATTCTGCCTTGCTTTCAAATCCTCTTCGTTGCCTTCCCTCAATATATTTGTGGACGAGAGTCATCATTTATAAGTCTGCAGGTTTGTGAATTGCAGTGCCCCTGAGCTCCATTTTTCAACTCGCTTTCTTGGGCGCTGGCCGCAAAAGCGCAGGATTGCTTCAGGCCCTATTCTGGTCCCAGGCGGCAGGCTGAGCCTGTGGTTAATTCTTCTTCCTGATGGGAAAATAGAGTGACCTCTGCATGTCCCAACACCTAGAGCTAGTCTCTCATTGGTTCCCCCTCTTCCCTTTCATCCTCAGGACAAATTCCAACCTGTACGGAACAGGAGGTTAAAGGTGCTGATTCTCCAAGGAGGGAGATTGCTAGTAAAGCGGCTGGAATGGCGAAGCCAAGCACAAGGAGATGAGAAATGAGGTGCGTTTTAGAAACCTTTCCCGATCACACGGTGTACCATCTTCTGGGTTTCTCATGAATGTTTTCGATGTAGGAAGATGCCCTTGAACCTGGAGATTTGGGACCCATGGGATGGGTACCACACAGTATTACTTTATAGGGTCTGCGTTTGCTCACCCAACCTCACCAAACCTCTCAGCCCCAAGAGTGTCCACTCTTATGTCTCAATCAGCTGTGGGTCTAGATATGGTCAATCCAGGTGGCATCACAGCCCCTGAACGAATTTTGTAAGAATTTCTCTCTCTTTCACTGTCTTTGTTTCACGGGTTTTTAAAAGTAATTGATTTTTATAATGGGGTTTACCTGCTTTTCACTGCTGTGATTTTGCCGCTTTACACCCACTTGACTCACTTACAGAGAGATATCAATGCATAGGTTTCAAGATTCTTACTAGTCAGATATATTCTTGGGCGGTGAATAGGGGGTGTTGAGTCCAATTCATTGAGGAAGGAGTAGGGCTTGTCTATTACATATTGGGTTTATGGAACGGTATCTGAGCTAATTTGAAACCCTTGTTGTATGCATCACCCCACCTCACCTTTCCCATTAAGCAGCCATAGTGTGTTTTCTAAACGTGTGACTCTATTCTGTTTTGTAATTCAGTTCAAGGGTAGCGGTTTTTACATTCCCTCTATAAGTCATATCTTATGATAAGTGTCTTTTTCTGTGTGACTTATTTCACTTAGAATCTTCGTACCTAAATCCACTCATCATGCTGCTACTAGCCTTATGACGTTGATTTCATGGCTGAGTGATATTCCATTGTACATAAGGACCACAACTTCTTTATCCATTTTTCTCTTTCCTGGGATATTTAAGGTGTAACGAAGTGGAGATTCTTGTCAACAGAGCAGCCCTAAACTTTGGGGTGCCTGTGTCTTGCTGATTTTTAGTTTTCCCAATTTATACGCCCATGAGTGGATGTGCCCTATGCTCCCTAAGCTGAGTTTTTTAGATGTTTCAGGACACACCGTGCACTTCTCCAGAGTGGCTGTTGGCAATTTACATCCCGCCCATCAGCGTAGCCAGGCTCCCGTTTCTCCATGGCCTGTCCTGCATTTCTGGTTTTGACACTTTATTCAGCATGGCCCTTTTGACCGATGGGAAGCGAGACTTCTTTGTAGCGCTGATTTGCCTTTCCAGGTTGCTTGGTTGGCCAAAAAGGGCGTATGCGTTTTTTCCTGAATATATTCAGGAAAAAACGCATACGCCCTTTTTGGCCAAGGGCATCATTGTCGAGGTTTTGCCGCTTTTCCTGTGCTTTAAAGGCGATTCGAATCTCCCTCCTGAAATCTGTTTCCTGCAATTCTGCCTTGCTTTCAAATCCTCTTCGTTTCCTTCCATCAATATATTTGTGGACGAGAGTCATCATTTATAAGTCTGCAGGTTTGTGAATTGCAGTGCCCCTGAGCTCCATTTTTCAACTCGCTTTCTTGGGAGCTGGCCGCAAAAGCGCAGGATTGCTTCAGGCCCTATTCTGGTCCAAGGCGGCAGGCTGAGCCTGTGGTTAATTCTTCTTCTTGAGGGGAAAATAGAGTGACCTGTGCCTGTCCCAACACCTAGAGCTAGTCTCTCATTGGTTCCCCCTCTTCCCGTTCATCCTCAGGACAAATTGCAACCTGTACGGAACAGGAGGTTAAAGGTGCTGATTCTCCAAGGAGGGAGATTGCTAGTAAAGCGGCTGGAATGGCGAACCCAAGCACAAGGAGATGAGAAATGAGGTGCGTTTTAGAAACCTTTCCCGATCACACGGTGTACCATCTTCTGGGTTTCTCATGAATGTTTTCGATGTAGGAAGATGCCCTTGAACCTGGAGATTTGGGACCCATGGGATGGGTACCACACAGTATTACTTTATAGGGTCTGCGTTTGCTCACCCAACCTCACCAAACCTCTCAGCCCCAAGAGTGTCCACCCGTATGTCTCAATCAGCTGTGGGTCTAGATATGGTCAATCCAGGTGGCATCACAGCCCCTGAACGAATTTTGTAAGAATTTCTCTCTCTTTCACTGTCTTTGTTTCACGGGTTTTTAAAAGTAATTGATTTTTATAATGGGGTTTACCTGCTTTTCACTGCTGTGATTTTGCCGCTTTACACCCACTTGACTCACTTACAGAGAGATATCAATGCATAGGTTTCAAGATTCTTACTAGTCAGATATATTCTTGGGCGGTGAATAGGGGGTGTTGAGTCCAATTCATTGAGGAAGGAGTAGGGCTTGTCTATTACATATTGGATTTATGGAACGGTATCTGAGCTAATTTGAAACCCTTGTTGTATGCATCACCCCACCTAACCTTTCCCATTAAGCAGCCATAGTGTGTTTTCTAAACGTGTGACTCTATTCTGTTTTGTAATTCAGTTCAAGGGTAGCGGTTTTTACATTCCCTCTATAAGTCATATCTTATGATAAGTGTCTTTTTCTGTGTGACTTATTTCACTTAGAATCTTCGTACCTAAATCCACTCATCATGCTGCTACTAGCCTTATGACGTTGATTTCATGACTGAGTGATATTCCATTGTACATAAGGACCACAACTTCTTTATCCATTTTTCTCTTTCCTGGGATATTTAAGGTGTAACGAAGTGGAGATTCTTGTCAACAGAGCAGCCCTAAACTTTGGGGTGCCTGTGTCTTGCTGATTTTTAGTTTTCCCAATTTATACGCCCATGAGTGGATGTGCCCTATGCTCCCTAAGCTGAGTTTTTTAGATGTTTCAGGACACACCGTGCACTTCTCCAGAGTGGCTGTTGGCAATTTCCATCCCGCCCATCAGCGTAGCCAGGCTCCCGTTTCTCCATGGCCTGTCCTGCATTTCTGGTTTTGACACTTTATTCAGCATGGCCCTTTTGACCGATGGGAAGCGAGACTTCTTTGTAGCGCTGATTTGCCTTTCCAGGTTGCTTGGTTGGCCAAAAAGGGCGTATGCGTTTTTTCCTGAATATATTCAGGAAAAAACGCATACGCCCTTTCTGGCCAAGGGCATCATTGTCGAGGTTTTGCTGCTTTTCCTGTGCTTTAAAGGCGATTCGAATCTCCCTCCTGAAATCTATTTCCTGCAATTCTGCCTTGCTTTCAAATCCTCTTCGTTGCCTTCCCTCAATATATTTGTGGACGAGAGTCATCATTTATAAGTCTGCAGGTTTGTGAATTGCAGTGCCCCTGAGCTCCATTTTTCAACTCGCTTTCTTGGGCGCTGGCCGCAAAAGCGCAGGATTGCTTCAGGCCCTATTCTGGTCCCAGGCGGCAGGCTGAGCCTGTGGTTAATTCTTCTTCCTGATGGGAAAATAGAGTGACCTCTGCATGTCCCAACACCTAGAGCTAGTCTCTCATTGGTTCCCCCTCTTCCCTTTCATCCTCAGGACAAATTCCAACCTGTACGGAACAGGAGGTTAAAGGTGCTGATTCTCCAAGGAGGGAGATTGCTAGTAAAGCGGCTGGAATGGCGAAGCCAAGCACAAGGAGATGAGAAATGAGGTGCGTTTTAGAAACCTTTCCCGATCACACGGTGTACCATCTTCTGGGTTTCTCATGAATGTTTTCGATGTAGGAAGATGCCCTTGAACCTGGAGATTTGGGACCCATGGGATGGGTACCACACAGTATTACTTTATAGGGTCTGCGTTTGCTCACCCAACCTCACCAAACCTCTCAGCCCCAAGAGTGTCCACTCTTATGTCTCAATCAGCTGTGGGTCTAGATATGGTCAATCCAGGTGGCATCACAGCCCCTGAACGAATTTTGTAAGAATTTCTCTCTCTTTCACTGTCTTTGTTTCACGGGTTTTTAAAAGTAATTGATTTTTATAATGGGGTTTACCTGCTTTTCACTGCTGTGATTTTGCCGCTTTACACCCACTTGACTCACTTACAGAGAGATATCAATGCATAGGTTTCAAGATTCTTACTAGTCAGATATATTCTTGGGCGGTGAATAGGGGGTGTTGAGTCCAATTCATTGAGGAAGGAGTAGGGCTTGTCTATTACATATTGGGTTTATGGAACGGTATCTGAGCTAATTTGAAACCCTTGTTGTATGCATCACCCCACCTCACCTTTCCCATTAAGCAGCCATAGTGTGTTTTCTAAACGTGTGACTCTATTCTGTTTTGTAATTCAGTTCAAGGGTAGCGGTTTTTACATTCCCTCTATAAGTCATATCTTATGATAAGTGTCTTTTTCTGTGTGACTTATTTCACTTAGAATCTTCGTACCTAAATCCACTCATCATGCTGCTACTAGCCTTATGACGTTGATTTCATGGCTGAGTGATATTCCATTGTACATAAGGACCACAACTTCTTTATCCATTTTTCTCTTTCCTGGGATATTTAAGGTGTAACGAAGTGGAGATTCTTGTCAACAGAGCAGCCCTAAACTTTGGGGTGCCTGTGTCTTGCTGATTTTTAGTTTTCCCAATTTATACGCCCATGAGTGGATGTGCCCTATGCTCCCTAAGCTGAGTTTTTTAGATGTTTCAGGACACACCGTGCACTTCTCCAGAGTGGCTGTTGGCAATTTACATCCCGCCCATCAGCGTAGCCAGGCTCCCGTTTCTCCATGGCCTGTCCTGCATTTCTGGTTTTGACACTTTATTCAGCATGGCCCTTTTGACCGATGGGAAGCGAGACTTCTTTGTAGCGCTGATTTGCCTTTCCAGGTTGCTTGGTTGGCCAAAAAGGGCGTATGCGTTTTTTCCTGAATATATTCAGGAAAAAACGCATACGCCCTTTTTGGCCAAGGGCATCATTGTCGAGGTTTTGCCGCTTTTCCTGTGCTTTAAAGGCGATTCGAATCTCCCTCCTGAAATCTGTTTCCTGCAATTCTGCCTTGCTTTCAAATCCTCTTCGTTTCCTTCCATCAATATATTTGTGGACGAGAGTCATCATTTATAAGTCTGCAGGTTTGTGAATTGCAGTGCCCCTGAGCTCCATTTTTCAACTCGCTTTCTTGGGAGCTGGCCGCAAAAGCGCAGGATTGGTTCAGGCCCTATTCTGGTCCAAGGCGGCAGGCTGAGCCTGTGGTTAATTCTTCTTCTTGAGGGGAAAATAGAGTGACCTGTGCCTGTCCCAACACCTAGAGCTAGTCTCTCATTGGTTCCCCCTCTTCCCGTTCATCCTCAGGACAAATTGCAACCTGTACGGAACAGGAGGTTAAAGGTGCTGATTCTCCAAGGAGGGAGATTGCTAGTAAAGCGGCTGGAATGGCGAACCCAAGCACAAGGAGATGAGAAATGAGGTGCGTTTTAGAAACCTTTCCCGATCACACGGTGTACCATCTTCTGGGTTTCTCATGAATGTTTTCGATGTAGGAAGATGCCCTTGAACCTGGAGATTTGGGACCCATGGGATGGGTACCACACAGTATTACTTTATAGGGTCTGCGTTTGCTCACCCAACCTCACCAAACCTCTCAGCCCCAAGAGTGTCCACTCTTATGTCTCAATCAGCTGTGGGTCTAGATATGGTCAATCCAGGTGGCATCACAGCCCCTGAACGAATTTTGTAAGAATTTCTCTCTCTTTCACTGTCTTTGTTTCACGGGTTTTTAAAAGTAATTGATTTTTATAATGGGGTTTACCTGCTTTTCACTGCTGTGATTTTGCCGCTTTACACCCACTTGACTCACTTACAGAGAGATATCAATGCATAGGTTTCAAGATTCTTACTAGTCAGATATATTCTTGGGCGGTGAATAGGGGGTGTTGAGTCCAATTCATTGAGGAAGGAGTAGGGCTTGTCTATTACATATTGGGTTTATGGAACGGTATCTGAGCTAATTTGAAACCCTTGTTGTATGCATCACCCCACCTCACCTTTCCCATTAAGCAGCCATAGTGTGTTTTCTAAACGTGTGACTCTATTCTGTTTTGTAATTCAGTTCAAGGGTAGCGGTTTTTACATTCCCACTATAAGTCATATCTTATGATAAGTGTCTTTTTCTGTGTGACTTATTTCACTTAGAATCTTCGTACCTAAATCCACTCATCATGCTGCTACTAGCCTTATGACGTTGATTTCATGGCTGAGTGATATTCCATTGTACATAAGGA
This sequence comes from Balaenoptera physalus, assembly GCF_965194825.1. NCBI lineage: Eukaryota > Metazoa > Chordata > Mammalia > Artiodactyla > Balaenopteridae > Balaenoptera > Balaenoptera physalus. Next base: position 398,197 of record NW_028126047.1, read on the forward strand.
CCACAACTTCTTTATCCATTTTTCTCTTTCCTGGGATATTTAAGGTGTAACGAAGTGGAGATTCTTGTCAACAGAGCAGCCCTAAACTTTGGGGTGCCTGTGTCTTGCTGATTTTTAGTTTTCCCAATTTATACGCCCATGAGTGGATGTGCCCTATGCTCCCTAAGCTGAGTTTTTTAGATGTTTCAGGACACACCGTGCACTTCTCCAGAGTGGCTGTTGGCAATTTACATCCCGCCCATCAGCGTAGCCAGGCTCCCGTTTCTCCATGGCCTGTCCTGCATTTCTGGTTTTGACACTTTATTCAGCATGGCCCTTTTGACCGATGGGAAGCGAGACTTCTTTGTAGCGCTGATTTGCCTTTCCAGGTTGCTTGGTTGGCCAAAAAGGGCGTATGCGTTTTTTCCTGAATATATTCAGGAAAAAACGCATACGCCCTTTCTGGCCAAGGGCATCATTGTCGAGGTTTTGCCGCTTTTCCTGTGCTTTAAAGGCGATTCGAATCTCCCTCCTGAAATCTATTTCCTGCAATTCTGCCTTGCTTTCAAATCCTCTTCGTTGCCTTCCCTCAATATATTTGTGGACGAGAGTCATCATTTATAAGTCTGCAGGTTTGTGAATTGCAGTGCCCCTGAGCTCCATTTTTCAACTCGCTTTCTTGGGCGCTGGCCGCAAAAGCGCAGGATTGCTTCAGGCCCTATTCTGGTCCCAGGCGGCAGGCTGAGCCTGTGGTTAATTCTTCTTCCTGATGGGAAAATAGAGTGACCTCTGCATGTCCCAACACCTAGAGCTAGTCTCTCATTGGTTCCCCCTCTTGCCTTTCGTCCTCAGGACAAATTGCAAGCTGTACGGAACAGGAGGTTAAAGGTGCTGATTCTCTAAGGAGGGAGATTGCTAGTAAAGCGGCTGGAATGGCGAACCCGAGCACAAGGAGATGAGAAATGAGGTGCGTTTTAGAAACCTTTCCCGATCACACGGTGTACCATCTTCTGGGTTTCTCATGCATGTTTTCGATGTAGGAAGATGCCCTTGAACCTGGAGATTTGGGACCCATGGGATGGGTACCACGCAGTATTACTTTAAAGGGTCTGCGTTTGCTCACCCAACCTCACCAAACCTCTCAGCCCCAAGAGTGTCCACCCTTATGTCTCAATCAGCTGTGGGTCTAGATATGGTCAATCCAGGTGGCATTCCAGCCGCTGAACGAATTTTGTAAGAATTTCTCTCTCTTTCACTGTCTTTGTTTCACGGGTTTTTAAAAGTAATTGATTTTTATAATGGGGTTTACCTGCTTTTCACTGCTGTGATTTTGCCGCTTTACACCTACTTGACTCACTTACAGAGAGATATCAATGCATAGGTTTGAAGATTCTTACTAGTCAGATATATTCTTGGACGGTGAATTGGGGGTGTTGAGTCCAATTCATTGAGGAAGGAGTAGGGCTTGTCTATTACATATTGGGTTTATGGAACGGTATCTGAGATAATTTGAAACCCTTGTTTTATGCATCACCCCACCTCACGTTTCCCGTTAAGCAGCCACAGTGTGTTTTCTAAACGTGTGACTCTATTCTGTTTTGTAATTCAGTTCAAGGGTCTCGGTTTTTACATTCCCTCTATAAGTCATATCTTATGATAAGTGTCTTTCTCTGTGTGACTTATTTCACTTAGAATCGTCGTACCTAAATCCACTCATCATGCTGCTACTAGCCTTATGACGTTGATTTCATGGCTGAGTGATATTCCATTGTACATAAGGACCACAACTTCTTTATCCATTTTTCTCTTTCCTGGGATATTTAAGGTGTAACCAAGTGGAGGTTCTTGTCAACAGAGCAGCCCTAAACTTTGGGGTGCCTGTGTCTTGCTGATTTTTAGTTTTCCCAATTTATACGCCCATGAGTGGATGTGCCCTATGCTCCCTAAGCTCAGTTTTTTAGATGTTTCAGGACACACCGTGCACTTCTCCAGAGTGGCTGTTGGCAATTTACATCCCGCCCATCAGCGTAGCCAGGCTCCCGTTTCTCCATGGCCTGTCCTTCATTTCTGGTTTTGACACTTTATTCAGCATGGCCCTTTTGACCGATGGGAAGCGAGACATCTTTGTAGCGCTGATTTGCCTTTCCAGGTTGCTTGGTTGGCCAAAAGGGCGTATGCGTTTTTAACTGAATATATTCAGGAAAAAACGCATACGCCCTTTTTGGCCAAGGGCATCATTGTCGAGGTTTTGCCGCTTTTCCTGTGCTTTAAAGGCGATTCGAATCTCCCTCCTGAAATCTGTTTCCTGCAATTCTGCCTTGCTTTCAAATCCTCTTCGTTGCCTTCCATCAATATATTTGTGGACGAGAGTTATCATTTATAAGTCTGCAGGTTTGTGAATTGCAGTGCCCCTGAGCTCCATTTTTCAACTCGCTTTCTTGGGAGCTGGCCGCAAAAGCGCAGGATTGGTTCAGGCCCTATTCTGGTCCAAGGCGGCAGGCTGAGCCTGTGGTTAATTCTTCTTCCTGATGGGAAAATAGAGTGGCCTGTGCCTGTCCCAACACCTATAGCTAGTCTCTCATTGGGTCCCCCTCTTCCCGTTCATCCTCAGGACAAATTCCAACCTGTACGGAACAGGAGGTTAAAGCTGCTGATTCTCCAAGGAGGGAGATTGCTAGTAAAGCGGCTGGAATGGCGAAACCAAGCACAAGGAGATGAGAAATGAGGTGCGTTTTAGAAACCTTTCCCGATCACACGGTGTACCATCTTCTGGGTTTCTCATGAATGTTTTCGATGTAGGAAGATGCCCTTGAACCTGGAGATTTGGGACCCATGGGATGGGTACCACGCAGTATTACTTTATAGGGTCTGCGTTTGCTCACCCAACCTCACCAAACCTCTCAGCCCCAAGAGTGTCCACCCTTATGTCTCAATCAGCTGTGGGTCTAGATATGGTCAATCCAGGTGGCATCACAGCCCCTGAACGAATTTTGTAAGAATTTCTCTCTCTTTCACTGTCTTTGTTTCACGGGTTTTTAAAAGTAATTGATTTTTATAATGGGGTTTACCTGCTTTTCACTGCTGTGATTTTGCCGCTTTACACCCACTTGACTCACTTACAGAGAGATATCAATGCATAGGTTTCAAGATTCTTACTAGTCAGATATATTCTTGGGCGGTGAATAAGGGGTGTTGAGTCCAATTCATTGAGGAAGGAGTAGGGCTTGTCTATTACATATTGGGTTTATGGAACGGTATCTGAGCTAATTTGAAACCCTTGTTGTATGCATCACCCCACCTCACCTTTCCCATTAAGCAGCCATAGTGTGTTTTCTAAACGTGTGACTCTATTCTGTTTTGTAATTCAGTTCAAGGGTAGCGGTTTTTACATTCCCTCTATAAGTCATATCTTATGATAAGTGTCTTTTTCTGTGTGACTTATTTCACTTAGAATCTTCGTACCTAAATCCACTCATCATGCTGCTACTAGCCTTATGACGTTGATTTCATGGCTGAGTGATATTCCATTGTACATAAGGACCACAACTTCTTTATCCATTTTTCTCTTTCCTGGGATATTTAAGGTGTAACGAAGTGGAGATTCTTGTCAACAGAGCAGCCCTAAACTTTGGGGTGCCTGTGTCTTGCTGATTTTTAGTTTTCCCAATTTATACGCCCATGAGTGGATGTGACCTATGCTCCCTAAGCTCAGTTTTTTAGATGTTTCAGGACACACCGTGCACTTCTCCAGAGTGGCTGTTGGCAATTTACATCCCGCCCATCAGCGTAGCCAGGCTCCCGTTTCTCCATGGCCTGTCCTTCATTTCTGGTTTTGACACTTTATTCAGCATGGCCCTTTTGACCGATGGGAAGCGAGACATCTTTGTAGCGCTGATTTGCCTTTCCAGGTTGCTTGGTTGGCCAAAAGGGCGTATGCGTTTTTAACTGAATATATTCAGGAAAAAACGCATACGCCCTTTTTGGCCAAGGGCATCATTGTCGAGGTTTTGCCGCTTTTCCTGTGCTTTAAAGGCGATTCGAATCTCCCTCCTGAAATCTGTTTCCTGCAATTCTGCCTTGCTTTCAAATCCTCTTCGTTGCCTTCCATCAATATATTTGTGGACGAGAGTTATCATTTATAAGTCTGCAGGTTTGTGAATTGCAGTGCCCCTGAGCTCCATTTTTCAACTCGCTTTCTTGGGAGCTGGCCGCAAAAGCGCAGGATTGCTTCAGGCCCTATTCTGGTCCAAGGCGGCAGGCTGAGCCTGTGGTTAATTCTTCTTCCTGATGGGAAAATAGAGTGGCCTGTGCCTGTCCCAACACCTATAGCTAGTCTCTCATTGGGTCCCCCTCTTCCCGTTCATCCTCAGGACAAATTCCAACCTATACGGAACAGGAGGTTAAAGGTGCTGATTCTCCAAGGAGGGAGATTGCTAGTAAAGCGGCTGGAATGGCGAACCCAAGCACAAGGAGATGAGAAATGAGGTGCGTTTTAGAAACCTTTCCCGATCACACGGTGTACCATCTTCTGGGTTTCTCATGAATGTTTTCGATGTAGGAAGATGCCCTTGAACCTGGAGATTTGGGAACCATGGGATGGATACCACGCAGTATTACTTTATAGGGTCTGCGTTTGCTCACCCAACCTCACCAAACCTCTCAGCCCCAAGAGTGTCCACCCTTATGTCTCAATCAGCTGTGGGTCTAGATATGGTCAATCCAGGTGGCATCACAGCCCCTGAACGAATTTTGTAAGAATTTCTCTCTCTTTCACTGTCTTTGTTTCACGGGTTTTTAAAAGTAATTGATTTTTATAATGGGGTTTACCTGCTTTTCACTGCTGTGATTTTGCCGCTTTACACCCACTTGACTCACTTACAGAGAGATATCAATGCATAGGTTTCAAGATTCTTACTAGTCAGATATATTCTTGGGCGGTGAATAAGGGGTGTTGAGTCCAATTCATTGAGGAAGGAGTAGGGCTTGTCTATTACATATTGGGTTTATGGAACGGTATCTGAGCTAATTTGAAACCCTTGTTGTATGCATCACCCCACCTCACCTTTCCCATTAAGCAGCCATAGTGTGTTTTCTAAACGTGTGACTCTATTCTGTTTTGTAATTCAGTTCAAGGGTAGCGGTTTTTACATTCCCTCTATAAGTCATATCTTATGATAAGTGTCTTTTTCTGTGTGACTTATTTCACTTAGAATCTTCGTACCTAAATCCACTCATCATGCTGCTACTAGCCTTATGACGTTGATTTCATGGCTGAGTGATATTCCATTGTACATAAGGACCACAACTTCTTTATCCATTTTTCTCTTTCCTGGGATATTTAAGGTGTAACGAAGTGGAGATTCTTGTCAACAGAGCAGCCCTAAACTTTGGGGTGCCTGTGTCTTGCTGATTTTTAGTTTTCCCAATTTATACGCCCATGAGTGGATGTGACCTATGCTCCCTAAGCTCAGTTTTTTAGATGTTTCAGGACACACCGTGCACTTCTCCAGAGTGGCTGTTGGCAATTTACATCCCGCCCATCAGCGTAGCCAGGCTCCCGTTTCTCCATGGCCTGTCCTGCATTTCTGGTTTTGACACTTTATTCAGCATGGCCCTTTTGACCGATGGGAAGCGAGACTTCTTTGTAGCGCTGATTTGCCTTTCCAGGTTGCTTGGTTGGCCAAAAAGGGCGTATGCGTTTTTTCCTGAATATATTCAGGAAAAAACGCATACGCCCTTTTTGGCCAAGGGCATCATTGTCGAGGTTTTGCCGCTTTTCCTGTGCTTTAAAGGCGATTCGAATCTCCCTCCTGAAATCTGTTTCCTGCAATCTGCCTTGCTTTCAAATCCTCTTCGTTTCCTTCCATCAATATATTTGTGGACGAGAGTCATCATTTATAAGTCTGCAGGTTTGTGAATTGCAGTGCCCCTGAGCTCCATTTTTCAACTCGCTTTCTTGGGAGCTGGCCGCAAAAGCGCAGGATTGCTTCAGGCCCTATTCTGGTCCAAGGCGGCAGGCTGAGCCTGTGGTTAATTCTTCTTCTTGAGGGGAAAATAGAGTGACCTGTGCCTGTCCCAACACCTAGAGCTAGTCTCTCATTGGTTCCCCCTCTTCCCGTTCATCCTCAGGACAAATTGCAACCTGTACGGAACAGGAGGTTAAAGGTGCTGATTCTCCAAGGAGGGTGATTGCTAGTAAAGCGGCTGGAATGGCGAACCCAAGCACAAGGAGATGAGAAATGAGGTGCGTTTTAGAAACCTTTCCCGATCACACGGTGTACCATCTTCTGGGTTTCTCATGAATGTTTTCGATGTAGGAAGATGCCCTTGAACCTGGAGATTTGGGACCCATGGGATGGGTACCACACAGTATTACTTTATAGGGTCTGCGTTTGCTCACCCAACCTCACCAAACCTCTCAGCCCCAAGAGTGTCCACTCTTATGTCTCAATCAGCTGTGGGTCTAGATATGGTCAATCCAGGTGGCATCACAGCCCCTGAACGAATTTTGTAAGAATTTCTCTCTCTTTCACTGTCTTTGTTTCACGGGTTTTTAAAAGTAATTGATTTTTATAATGGGGTTTACCTGCTTTTCACTGCTGTGATTTTGCCGCTTTACACCCACTTGACTCACTTACAGAGAGATATCAATGCATAGGTTTCAAGATTCTTACTAGTCAGATATATTCTTGGGCGGTGAATAGGGGGTGTTGAGTCCAATTCATTGAGCAAGGAGTAGGGCTTGTCTATTACATATTGGGTTTATGGAACGGTATCTGAGCTAATTTGAAACCCTTGTTTTATGCATCACCCCACCTCACCTTTCCCGTTAAGCAGCCATAGTGTGTTTTCTAAACGTGTGACTCTATTCTGTTTTGTAATTCAGTTCAAGGGTAGCGGTTTTTACATTCCATCTATAAGTGATATCTTATGACAAGTGTCTTTTTCTGTGTGACTTATTTCACTTAGAATCGTCGTACCTAAATCCACTCATCATGCTGCTACTAGCCTTATGACGTTGATTTCATGGCTGAGTGATATTCCATTGTACATAAGGACCACAATTTCTTTATCCATTTTTCTCTTTCCTGGGATATTTAAGGTGTAACGAAGTGGAGGTTGTTGTCAACAGAGCAGCCCTAAACTTTGTGGTGCCTGTGTCTTGCTGATTTTTAGTTTTCCCAATTTATACGCCCATGAGTGGAAGTGCCCTATGCTCCCTAAGCTGAGTTTTTTAGATGTTTCAGGACACACCGTGCACTTCTCCAGAGTGGCTGTTGGCAATTTACATCCCGCCCATCAGCGTAGCCATGCTCCCGTTTCTCCATGGCCTGTCCTGCATTTCTGGTTTTGACACTTTATTCAGCATGGCCCTTTTGACCGATGGGAAGCGAGACTTCTTTGTAGCGCTGATTTGCCTTTCCAGGTTGCTTGGTGGGCCAAAAAGGGCATTATTGTCGAGGTTTTGCCGCTTTTCCTGTGCTTTAAAGGCGTTTCGAATCTCCCTCCTGAAATCTGTTTCCTGCAATTCTGCCTTGCTTTCAAATCCTCTTCGTTGCCTTCCCTCAATATATTTGTGGACGAGAGACATCATTTATAAGTCTGCAGGTTTGTGAATTGCAGTGCCCCTGAGCTCCATTTTTCAACTCGCTTTCTTGGGTGCTGGCCGCAAAAGAGCAGGATTGCTTCAGGCCCTATTCTCGTCCCAGGCGGCAGGCTGAGCCTGTGGTTAATTCTTCTGCCTGATGGGAAAATAGAGTGACCTGTGCCTGTCCCAACACCTAGAGCTAGTCTCTCATTGGTTCCCCCTCTTCCCGTTCATCCTCAGGACAAATTGCAACCTGTACGGAACAGGAGGTTAAAGGTGTTGATTCTCCAAGGAGGGAGATTGCTAGTAAAGCGGCTTGAATGGCGAACTCGAGCACAAGGAGATGAGAAATGAGGTGCGTTTTAGAAACCTTTCCCGATCACACGGTGTACCATCTTCTGGGTTTCTCATGCATGTTTTCGATGTAGGAAGATGCCCTTGAACCTGGAGATTTGGGACCCATGGGATGGGTACCACGCAGTATTACTTTAAAGGGTCTGCGTTTGCTCACCCAACCTCACCAAACATCTCAGCCCCAAGAGTGTCCACCCTTATGTCTCAATCAGCTGTGGGTCTAGATATGGCCAATCCAGGTGGCATCACAGCCCCTAAACGAATTTTGTAAGAATTTCTCTCTCTTTCATTGTCTTTGTTTCACGGGTTTTAAAAAGTAATTGATTTTTATAATGGTGTTTACCTGCTTTTCACTGCTGTGTTTTTGCCGCTTTACACCCACTTGACTCACTTACAGAGAGATATCAATGCATAGGTTTTAAGATTCTTACTAGTCAGATATATTCTTGGGCAGTGAATAGGGGGTGCTGAGTCCAATTCCTTGAGCAAGGAGTAGGTCTTGTCTATTACATATTGGGTTTATGGAACGGTATCTGAGATAATTTGAAACCCTTGTTTTATGCATCACCCCACCTCACCTTTCCCGTTAAGCAGCCATAGTGTGTTTTCTAAATGTGTGACTCTATTCTGTTTTGTAATTCAGTTCAAGGGTCTCGGTTTTTACATTCCCTCTATAAGTCATATCTTATGATAAGTGTCTTTTTCTGTGTGACTTATTTCACTTAGAAACGTCGTACCTAAATCCATTCATCATGCTGCTACTAGCCTTATGACGTTGATTTCATGGCTGAGTGATATTCCATTGTACATAAGGACCACAACTTCTTTATCCATTTTTCTCGTTCCTGGGATATTTAAGGTGTAACCAAGTGGAGGTTCTTGTCAACAGAGCAGCCCTAAACTTTGGGGTGCCTGTGTCTTGCTGATTTTTAGTTTTCCCAATTTATACGCCCATGAGTGGATGTGCCCTATGCTCCCTAAGCTCAGTTTTTTAGATGTTTCAGGACACACCGTGCACTTCTCCAGAGTGGCTGTTGGCAATTTACATCCCGCCCATCAGCGTAGCCCGGCTCCCATTTCTCCATGGCCTGTCCTGCATTTCTGGTTTTGACACTTTATTCAGCATGGCCCTTTTGACCGATGGGAAGTGAGACTTCTTTGTAGCGCTGATTTGCCTTTCTAGGTTGCTTGTTTGGCCAAAAAGGGCGTATGCGTTTTTTCCTGAATATATTCAGGAAAAAACGCATTCGCCCTTTTTTGCCAAGGGCATCATTGTCGAGGTTTTGCCGCTTTTCCTGTGCTTTAAAGGCGATTCGAATCTCCCTCCTGAAATCTGTTTCCTGCAATTCTGCCTTGCTTTCAAATCCTCTTCGTTGCCTTCCCTCAATATATTTGTGGACGAGAGTCATCATTTATAAGTCTGCAGGTTTGTGAATTGCAGTGCCCCTGAGCTCCATTTTTCAACTCGCTTTCTTGGGAGCTGGCCGCAAAAGCGAAGGATTGCTTCAGGCCCTATTCTGGTCCCGGGCTGCAGGCTGAGCCTGTGGTTAATTCTTCTTCCTGATGGGAAAATAGAGTGACCTGTGCCTGTCCCAACACCTAGAGCTAGTCTCTCATTGGTTCCCCCTCTTCCCGTTCATCCTCAGGACAAATTGCAACCTGTACGGAACAGGAGGTTAAAGGTGCTGATTCTCCAAGGAGGGAGATTGCTAATAAAGCGGCTGGAATGGCCAACCCAAGCACAAGGAGATGAGAAATGAGGTGCGTTTTAGAAACCTTTCCCGATCACACGGTGTACCATCTTCTGGGTTTCTCATGAATGTTTTCGATGTACGAAGATGCCCTTGAACCTGGAGATTTGGGACCCATGGGATGGGTACCACACAGTATTACTTTATAGGGTCTGCGTTTGCTCACCCAACCTCACCAAACCTCTCAGCCCCAAGAGTGTCCACCCGTATGTCTCAATCAGCTGTGGGTCTAGATATGGTCAATCCAGGTGGCATCACAGCCCCTGAACGAATTTTGTAAGAATTTCTCTCTCTTTCACTGTCTTTGTTTCACGGGTTTTTAAAAGTAATTGATTTTTATAATGGGGTTTACCTGCTTTTCACTGCTGTGATTTTGCCGCTTTACACCCACTTGACTCACTTACAGAGAGATATCAATGCATAGGTTTCAAGATTCTTACTAGTCAGATATATTCTTGGGCGGTGAATAGGGGGTGTTGAGTCCAATTCATTGAGGAAGGAGTAGGGCTTGTCTATTACATATTGGATTTATGGAACGGTATCTGAGCTAATTTGAAACCCTTGTTGTATGCATCACCCCACCTAACCTTTCCCATTAAGCAGCCATAGTGTGCTTTCTAAACGTGTGACTCTATTCTGTTTTGTAATTCAGTTCAAGGGTAGCGGTTTTTACATTCCCTCTATAAGTCATATCTTATGATAAGTGTCTTTTTCTGTGTGACTTATTTCACTTAGAATCTTCGTACCTAAATCCACTCATCATGCTGCTACTAGCCTTATGACGTTGATTTCATGACTGAGTGATATTCCATTGTACATAAGGACCACAACTTCTTTATCCATTTTTCTCTTTCCTGGGATATTTAAGGTGTAACGAAGTGGAGATTCTTGTCAACAGAGCAGCCCTAAACTTTGGGGTGCCTGTGTCTTGCTGATTTTTAGTTTTCCCAATTTATACGCCCATGAGTGGATGTGCCCTATGCTCCCTAAGCTGAGTTTTTTAGATGTTTCAGGACACACCGTGCACTTCTCCAGAGTGGCTGTTGGCAATTTACATCCCGCCCATCAGCGTAGCCAGGCTCCCGTTTCTCCATGGCCTGTCCTGCATTTCTGGTTTTGACACTTTATTCAGCATGGCCCTTTTGACCGATGGGAAGCGAGACTTCTTTGTAGCGCTGATTTGCCTTTCCAGGTTGCTTGGTGGGCCAAAAAGGGCATTATTGTCGAGGTTTTGCCGCTTTTCCTGTGCTTTAAAGGCGTTTCGAATCTCCCTCCTGAAATCTGTTTCCTGCAATTCTGCCTTGCTTTCAAATCCTCTTCGTTGCCTGCCCTCAATATATTTGTGGACGAGAGACATCATGTATAAGTCTGCAGGTTTGTGAATTGCAGTGCCCCTGAGCTCCATTTTTCAACTCGCTTTCTTGGGTGCTGGCCGCAAAAGCGCAGGATTGCTTCAGGCCCTATTCTCGTCCCAGGCGGCAGGCTGAGCCTGTGGTTAATTCTTCTTCCTGATGGGAAAATAGAGTGACCTGTGCCTGTCCCAACACCTAGAGCTAGTCTCTCATTGGTTCCCCCTCTTCCCGTTCATCCTCAGGACAAATTGCAACCTGTACGGAACAGGAGGTTAAAGGTGTTGATTCTCCAAGGAGGGAGATTGCTAGTAAAGCGGCTTGAATGGCGAACTCGAGCACAAGGAGATGAGAAATGAGGTGCGTTTTAGAAACCTTTCCCGATCACACGGTGTACCATCTTCTGGGTTTCTCATGCATGTTTTCGATGTAGGAAGATGCCCTTGAACCTGGAGATTTGGGACCCATGGGATGGGTACCACGCAGTATTACTTTAAAGGGTCTGCGTTTGCTCACCCAACCTCACCAAACATCTCAGCCCCAAGAGTGTCCACCCTTATGTCTCAATCAGCTGTGGGTCTAGATATGGCCAATCCAGGTGGCATCACAGCCCCTAAACGAATTTTGTAAGAATTTCTCTCTCTTTCATTGTCTTTGTTTCACGGGTTTTAAAAAGTAATTGATTTTTATAATGGGGTTTACCTGCTTTTCACTGCCGTGTTTTTGCCGCTTTACACCCACTTGACTCACTTACAGAGAGATATCAATGCATAGGTTTTAAGATTCTTACTAGTCAGATATATTCTTGGGCAGTGAATAGGGGGTGCTGAGTCCAATTCCTTGAGCAAGGAGTAGGTCTTGTCTATTACATATTGGGTTTATGGAACGGTATCTGAGATAATTTGAAACCCTTGTTTTATGCATCACCCCACCTCACCTTTCCCGTTAAGCAGCCATAGTGTGTTTTCTAAATGTGTGACTCTATTCTGTTTTGTAATTCAGTTCAAGGGTCTCGGTTTTTACATTCCCTCTATAAGTCATATCTTATGATAAGTGTCTTTTTCTGTGTGACTTATTTCACTTAGAAACGTCGTACCTAAATCCACTCATCATGCTGCTACTAGCCTTATGACGTTGATTTCATGGCTGAGTGATATTCCATTGTACATAAGGACCACAACTTCTTTATCCATTTTTCTCTTTCCTGGGATATTTAAGGTGTAACCAAGTGGAGGTTCTTGTCAACAGAGCAGCCCTAAACTTTGGGGTGCCTGTGTCTTGCTGATTTTTAGTTTTCCCAATTTATACGCCCATGAGTGGATGTGCCCTATGCTCCATAAGCTCAGTTTTTTAGATGTTTCAGGACACACCGTGCACTTCTCCAGAGTGGCTGTTGGCAATTTACATCCCGCCCATCAGCGTAGCCAGGCTCCCGTTTCTCCATGGCCTGTCCTGCATTTCTGGTTTTGACACTTTATTCAGCATGGCCCTTTTGACCGATGGGAAGTGAGACTTCTTTGTAGCGCTGATTTGCCTTTCTAGGTTGCTTGGTTGGCCAAAAACGGCGTATGCGTTTTTTCCTGAATATATTCAGGAAAAAACGCATACGCCCTTTTTGGCCAAGGGCATCATTGTCGAGGTTTTGCCGCTTTTCCTGTGCTTTAAAGGCGATTCGAATCTCCCTCCTGAAATCTGTTTCCTGCAATTCTGCCTTGCTTTCAAATCCTCTTCGTTGCCTTCCCTCAATATATTTGTGGACGAGAGTCATCATTTATGAGTCTGCAGGTTTGTGAATTGCAGTGCCCCTGAGCTCCATTTTTCAACTCGCTTTCTTGGGAGCTGGCCGCAAAAGCGCAGGATTGCTTCAGGCCCTATTCTGGTCCCGGGCTGCAGGCTGAGCCTGTGGTTAATTCTTCTTCCTGATGGGAAAATAGAGTGACCTGTGCCTGTCCCAACACCTAGAGCTAGTCTCTCATTGGTTCCCCCTCTTCCCGTTCATCCTCAGGACAAATTCCAACCTGTACGGAACAGGAGGTTAAAGCTGCTGATTCTCCAAGGAGGGAGATTGCTAGTAAAGCGGCTGGAATGGCGAAACCAAGCACAAGGAGATGAGAAATGAGGTGCGTTTTAGAAACCTTTCCCGATCACACGGTGTACCATCTTCTGGGTTTCTCATGAATGTTTTCGATGTAGGAAGATGCCCTTGAACCTGGAGATTTGGGACCCATGGGATGGGTACCACGCAGTATTACTTTATAGGGTCTGCGTTTGCTCACCCAACCTCACCAAACCTCTCAGCCCCAAGAGTGTCCACCCTTATGTCTCAATCAGCTGTGGGTCTAGATATGGTCAATCCAGGTGGCATCACAGCCCCTGAACGAATTTTGTAAGAATTTCTCTCTCTTTCATTGTCTTTGTTTCACGGGTTTTAAAAAGTAATTGATTTTTATAATGGGGTTTACCTGCTTTTCACTGCCGTGTTTTTGCCGCTTTACACCCACTTGACTCACTTACAGAGAGATATCAATGCATAGGTTTTAAGATTCTTACTAGTCAGATATATTCTTGGGCAGTGAATAGGGGGTGCTGAGTCCAATTCCTTGAGCAAGGAGTAGGTCTTGTCTATTACATATTGGGTTTATGGAACGGTATCTGAGATAATTTGAAACCCTTGTTTTATGCATCACCCCACCTCACCTTTCCCGTTAAGCAGCCATAGTGTGTTTTCTAAATGTGTGACTCTATTCTGTTTTGTAATTCAGTTCAAGGGTCTCGGTTTTTACATTCCCTCTATAAGTCATATCTTATGATAAGTGTCTTTTTCTGTGTGACTTATTTCACTTAGAAACGTCGTACCTAAATCCACTCATCATGCTGCTACTAGCCTTATGACGTTGATTTCATGGCTGAGTGATATTCCATTGTACATAAGGACCACAACTTCTTTATCCATTTTTCTCTTTCCTGGGATATTTAAGGTGTAACCAAGTGGAGGTTCTTGTCAACAGAGCAGCCCTAAACTTTGGGGTGCCTGTGTCTTGCTGATTTTTAGTTTTCCCAATTTATACGCCCATGAGTGGATGTGCCCTATGCTCCATAAGCTCAGTTTTTTAGATGTTTCAGGACACACCGTGCACTTCTCCAGAGTGGCTGTTGGCAATTTACATCCCGCCCATCAGCGTAGCCAGGCTCCCGTTTCTCCATGGCCTGTCCTGCATTTCTGGTTTTGACACTTTATTCAGCATGGCCCTTTTGACCGATGGGAAGTGAGACTTCTTTGTAGCGCTGATTTGCCTTTCTAGGTTGCTTGGTTGGCCAAAAACGGCGTATGCGTTTTTTCCTGAATATATTCAGGAAAAAACGCATACGCCCTTTTTGGCCAAGGGCATCATTGTCGAGGTTTTGCCGCTTTTCCTGTGCTTTAAAGGCGATTCGAATCTCCCTCCTGAAATCTGTTTCCTGCAATTCTGCCTTGCTTTCAAATCCTCTTCGTTGCCTTCCCTCAATATATTTGTGGACGAGAGTCATCATTTATGAGTCTGCAGGTTTGTGAATTGCAGTGCCCCTGAGCTCCATTTTTCAACTCGCTTTCTTGGGAGCTGGCCGCAAAAGCGCAGGATTGCTTCAGGCCCTATTCTGGTCCCGGGCTGCAGGCTGAGCCTGTGGTTAATTCTTCTTCCTGATGGGAAAATAGAGTGACCTGTGCCTGTCCCAACACCTAGAGCTAGTCTCTCATTGGTTCCCCCTCTTCCCGTTCATCCTCAGGACAAATTCCAACCTGTACGGAACAGGAGGTTAAAGCTGCTGATTCTCCAAGGAGGGAGATTGCTAGTAAAGCGGCTGGAATGGCGAAACCAAGCACAAGGAGATGAGAAATGAGGTGCGTTTTAGAAACCTTTCCCGATCACACGGTGTACCATCTTCTGGGTTTCTCATGAATGTTTTCGATGTAGGAAGATGCCCTTGAACCTGGAGATTTGGGACCCATGGGATGGGTACCACGCAGTATTACTTTATAGGGTCTGCGTTTGCTCACCCAACCTCACCAAACCTCTCAGCCCCAAGAGTGTCCACCCTTATGTCTCAATCAGCTGTGGGTCTAGATATGGTCAATCCAGGTGGCATCACAGCCCCTGAACGAATTTTGTAAGAATTTCTCTCTCTTTCACTGTCTTTGTTTCACGGGTTTTTAAAAGTAATTGATTTTTATAATGGGGTTTACCTGCTTTTCACTGCTGTGATTTTGCCGCTTTACACCCACTTGACTCACTTACAGAGAGATATCAATGCATAGGTTTCAAGATTCTTACTAGTCAGATATATTCTTGGGCGGTGAATAAGGGGTGTTGAGTCCAATTCATTGAGGAAGGAGTAGGGCTTGTCTATTACATATTGGGTTTATGGAACGGTATCTGAGCTAATTTGAAACCCTTGTTGTATGCATCACCCCACCTCACCTTTCCCATTAAGCAGCCATAGTGTGTTTTCTAAACGTGTGACTCTATTCTGTTTTGTAATTCAGTTCAAGGGTAGCGGTTTTTACATTCCCTCTATAAGTCATATCTTATGATAAGTGTCTTTTTCTGTGTGACTTATTTCACTTAGAATCTTCGTACCTAAATCCACTCATCATGCTGCTACTAGCCTTATGACGTTGATTTCATGGCTGAGTGATATTCCATTGTACATAAGGACCACAACTTCTTTATCCATTTTTCTCTTTCCTGGGATATTTAAGGTGTAACGAAGTGGAGATTCTTGTCAACAGAGCAGCCCTAAACTTTGGGGTGCCTGTGTCTTGCTGATTTTTAGTTTTCCCAATTTATACGCCCATGAGTGGATGTGACCTATGCTCCCTAAGCTCAGTTTTTTAGATGTTTCAGGACACACCGTGCACTTCTCCAGAGTGGCTGTTGGCAATTTACATCCCGCCCATCAGCGTAGCCAGGCTCCCGTTTCTCCATGGCCTGTCCTTCATTTCTGGTTTTGACACTTTATTCAGCATGGCCCTTTTGACCGATGGGAAACGAGACATCTTTGTAGCGCTGATTTGCCTTTCCAGGTTGCTTGGTTGGCCAAAAGGGCGTATGCGTTTTTAACTGAATATATTCAGGAAAAAACGCATACGCCCTTTTTGGCCAAGGGCATCATTGTCGAGGTTTTGCCGCTTTTCCTGTGCTTTAAAGGCGATTCGAATCTCCCTCCTGAAATCTGTTTCCTGCAATTCTGCCTTGCTTTCAAATCCTCTTCGTTGCCTTCCATCAATATATTTGTGGACGAGAGTTATCATTTATAAGTCTGCAGGTTTGTGAATTGCAGTGCCCCTGAGCTCCATTTTTCAACTCGCTTTCTTGGGAGCTGGCCGCAAAAGCGCAGGATTGGTTCAGGCCCTATTCTGGTCCAAGGCGGCAGGCTGAGCCTGTGGTTAATTCTTCTTCCTGATGGGAAAATAGAGTGGCCTGTGCCTGTCCCAACACCTATAGCTAGTCTCTCATTGGGTCCCCCTCTTCCCGTTCATCCTCAGGACAAATTCCAACCTATACGGAACAGGAGGTTAAAGGTGCTGATTCTCCAAGGAGGGAGATTGCTAGTAAAGCGGCTGGAATGGCGAACCCAAGCACAAGGAGATGAGAAATGAGGTGCGTTTTAGAAACCTTTCCCGATCACACGGTGTACCATCTTCTGGGTTTCTCATGAATGTTTTCGATGTAGGAAGATGCCCTTGAACCTGGAGATTTGGGAACCATGGGATGGATACCACGCAGTATTACTTTATAGGGTCTGCGTTTGCTCACCCAACCTCACCAAACCTCTCAGCCCCAAGAGTGTCCACCCTTATGTCTCAATCAGCTGTGGGTCTAGATATGGTCAATCCAGGTGGCATCACAGCCCCTGAACGAATTTTGTAAGAATTTCTCTCTCTTTCACTGTCTTTGTTTCACGGGTTTTTAAAAGTAATTGATTTTTATAATGGGGTTTACCTGCTTTTCACTGCTGTGATTTTGCCGCTTTACACCCACTTGACTCACTTACAGAGAGATATCAATGCATAGGTTTCAAGATTCTTACTAGTCAGATATATTCTTGGGCGGTGAATAAGGGGTGTTGAGTCCAATTCATTGAGGAAGAAGTAGGGCTTGTCTATTACATATTGGGTTTATGGAACGGTATCTGAGCTAATTTGAAACCCTTGTTGTATGCATCACCCCACCTCACCTTTCCCATTAAGCAGCCATAGTGTGTTTTCTAAACGTGTGACTCTATTCTGTTTTGTAATTCAGTTCAAGGGTAGCGGTTTTTACATTCCCTCTATAAGTCATATCTTATGATAAGTGTCTTTTTCTGTGTGACTTATTTCACTTAGAATCTTCGTACCTAAATCCACTCATCATGCTGCTACTAGCCTTATGACGTTGATTTCATGGCTGAGTGATATTCCATTGTACATAAGGACCACAACTTCTTTATCCATTTTTCTCTTTCCTGGGATATTTAAGGTGTAACGAAGTGGAGATTCTTGTCAACAGAGCAGCCCTAAACTTTGGGGTGCCTGTGTCTTGCTGATTTTTAGTTTTCCCAATTTATACGCCCATGAGTGGATGTGACCTATGCTCCCTAAGCTCAGTTTTTTAGATGTTTCAGGACACACCGTGCACTTCTCCAGAGTGGCTGTTGGCAATTTACATCCCGCCCATCAGCGTAGCCAGGCTCCCGTTTCTCCATGGCCTGTCCTGCATTTCTGGTTTTGACACTTTATTCAGCATGGCCCTTTTGACCGATGGGAAGCGAGACTTCTTTGTAGCGCTGATTTGCCTTTCCAGGTTGCTTGGTTGGCCAAAAAGGGCGTATGCGTTTTTTCCTGAATATATTCAGGAAAAAACGCATACGCCCTTTTTGGCCAAGGGCATCATTGTCGAGGTTTTGCCGCTTTTCCTGTGCTTTAAAGGCGATTCGAATCTCCCTCCTGAAATCTGTTTCCTGCAATCTGCCTTGCTTTCAAATCCTCTTCGTTTCCTTCCATCAATATATTTGTGGACGAGAGTCATCATTTATAAGTCTGCAGGTTTGTGAATTGCAGTGCCCCTGAGCTCCATTTTTCAACTCGCTTTCTTGGGAGCTGGCCGCAAAAGCGCAGGATTGCTTCAGGCCCTATTCTGGTCCAAGGCGGCAGGCTGAGCCTGTGGTTAATTCTTCTTCTTGAGGGGAAAATAGAGTGACCTGTGCCTGTCCCAACACCTAGAGCTAGTCTCTCATTGGTTCCCCCTCTTCCCGTTCATCCTCAGGACAAATTGCAACCTGTACGGAACAGGAGGTTAAAGGTGCTGATTCTCCAAGGAGGGTGATTGCTAGTAAAGCGGCTGGAATGGCGAACCCAAGCACAAGGAGATGAGAAATGAGGTGCGTTTTAGAAACCTTTCCCGATCACACGGTGTACCATCTTCTGGGTTTCTCATGAATGTTTTCGATGTAGGAAGATGCCCTTGAACCTGGAGATTTGGGACCCATGGGATGGGTACCACACAGTATTACTTTATAGGGTCTGCGTTTGCTCACCCAACCTCACCAAACCTCTCAGCCCCAAGAGTGTCCACTCTTATGTCTCAATCAGCTGTGGGTCTAGATATGGTCAATCCAGGTGGCATCACAGCCCCTGAACGAATTTTGTAAGAATTTCTCTCTCTTTCACTGTCTTTGTTTCACGGGTTTTTAAAAGTAATTGATTTTTATAATGGGGTTTACCTGCTTTTCACTGCTGTGATTTTGCCGCTTTACACCCACTTGACTCACTTACAGAGAGATATCAATGCATAGGTTTCAAGATTCTTACTAGTCAGATATATTCTTGGGCGGTGAATAGGGGGTGTTGAGTCCAATTCATTGAGCAAGGAGTAGGGCTTGTCTATTACATATTGGGTTTATGGAACGGTATCTGAGCTAATTTGAAACCCTTGTTTTATGCATCACCCCACCTCACCTTTCCCGTTAAGCAGCCATAGTGTGTTTTCTAAACGTGTGACTCTATTCTGTTTTGTAATTCAGTTCAAGGGTAGCGGTTTTTACATTCCATCTATAAGTGATATCTTATGACAAGTGTCTTTTTCTGTGTGACTTATTTCACTTAGAATCGTCGTACCTAAATCCACTCATCATGCTGCTACTAGCCTTATGACGTTGATTTCATGGCTGAGTGATATTCCATTGTACATAAGGACCACAATTTCTTTATCCATTTTTCTCTTTCCTGGGATATTTAAGGTGTAACGAAGTGGAGGTTGTTGTCAACAGAGCAGCCCTAAACTTTGTGGTGCCTGTGTCTTGCTGATTTTTAGTTTTCCCAATTTATACGCCCATGAGTGGAAGTGCCCTATGCTCCCTAAGCTGAGTTTTTTAGATGTTTCAGGACACACCGTGCACTTCTCCAGAGTGGCTGTTGGCAATTTACATCCCGCCCATCAGCGTAGCCATGCTCCCGTTTCTCCATGGCCTGTCCTGCATTTCTGGTTTTGACACTTTATTCAGCATGGCCCTTTTGACCGATGGGAAGCGAGACTTCTTTGTAGCGCTGATTTGCCTTTCCAGGTTGCTTGGTGGGCCAAAAAGGGCATTATTGTCGAGGTTTTGCCGCTTTTCCTGTGCTTTAAAGGCGTTTCGAATCTCCCTCCTGAAATCTGTTTCCTGCAATTCTGCCTTGCTTTCAAATCCTCTTCGTTGCCTTCCCTCAATATATTTGTGGACGAGAGACATCATTTATAAGTCTGCAGGTTTGTGAATTGCAGTGCCCCTGAGCTCCATTTTTCAACTCGCTTTCTTGGGTGCTGGCCGCAAAAGAGCAGGATTGCTTCAGGCCCTATTCTCGTCCCAGGCGGCAGGCTGAGCCTGTGGTTAATTCTTCTGCCTGATGGGAAAATAGAGTGACCTGTGCCTGTCCCAACACCTAGAGCTAGTCTCTCATTGGTTCCCCCTCTTCCCGTTCATCCTCAGGACAAATTGCAACCTGTACGGAACAGGAGGTTAAAGGTGTTGATTCTCCAAGGAGGGAGATTGCTAGTAAAGCGGCTTGAATGGCGAACTCGAGCACAAGGAGATGAGAAATGAGGTGCGTTTTAGAAACCTTTCCCGATCACACGGTGTACCATCTTCTGGGTTTCTCATGCATGTTTTCGATGTAGGAAGATGCCCTTGAACCTGGAGATTTGGGACCCATGGGATGGGTACCACGCAGTATTACTTTAAAGGGTCTGCGTTTGCTCACCCAACCTCACCAAACATCTCAGCCCCAAGAGTGTCCACCCTTATGTCTCAATCAGCTGTGGGTCTAGATATGGCCAATCCAGGTGGCATCACAGCCCCTAAACGAATTTTGTAAGAATTTCTCTCTCTTTCATTGTCTTTGTTTCACGGGTTTTAAAAAGTAATTGATTTTTATAATGGGGTTTACCTGCTTTTCACTGCTGTGTTTTTGCCGCTTTACACCCACTTGACTCACTTACAGAGAGATATCAATGCATAGGTTTTAAGATTCTTACTAGTCAGATATATTCTTGGGCAGTGAATAGGGGGTGCTGAGTCCAATTCCTTGAGCAAGGAGTAGGTCTTGTCTATTACATATTGGGTTTATGGAACGGTATCTGAGATAATTTGAAACCCTTGTTTTATGCATCACCCCACCTCACCTTTCCCGTTAAGCAGCCATAGTGTGTTTTCTAAATGTGTGACTCTATTCTGTTTTGTAATTCAGTTCAAGGGTCTCGGTTTTTACATTCCCTCTATAAGTCATATCTTATGATAAGTGTCTTTTTCTGTGTGACTTATTTCACTTAGAAACGTCGTACCTAAATCCATTCATCATGCTGCTACTAGCCTTATGACGTTGATTTCATGGCTGAGTGATATTCCATTGTACATAAGGACCACAACTTCTTTATCCATTTTTCTCGTTCCTGGGATATTTAAGGTGTAACCAAGTGGAGGTTCTTGTCAACAGAGCAGCCCTAAACTTTGGGGTGCCTGTGTCTTGCTGATTTTTAGTTTTCCCAATTTATACGCCCATGAGTGGATGTGCCCTATGCTCCCTAAGCTCAGTTTTTTAGATGTTTCAGGACACACCGTGCACTTCTCCAGAGTGGCTGTTGGCAATTTACATCCCGCCCATCAGCGTAGCCCGGCTCCCATTTCTCCATGGCCTGTCCTGCATTTCTGGTTTTGACACTTTATTCAGCATGGCCCTTTTGACCGATGGGAAGTGAGACTTCTTTGTAGCGCTGATTTGCCTTTCTAGCTTGCTTGTTTGGCCAAAAAGGGCGTATGCGTTTTTTCCTGAATATATTCAGGAAAAAACGCATACGCCCTTTTTTGCCAAGGGCATCATTGTCGAGGTTTTGCCGCTTTTCCTGTGCTTTAAAGGCGATTCGAATCTCCCTCCTGAAATCTGTTTCCTGCAATTCTGCCTTGCTTTCAAATCCTCTTCGTTGCCTTCCCTCAATATATTTGTGGACGAGAGTCATCATTTATAAGTCTGCAGGTTTGTGAATTGCAGTGCCCCTGAGCTCCATTTTTCAACTCGCTTTCTTGGGAGCTGGCCGCAAAAGCGAAGGATTGCTTCAGGCCCTATTCTGGTCCCGGGCTGCAGGCTGAGCCTGTGGTTAATTCTTCTTCCTGATGGGAAAATAGAGTGACCTGTGCCTGTCCCAACACCTAGAGCTAGTCTCTCATTGGTTCCCCCTCTTCCCGTTCATCCTCAGGACAAATTGCAACCTGTACGGAACAGGAGGTTAAAGGTGCTGATTCTCCAAGGAGGGAGATTGCTAATAAAGCGGCTGGAATGGCCAACCCAAGCACAAGGAGATGAGAAATGAGGTGCGTTTTAGAAACCTTTCCCGATCACACGGTGTACCATCTTCTGGGTTTCTCATGAATGTTTTCGATGTACGAAGATGCCCTTGAACCTGGAGATTTGGGACCCATGGGATGGGTACCACACAGTATTACTTTATAGGGTCTGCGTTTGCTCACCCAACCTCACCAAACCTCTCAGCCCCAAGAGTGTCCACCCGTATGTCTCAATCAGCTGTGGGTCTAGATATGGTCAATCCAGGTGGCATCACAGCCCCTGAACGAATTTTGTAAGAATTTCTCTCTCTTTCACTGTCTTTGTTTCACGGGTTTTTAAAAGTAATTGATTTTTATAATGGGGTTTACCTGCTTTTCACTGCTGTGATTTTGCCGCTTTACACCCACTTGACTCACTTACAGAGAGATATCAATGCATAGGTTTCAAGATTCTTACTAGTCAGATATATTCTTGGGCGGTGAATAGGGGGTGTTGAGTCCAATTCATTGAGGAAGGAGTAGGGCTTGTCTATTACATATTGGATTTATGGAACGGTATCTGAGCTAATTTGAAACCCTTGTTGTATGCATCACCCCACCTAACCTTTCCCATTAAGCAGCCATAGTGTGTTTTCTAAACGTGTGACTCTATTCTGTTTTGTAATTCAGTTCAAGGGTAGCGGTTTTTACATTCCCTCTATAAGTCATATCTTATGATAAGTGTCTTTTTCTGTGTGACTTATTTCACTTAGAATCTTCGTACCTAAATCCACTCATCATGCTGCTACTAGCCTTATGACGTTGATTTCATGACTGAGTGATATTCCATTGTACATAAGGACCACAACTTCTTTATCCATTTTTCTCTTTCCTGGGATATTTAAGGTGTAACGAAGTGGAGATTCTTGTCAACAGAGCAGCCCTAAACTTTGGGGTGCCTGTGTCTTGCTGATTTTTAGTTTTCCCAATTTATACGCCCATGAGTGGATGTGCCCTATGCTCCCTAAGCTGAGTTTTTTAGATGTTTCAGGACACACCGTGCACTTCTCCAGAGTGGCTGTTGGCAATTTACATCCCGCCCATCAGCGTAGCCAGGCTCCCGTTTCTCCATGGCCTGTCCTGCATTTCTGGTTTTGACACTTTATTCAGCATGGCCCTTTTGACCGATGGGAAGCGAGACTTCTTTGTAGCGCTGATTTGCCTTTCCAGGTTGCTTGGTGGGCCAAAAAGGGCATTATTGTCGAGGTTTTGCCGCTTTTCCTGTGCTTTAAAGGCGTTTCGAATCTCCCTCCTGAAATCTGTTTCCTGCAATTCTGCCTTGCTTTCAAATCCTCTTCGTTGCCTGCCCTCAATATATTTGTGGACGAGAGACATCATGTATAAGTCTGCAGGTTTGTGAATTGCAGTGCCCCTGAGCTCCATTTTTCAACTCGCTTTCTTGGGTGCTGGCCGCAAAAGCGCAGGATTGCTTCAGGCCCTATTCTCGTCCCAGGCGGCAGGCTGAGCCTGTGGTTAATTCTTCTTCCTGATGGGAAAATAGAGTGACCTGTGCCTGTCCCAACACCTAGAGCTAGTCTCTCATTGGTTCCCCCTCTTCCCGTTCATCCTCAGGACAAATTGCAACCTGTACGGAACAGGAGGTTAAAGGTGTTGATTCTCCAAGGAGGGAGATTGCTAGTAAAGCGGCTTGAATGGCGAACTCGAGCACAAGGAGATGAGAAATGAGGTGCGTTTTAGAAACCTTTCCCGATCACACGGTGTACCATCTTCTGGGTTTCTCATGCATGTTTTCGATGTAGGAAGATGCCCTTGAACCTGGAGATTTGGGACCCATGGGATGGGTACCACGCAGTATTACTTTAAAGGGTCTGCGTTTGCTCACCCAACCTCACCAAACATCTCAGCCCCAAGAGTGTCCACCCTTATGTCTCAATCAGCTGTGGGTCTAGATATGGCCAATCCAGGTGGCATCACAGCCCCTAAACGAATTTTGTAAGAATTTCTCTCTCTTTCATTGTCTTTGTTTCACGGGTTTTAAAAAGTAATTGATTTTTATAATGGGGTTTACCTGCTTTTCACTGCCGTGTTTTTGCCGCTTTACACCCACTTGACTCACTTACAGAGAGATATCAATGCATAGGTTTTAAGATTCTTACTAGTCAGATATATTCTTGGGCAGTGAATAGGGGGTGCTGAGTCCAATTCCTTGAGCAAGGAGTAGGTCTTGTCTATTACATATTGGGTTTATGGAACGGTATCTGAGATAATTTGAAACCCTTGTTTTATGCATCACCCCACCTCACCTTTCCCGTTAAGCAGCCATAGTGTGTTTTCTAAATGTGTGACTCTATTCTGTTTTGTAATTCAGTTCAAGGGTCTCGGTTTTTACATTCCCTCTATAAGTCATATCTTATGATAAGTGTCTTTTTCTGTGTGACTTATTTCACTTAGAAACGTCGTACCTAAATCCACTCATCATGCTGCTACTAGCCTTATGACGTTGATTTCATGGCTGAGTGATATTCCATTGTACATAAGGACCACAACTTCTTTATCCATTTTTCTCTTTCCTGGGATATTTAAGGTGTAACCAAGTGGAGGTTCTTGTCAACAGAGCAGCCCTAAACTTTGGGGTGCCTGTGTCTTGCTGATTTTTAGTTTTCCCAATTTATACGCCCATGAGTGGATGTGCCCTATGCTCCATAAGCTCAGTTTTTTAGATGTTTCAGGACACACCGTGCACTTCTCCAGAGTGGCTGTTGGCAATTTACATCCCGCCCATCAGCGTAGCCAGGCTCCCGTTTCTCCATGGCCTGTCCTGCATTTCTGGTTTTGACACTTTATTCAGCATGGCCCTTTTGACCGATGGGAAGTGAGACTTCTTTGTAGCGCTGATTTGCCTTTCTAGGTTGCTTGGTTGGCCAAAAACGGCGTATGCGTTTTTTCCTGAATATATTCAGGAAAAAACGCATACGCCCTTTTTGGCCAAGGGCATCATTGTCGAGGTTTTGCCGCTTTTCCTGTGCTTTAAAGGCGATTCGAATCTCCCTCCTGAAATCTGTTTCCTGCAATTCTGCCTTGCTTTCAAATCCTCTTCGTTGCCTTCCCTCAATATATTTGTGGACGAGAGTCATCATTTATGAGTCTGCAGGTTTGTGAATTGCAGTGCCCCTGAGCTCCATTTTTCAACTCGCTTTCTTGGGAGCTGGCCGCAAAAGCGAAGGATTGCTTCAGGCCCTATTCTGGTCCCGGGCTGCAGGCTGAGCCTGTGGTTAATTCTTCTTCCTGATGGGAAAATAGAGTGACCTGTGCCTGTCCCAACACCTAGAGCTAGTCTCTCATTGGTTCCCCCTCTTCCCGTTCATCCTCAGGACAAATTGCAACCTGTACGGAACAGGAGGTTAAAGGTGCTGATTATCCAAGGAGGGAGATTGCTAATAAAGCGGCTGGAATGGCCAACCCAAGCACAAGGAGATGAGAAATGAGGTGCGTTTTAGAAACCTTTCCCGATCACACGGTGTACCATCTTCTGGGTTTCTCATGAATGATTTCGATGTACGAAGATGCCCTTGAACCTGGAGATTTGGGACCCATGGGATGGGTACCACACAGTATTACTTTATAGGGTCTCCGTTTGCTCACCCAACCTCACCAAACCTCTCAGCCCCAAGAGTGTCCACCCGTATGTCTCAATCAGCTGTGGGTCTAGATATGGTCAATCCAGGTGGCATCACAGCCCCTGAACGAATTTTGTAAGAATTTCTCTCTCTTTCACTGTCTTTGTTTCACGGGTTTTTAAAAGTAATTGATTTTTATAATGGGGTTTACCTGCTTTTCACTGCTGTGATTTTGCCGCTTTACACCCACTTGACTCACTTACAGAGAGATATCAATGCATAGGTTTCAAGATTCTTACTAGTCAGATATATTCTTGGGCGGTGAATAGGGGGTGTTGAGTCCAATTCATTGAGGAAGGAGTAGGGCTTGTCTATTACATATTGGATTTATGGAACGGTATCTGAGCTAATTTGAAACCCTTGTTGTATGCATCACCCCACCTAACCTTTCCCATTAAGCAGCCATAGTGTGTTTTCTAAACGTGTGACTCTATTCTGTTTTGTAATTCAGTTCAAGGGTAGCGGTTTTTACATTCCCTCTATAAGTCATATCTTATGATAAGTGTCTTTTTCTGTGTGACTTATTTCACTTAGAATCTTCGTACCTAAATCCACTCATCATGCTGCTACTAGCCTTATGACGTTGATTTCATGACTGAGTGATATTCCATTGTACATAAGGACCACAACTTCTTTATCCATTTTTCTCTTTCCTGGGATATTTAAGGTGTAACGAAGTGGAGATTCTTGTCAACAGAGCAGCCCTAAACTTTGGGGTGCCTGTGTCTTGCTGATTTTTAGTTTTCCCAATTTATACGCCCATGAGTGGATGTGCCCTATGCTCCCTAAGCTGAGTTTTTTAGATGTTTCAGGACACACCGTGCACTTCTCCAGAGTGGCTGTTGGCAATTTACATCCCGCCCATCAGCGTAGCCAGGCTCCCGTTTCTCCATGGCCTGTCCTGCATTTCTGGTTTTGACACTTTATTCAGCATGGCCCTTTTGACCGATGGGAAGCGAGACTTCTTTGTAGCGCTGATTTGCCTTTCCAGGTTGCTTGGTGGGCCAAAAAGGGCATTATTGTCGAGGTTTTGCCGCTTTTCCTGTGCTTTAAAGGCGTTTCGAATCTCCCTCCTGAAATCTGTTTCCTGCAATTCTGCCTTGCTTTCAAATCCTCTTCGTTGCCTTCCCTCAATATATTTGTGGACGAGAGACATCATGTATAAGTCTGCAGGTTTGTGAATTGCAGTGCCCCTGAGCTCCATTTTTCAACTCGCTTTCTTGGGTGCTGGCCGCAAAAGCGCAGGATTGCTTCAGGCCCTATTCTCGTCCCAGGCGGCAGGCTGAGCCTGTGGTTAATTCTTCTTCCTGATGGGAAAATAGAGTGACCTGTGCCTGTCCCAACACCTAGAGCTAGTCTCTCATTGGTTCCCCCTCTTCCCGTTCATCCTCAGGACAAATTGCAACCTGTACGGAACAGGAGGTTAAAGGTGTTGATTCTCCAAGGAGGGAGATTGCTAGTAAAGCGGCTTGAATGGCGAACTCGAGCACAAGGAGATGAGAAATGAGGTGCGTTTTAGAAACCTTTCCCGATCACACGGTGTACCATCTTCTGGGTTTCTCATGCATGTTTTCGATGTAGGAAGATGCCCTTGAACCTGGAGATTTGGGACCCATGGGATGGGTACCACGCAGTATTACTTTAAAGGGTCTGCGTTTGCTCACCCAACCTCACCAAACATCTCAGCCCCAAGAGTGTCCACCCTTATGTCTCAATCAGCTGTGGGTCTAGATATGGCCAATCCAGGTGGCATCACAGCCCCTAAACGAATTTTGTAAGAATTTCTCTCTCTTTCATTGTCTTTGTTTCACGGGTTTTAAAAAGTAATTGATTTTTATAATGGGGTTTACCTGCTTTTCACTGCCGTGTTTTTGCCGCTTTACACCCACTTGACTCACTTACAGAGAGATATCAATGCATAGGTTTTAAGATTCTTACTAGTCAGATATATTCTTGGGCAGTGAATAGGGGGTGCTGAGTCCAATTCCTTGAGCAAGGAGTAGGTCTTGTCTATTACATATTGGGTTTATGGAACGGTATCTGAGATAATTTGAAACCCTTGTTTTATGCATCACCCCACCTCACCTTTCCCGTTAAGCAGCCATAGTGTGTTTTCTAAATGTGTGACTCTATTCTGTTTTGTAATTCAGTTCAAGGGTCTCGGTTTTTACATTCCCTCTATAAGTCATATCTTATGATAAGTGTCTTTTTCTGTGTGACTTATTTCACTTAGAAACGTCGTACCTAAATCCACTCATCATGCTGCTACTAGCCTTATGACGTTGATTTCATGGCTGAGTGATATTCCATTGTACATAAGGACCACAACTTCTTTATCCATTTTTCTCTTTCCTGGGATATTTAAGGTGTAACCAAGTGGAGGTTCTTGTCAACAGAGCAGCCCTAAACTTTGGGGTGCCTGTGTCTTGCTGATTTTTAGTTTTCCCAATTTATACGCCCATGAGTGGATGTGCCCTATGCTCCATAAGCTCAGTTTTTTAGATGTTTCAGGACACACCGTGCACTTCTCCAGAGTGGCTGTTGGCAATTTACATCCCGCCCATCAGCGTAGCCAGGCTCCCGTTTCTCCATGGCCTGTCCTGCATTTCTGGTTTTGACACTTTATTCAGCATGGCCCTTTTGACCGATGGGAAGTGAGACTTCTTTGTAGCGCTGATTTGCCTTTCTAGGTTGCTTGGTTGGCCAAAAACGGCGTATGCGTTTTTTCCTGAATATATTCAGGAAAAAACGCATACGCCCTTTTTGGCCAAGGGCATCATTGTCGAGGTTTTGCCGCTTTTCCTGTGCTTTAAAGGCGATTCGAATCTCCCTCCTGAAATCTGTTTCCTGCAATTCTGCCTTGCTTTCAAATCCTCTTCGTTGCCTTCCCTCAATATATTTGTGGACGAGAGTCATCATTTATGAGTCTGCAGGTTTGTGAATTGCAGTGCCCCTGAGCTCCATTTTTCAACTCGCTTTCTTGGGAGCTGGCCGCAAAAGCGAAGGATTGCTTCAGGCCCTATTCTGGTCCCGGGCTGCAGGCTGAGCCTGTGGTTAATTCTTCTTCCTGATGGGAAAATAGAGTGACCTGTGCCTGTCCCAACACCTAGAGCTAGTCTCTCATTGGTTCCCCCTCTTCCCGTTCATCCTCAGGACAAATTGCAACCTGTACGGAACAGGAGGTTAAAGGTGCTGATTATCCAAGGAGGGAGATTGCTAATAAAGCGGCTGGAATGGCCAACCCAAGCACAAGGAGATGAGAAATGAGGTGCGTTTTAGAAACCTTTCCCGATCACACGGTGTACCATCTTCTGGGTTTCTCATGAATGATTTCGATGTACGAAGATGCCCTTGAACCTGGAGATTTGGGACCCATGGGATGGGTACCACACAGTATTACTTTATAGGGTCTCCGTTTGCTCACCCAACCTCACCAAACCTCTCAGCCCCAAGAGTGTCCACCCGTATGTCTCAATCAGCTGTGGGTCTAGATATGGTCAATCCAGGTGGCATCACAGCCCCTGAACGAATTTTGTAAGAATTTCTCTCTCTTTCACTGTCTTTGTTTCACGGGTTTTTAAAAGTAATTGATTTTTATAATGGGGTTTACCTGCTTTTCACTGCTGTGATTTTGCCGCTTTACACCCACTTGACTCACTTACAGAGAGATATCAATGCATAGGTTTCAAGATTCTTACTAGTCAGATATATTCTTGGGCGGTGAATAGGGGGTGTTGAGTCCAATTCATTGAGGAAGGAGTAGGGCTTGTCTATTACATATTGGATTTATGGAACGGTATCTGAGCTAATTTGAAACCCTTGTTGTATGCATCACCCCACCTAACCTTTCCCATTAAGCAGCCATAGTGTGTTTTCAAAACGTGTGACTCTATTCTGTTTTGTAATTCAGTTCAAGGGTAGCGGTTTTTACATTCCCTCTATAAGTCATATCTTATGATAAGTGTCTTTTTCTGTGTGACTTATTTCACTTAGAATCTTCGTACCTAAATCCACTCATCATGCTGCTACTAGCCTTATGACGTTGATTTCATGACTGAGTGATATTCCATTGTACATAAGGACCACAACTTCTTTATCCATTTTTCTCTTTCCTGGGATATTTAAGGTGTAACGAAGTGGAGATTCTTGTCAACAGAGCAGCCCTAAACTTTGGGGTGCCTGTGTCTTGCTGATTTTTAGTTTTCCCAATTTATACGCCCATGAGTGGATGTGCCCTATGCTCCCTAAGCTGAGTTTTTTAGATGTTTCAGGACACACCGTGCACTTCTCCAGAGTGGCTGTTGGCAATTTACATCCCGCCCATCAGCGTAGCCAGGCTCCCGTTTCTCCATGGCCTGTCCTGCATTTCTGGTTTTGACACTTTATTCAGCATGGCCCTTTTGACCGATGGGAAGCGAGACTTCTTTGTAGCGCTGATTTGCCTTTCCAGGTTGCTTGGTTGGCCAAAAAGGGCGTATGCGTTTTTTCCTGAATATATTCAGGAAAAAACGCATACGCCCTTTCTGGCCAAGGGCATCATTGTCGAGGTTTTGCCGCTTTTCCTGTGCTTTAAAGGCGATTCGAATCTCCCTCCTGAAATCTATTTCCTGCAATTCTGCCTTGCTTTCAAATCCTCTTCGTTGCCTTCCCTCAATATATTTGTGGACGAGAGTCATCATTTATAAGTCTGCAGGTTTGTGAATTGCAGTGCCCCTGAGCTCCATTTTTCAACTCGCTTTCTTGGGCGCTGGCCGCAAAAGCGCAGGATTGCTTCAGGCCCTATTCTGGTCCCAGGCGGCAGGCTGAGCCTGTGGTTAATTCTTCTTCCTGATGGGAAAATAGAGTGACCTCTGCATGTCCCAACACCTAGAGCTAGTCTCTCATTGGTTCCCCCTCTTGCCTTTCGTCCTCAGGACAAATTGCAAGCTGTACGGAACAGGAGGTTAAAGGTGCTGATTCTCTAAGGAGGGAGATTGCTAGTAAAGCGGCTGGAATGGCGAACCCGAGCACAAGGAGATGAGAAATGAGGTGCGTTTTAGAAACCTTTCCCGATCACACGGTGTACCATCTTCTGGGTTTCTCATGCATGTTTTCGATGTAGGAAGATGCCCTTGAACCTGGAGATTTGGGACCCATGGGATGGGTACCACGCAGTATTACTTTAAAGGGTCTGCGTTTGCTCACCCAACCTCACCAAACCTCTCAGCCCCAAGAGTGTCCACCCTTATGTCTCAATCAGCTGTGGGTCTAGATATGGTCAATCCAGGTGGCATTCCAGCCGCTGAACGAATTTTGTAAGAATTTCTCTCTCTTTCACTGTCTTTGTTTCACGGGTTTTTAAAAGTAATTGATTTTTATAATGGGGTTTACCTGCTTTTCACTGCTGTGATTTTGCCGCTTTACACCTACTTGACTCACTTACAGAGAGATATCAATGCATAGGTTTGAAGATTCTTACTAGTCAGATATATTCTTGGACGGTGAATTGGGGGTGTTGAGTCCAATTCATTGAGGAAGGAGTAGGGCTTGGCTATTACATATTGGGTTTATGGAACGGTATCTGAGATAATTTGAAACCCTTGTTTTATGCATCACCCCACCTCACGTTTCCCGTTAAGCAGCCACAGTGTGTTTTCTAAACGTGTGACTCTATTCTGTTTTGTAATTCAGTTCAAGGGTCTCGGTTTTTACATTCCCTCTATAAGTCATATCTTATGATAAGTGTCTTTCTCTGTGTGACTTATTTCACTTAGAATCGTCGTACCTAAATCCACTCATCATGCTGCTACTAGCCTTATGACGTTGATTTCATGGCTGAGTGATATTCCATTGTACATAAGGACCACAACTTCTTTATCCATTTTTCTCTTTCCTGGGATATTTAAGGTGTAACCAAGTGGAGGTTCTTGTCAACAGAGCAGCCCTAAACTTTGGGGTGCCTGTGTCTTGCTGATTTTTAGTTTTCCCAATTTATACGCCCATGAGTGGATGTGCCCTATGCTCCCTAAGCTCAGTTTTTTAGATGTTTCAGGACACACCGTGCATTTCTCCAGAGTGGCTGTTGGCAATTTACATCCCGCCCATCAGCGTAGCCAGGCTCCCGTTTCTCCATGGCCTGTCCTTCATTTCTGGTTTTGACACTTTATTCAGCATGGCCCTTTTGACCGATGGGAAGCGAGACATCTTTGTAGCGCTGATTTGCCTTTCCAGGTTGCTTGGTTGGCCAAAAGGGCGTATGCGTTTTTAACTGAATATATTCAGGAAAAAACGCATACGCCCTTTTTGGCCAAGGGCATCATTGTCGAGGTTTTGCCGCTTTTCCTGTGCTTTAAAGGCGATTCGAATCTCCCTCCTGAAATCTGTTTCCTGCAATTCTGCCTTGCTTTCAAATCCTCTTCGTTGCCTTCCATCAATATATTTGTGGACGAGAGTTATCATTTATAAGTCTGCAGGTTTGTGAATTGCAGTGCGCCTGAGCTCCATTTTTCAACTCGCTTTCTTGGGAGCTGGCCGCAAAAGCGCAGGATTGGTTCAGGCCCTATTCTGGTCCAAGGCGGCAGGCTGAGCCTGTGGTTAATTCTTCTTCCTGATGGGAAAATAGAGTGGCCTGTGCCTGTCCCAACACCTATAGCTAGTCTCTCATTGGGTCCCCCTCTTCCCGTTCATCCTCAGGACAAATTCCAACCTGTACGGAACAGGAGGTTAAAGGTGCTGATTCTCCAAGGAGGGAGATTGCTAATAAAGCGGCTGGAATGGCCAACCCAAGCACAAGGAGATGAGAAATGAGGTGCGTTTTAGAAACCTTTCCCGATCACACGGTGTACCATCTTCTGGGTTTCTCATGAATGTTTTCGATGTAGGAAGATGCCCTTGAACCTGGAGATTTGGGACCCATGGGATGGGTACCACACAGTATTACTTTATAGGTTCTGCGTTTGCTCACCCAACCTCACCAAACCTCTCAGCCCCAAGAGTGTCCACCCGTATGTCTCAATCAGCTGTGGGTCTAGATATGGTCAATCCAGGTGGCATCACAGCCCCTGAACGAATTTTGTAAGAATTTCTCTCTCTTTCACTGTCTTTGTTTCACGGGTTTTTAAAAGTAATTGATTTTTATAATGGGGTTTACCTGCTTTTCACTGCTGTGATTTTGCCGCTTTACACCCACTTGACTCACTTACAGAGAGATATCAATGCATAGGTTTCAAGATTCTTACTAGTCAGATATATTCTTGGGCGGTGAATAGGGGGTGTTGAGTCCAATTCATTGAGGAAGGAGTAGGGCTTGTCTATTACATATTGGATTTATGGAACGGTATCTGAGCTAATTTGAAACCCTTGTTGTATGCATCACCCCACCTAACCTTTCCCATTAAGCAGCCATAGTGTGTTTTCTAAACGTGTGACTCTATTCTGTTTTGTAATTCAGTTCAAGGGTAGCGGTTTTTACATTCCCTCTATAAGTCATATCTTATGATAAGTGTCTTTTTCTGTGTGACTTATTTCACTTAGAATCTTCGTACCTAAATCCACTCATCATGCTGCTACTAGCCTTATGACGTTGATTTCATGACTGAGTGATATTCCATTGTACATAAGGACCACAACTTCTTTATCCATTTTTCTCTTTCCTGGGATATTTAAGGTGTAACGAAGTGGAGATTCTTGTCAACAGAGCAGCCCTAAACTTTGGGGTGCCTGTGTCTTGCTGATTTTTAGTTTTCCCAATTTATACGCCCATGAGTGGATGTGCCCTATGCTCCCTAAGCTGAGTTTTTTAGATGTTTCAGGACACACCGTGCACTTCTCCAGAGTGGCTGTTGGCAATTTCCATCCCGCCCATCAGCGTAGCCAGGCTCCCGTTTCTCCATGGCCTGTCCTGCATTTCTGGTTTTGACACTTTATTCAGCATGGCCCTTTTGAACGATGGGAAGCGAGACTTCTTTGTAGCGCTGATTTGCCTTTCCAGGTTGCTTGGTTGGCCAAAAAGGGCGTATGCGTTTTTTCCTGAATATATTCAGGAAAAAACGCATACGCCCTTTCTGGCCAAGGGCATCATTGTCGAGGTTTTGCCGCTTTTCCTGTGCTTTAAAGGCGATTCGAATCTCCCTCCTGAAATCTATTTCCTGCAATTCTGCCTTGCTTTCAAATCCTCTTCGTTGCCTTCCCTCAATATATTTGTGGACGAGAGTCATCATTTATAAGTCTGCAGGTTTGTGAATTGCAGTGCCCCTGAGCTCCATTTTTCAACTCGCTTTCTTGGGCGCTGGCCGCAAAAGCGCAGGATTGCTTCAGGCCCTATTCTGGTCCCAGGCGGCAGGCTGAGCCTGTGGTTAATTCTTCTTCCTGATGGGAAAATAGAGTGACCTCTGCATGTCCCAACACCTAGAGCTAGTCTCTCATTGGTTCCCCCTCTTCCCTTTCATCCTCAGGACAAATTCCAACCTGTACGGAACAGGAGGTTAAAGGTGCTGATTCTCCAAGGAGGGAGATTGCTAGTAAAGCGGCTGGAATGGCGAAGCCAAGCACAAGGAGATGAGAAATGAGGTGCGTTTTAGAAACCTTTCCCGATCACACGGTGTACCATCTTCTGGGTTTCTCATGAATGTTTTCGATGTAGGAAGATGCCCTTGAACCTGGAGATTTGGGACCCATGGGATGGGTACCACACAGTATTACTTTATAGGGTCTGCGTTTGCTCACCCAACCTCACCAAACCTCTCAGCCCCAAGAGTGTCCACTCTTATGTCTCAATCAGCTGTGGGTCTAGATATGGTCAATCCAGGTGGCATCACAGCCCCTGAACGAATTTTGTAAGAATTTCTCTCTCTTTCACTGTCTTTGTTTCACGGGTTTTTAAAAGTAATTGATTTTTATAATGGGGTTTACCTGCTTTTCACTGCTGTGATTTTGCCGCTTTACACCCACTTGACTCACTTACAGAGAGATATCAATGCATAGGTTTCAAGATTCTTACTAGTCAGATATATTCTTGGGCGGTGAATAGGGGGTGTTGAGTCCAATTCATTGAGGAAGGAGTAGGGCTTGTCTATTACATATTGGGTTTATGGAACGGTATCTGAGCTAATTTGAAACCCTTGTTGTATGCATCACCCCACCTCACCTTTCCCATTAAGCAGCCATAGTGTGTTTTCTAAACGTGTGACTCTATTCTGTTTTGTAATTCAGTTCAAGGGTAGCGGTTTTTACATTCCCTCTATAAGTCATATCTTATGATAAGTGTCTTTTTCTGTGTGACTTATTTCACTTAGAATCTTCGTACCTAAATCCACTCATCATGCTGCTACTAGCCTTATGACGTTGATTTCATGGCTGAGTGATATTCCATTGTACATAAGGACCACAACTTCTTTATCCATTTTTCTCTTTCCTGGGATATTTAAGGTGTAACGAAGTGGAGATTCTTGTCAACAGAGCAGCCCTAAACTTTGGGGTGCCTGTGTCTTGCTGATTTTTAGTTTTCCCAATTTATACGCCCATGAGTGGATGTGACCTATGCTCCCTAAGCTGAGTTTTTTAGATGTTTCAGGACACACCGTGCACTTCTCCAGAGTGGCTGTTGGCAATTTACATCACGCCCATCAGCGTAGCCAGGCTCCCGTTTCTCCATGGCCTGTCCTGCATTTCTGGTTTTGACACTTTATTCAGCATGGCCCTTTTGACCGATGGGAAGCGAGACTTCTTTGTAGCGCTGATTTGCCTTTCCAGGTTGCTTGGTTGGCCAAAAAGGGCGTATGCGTTTTTTCCTGAATATATTCAGGAAAAAACGCATACGCCCTTTCTGGCCAAGGGCATCATTGTCGAGGTTTTGCCGCTTTTCCTGTGCTTTAAAGGCGATTCGAATCTCCCTCCTGAAATCTATTTCCTGCAATTCTGCCTTGCTTTCAAATCCTCTTCGTTGCCTTCCCTCAATATATTTGTGGACGAGAGTCATCATTTATAAGTCTGCAGGTTTGTGAATTGCAGTGCCCCTGAGCTCCATTTTTCAACTCGCTTTCTTGGGCGCTGGCCGCAAAAGCGCAGGATTGCTTCAGGCCCTATTCTGGTCCCAGGCGGCAGGCTGAGCCTGTGGTTAATTCTTCTTCCTGATGGGAAAATAGAGTGACCTCTGCATGTCCCAACACCTAGAGCTAGTCTCTCATTGGTTCCCCCTCTTGCCTTTCGTCCTCAGGACAAATTGCAAGCTGTACGGAACAGGAGGTTAAAGGTGCTGATTCTCTAAGGAGGGAGATTGCTAGTAAAGCGGCTGGAATGGCGAACCCGAGCACAAGGAGATGAGAAATGAGGTGCGTTTTAGAAACCTTTCCCGATCACACGGTGTACCATCTTCTGGGTTTCTCATGCATGTTTTCGATGTAGGAAGATGCCCTTGAACCTGGAGATTTGGGACCCATGGGATGGGTACCACGCAGTATTACTTTAAAGGGTCTGCGTTTGCTCACCCAACCTCACCAAACCTCTCAGCCCCAAGAGTGTCCACCCTTATGTCTCAATCAGCTGTGGGTCTAGATATGGTCAATCCAGGTGGCATTACAGCCGCTGAACGAATTTTGTAAGAATTTCTCTCTCTTTCACTGTCTTTGTTTCACGGGTTTTTAAAAGTAATTGATTTTTATAATGGGGTTTACCTGCTTTTCACTGCTGTGATTTTGCCGCTTTACACCTACTTGACTCACTTACAGAGAGATATCAATGCATAGGTTTGAAGATTCTTACTAGTCAGATATATTCTTGGACGGTGAATTGGGGGTGTTGAGTCCAATTCATTGAGGAAGGAGTAGGGCTTGGCTATTACATATTGGGTTTATGGAACGGTATCTGAGATAATTTGAAACCCTTGTTTTATGCATCACCCCACCTCACGTTTCCCGTTAAGCAGCCACAGTGTGTTTTCTAAACGTGTGACTCTATTCTGTTTTGTAATTCAGTTCAAGGGTCTCGGTTTTTACATTCCCTCTATAAGTCATATCTTATGATAAGTGTCTTTCTCTGTGTGACTTATTTCACTTAGAATCGTCGTACCTAAATCCACTCATCATGCTGCTACTAGCCTTATGACGTTGATTTCATGGCTGAGTGATATTCCATTGTACATAAGGACCACAACTTCTTTATCCATTTTTCTCTTTCCTGGGATATTTAAGGTGTAACCAAGTGGAGGTTCTTGTCAACAGAGCAGCCCTAAACTTTGGGGTGCCTGTGTCTTGCTGATTTTTAGTTTTCCCAATTTATACGCCCATGAGTGGATGTGCCCTATGCTCCCTAAGCTGAGTTTTTTAGATGTTTCAGGACACACCGTGCACTTCTCCAGAGTGGCTGTTGGCAATTTACATCCCGCCCATCAGCGTAGCCAGGCTCCCGTTTCTCCATGGCCTGTCCTGCATTTCTGGTTTTGACACTTTATTCAGCATGGCCCTTTTGACCGATGGGAAGCGAGACTTCTTTGTAGCGCTGATTTGCCTTTCCAGGTTGCTTGGTGGGCCAAAAAGGGCATTATTGTCGAGGTTTTGCCGCTTTTCCTGTGCGTTAAAGGCGTTTCGAATCTCCCTCCTGAAATCTGTTTCCTGCAATTCTGCCTTGCTTTCAAATCCTCTTCGTTGCCTTCCCTCAATATATTTGTGGACGAGAGACATCATTTATAAGTCTGCAGGTTTGTGAATTGCAGTGCCCCTGAGCTCCATTTTTCAACTCGCTTTCTTGGGTGCTGGCCGCAAAAGCGCAGGATTGCTTCAGGCCCTATTCTCGTCCCAGGCGGCAGGCTGAGCCTGTGGTTAATTCTTCTTCCTGATGGGAAAATAGAGTGACCTGTGCCTGTCCCAACACCTAGAGCTAGTCTCTCATTGGTTCCCCCTCTTCCCGTTCATCCTCAGGACAAATTGCAACATGTACGGAACAGGAGGTTAAAGGTGTTGATTCTCCAAGGAGGGAGATTGCTAGTAAAGCGGCTTGAATGGCGAACTCGAGCACAAGGAGATGAGAAATGAGGTGCGTTTTAGAAACCTTTCCCGATCACACGGTGTACCATCTTCTGGGTTTCTCATGCATGTTTTCGATGTAGGGAGATGCCCTTGAACCTGGAGATTTGGGACCCATGGGATGGGTACCACGCAGTATTACTTTAAAGGTTCTGCGTTTGCTCACCCAACCTCACCAAACATCTCAGCCCCAAGAGTGTCCACCCTTATGTCTCAATCAGCTGTGGGTCTATATATGGCCAATCCAGGTGGCATCACAGCCCCTAAACGAATTTTGTAAGAATTTCTCTCTCTTTCATTGTCTTTGTTTCACGGGTTTTAAAAAGTAATTGATTTTTATAATGGGGTTTACCTGCTTTTCACTGCTGTGTTTTTGCCGCTTTACACCCACTTGACTCACTTACAGAGAGATATCAATGCATAGGTTTTAAGATTCTTACTAGTCAGATATATTCTTGGGCAGTGAATAGGGGGTGCTGAGTCCAATTCCTTGAGCAAGGAGTAGGTCCTGTCTATTACATATTGGGTTTATGGAACGGTATCTGAGATAATTTGAAACCCTTGTTTTATGCATCACCCCACCTCACCTTTCCCGTTAAGCAGCCATAGTGTGTTTTCTAAATGTGTGACTCTATTCTGTTTTGTAATTCAGTTCAAGGGTCTCGGTTTTTACATTCCCTCTATAAGTCATATCTTATGATAAGTGTCTTTTTCTGTGTGACTTATTTCACTTAGAATCTTCGTACCTAAATCCACTCATCATGCTGCTACTAGCCTTATGACGTTGATTTCATGACTGAGTGATATTCCATTGTACATAAGGACCACAACTTCTTTATCCATTTTTCTCTTTCCTGGGATATTTAAGGTGTAACGAAGTGGAGATTCTTGTCAACAGAGCAGCCCTAAACTTTGGGGTGCCTGTGTCTTGCTGATTTTTAGTTTTCCCAATTTATACGCCCATGAGTGGATGTGCCCTATGCTCCCTAAGCTGAGTTTTTTAGATGTTTCAGGACACACCGTGCACTTCTCCAGAGTGGCTGTTGGCAATTTACATCCCGCCCATCAGCGTAGCCAGGCTCCCGTTTCTCCATGGCCTGTCCTGCATTTCTGGTTTTGACACTTTATTCAGCATGGCCCTTTTGACCGATGGGAAGCGAGACTTCTTTGTAGCGCTGATTTGCCTTTCCAGGTTGCTTGGTTGGCCAAAAAGGGCGTATGCGTTTTTTCCTGAATATATTCAGGAAAAAACGCATACGCCCTTTCTGGCCAAGGGCATCATTGTCGAGGTTTTGCCGCTTTTCCTGTGCTTTAAAGGCGATTCGAATCTCCCTCCTGAAATCTATTTCCTGCAATTCTGCCTTGCTTTCAAATCCTCTTCGTTGCCTTCCCTCAATATATTTGTGGACGAGAGTCATCATTTATAAGTCTGCAGGTTTGTGAATTGCAGTGCCCCTGAGCTCCATTTTTCAACTCGCTTTCTTGGGCGCTGGCCGCAAAAGCGCAGGATTGCTTCAGGCCCTATTCTGGTCCCAGGCGGCAGGCTGAGCCTGTGGTTAATTCTTCTTCCTGATGGGAAAATAGAGTGACCTCTGCATGTCCCAACACCTAGAGCTAGTCTCTCATTGGTTCCCCCTCTTGCCTTTCGTCCTCAGGACAAATTGCAAGCTGTACGGAACAGGAGGTTAAAGGTGCTGATTCTCTAAGGAGGGAGATTGCTAGTAAAGCGGCTGGAATGGCGAACCCGAGCACAAGGAGATGAGAAATGAGGTGCGTTTTAGAAACCTTTCCCGATCACACGGTGTACCATCTTCTGGGTTTCTCATGCATGTTTTCGATGTAGGAAGATGCCCTTGAACCTGGAGATTTGGGACCCATGGGATGGGTACCACGCAGTATTACTTTAAAGGGTCTGCGTTTGCTCACCCAACCTCACCAAACCTCTCAGCCCCAAGAGTGTCCACCCTTATGTCTCAATCAGCTGTGGGTCTAGATATGGTCAATCCAGGTGGCATTCCAGCCGCTGAACGAATTTTGTAAGAATTTCTCTCTCTTTCACTGTCTTTGTTTCACGGGTTTTTAAAAGTAATTGATTTTTATAATGGGGTTTACCTGCTTTTCACTGCTGTGATTTTGCCGCTTTACACCTACTTGACTCACTTACAGAGAGATATCAATGCATAGGTTTGAAGATTCTTACTAGTCAGATATATTCTTGGACGGTGAATTGGGGGTGTTGAGTCCAATTCATTGAGGAAGGAGTAGGGCTTGTCTATTACATATTGGGTTTATGGAACGGTATCTGAGATAATTTGAAACCCTTGTTTTATGCATCACCCCACCTCACGTTTCCCGTTAAGCAGCCACAGTGTGTTTTCTAAACGTGTGACTCTATTCTGTTTTGTAATTCAGTTCAAGGGTCTCGGTTTTTACATTCCCTCTATAAGTCATATCTTATGATAAGTGTCTTTCTCTGTGTGACTTATTTCACTTAGAATCGTCGTACCTAAATCCACTCATCATGCTGCTACTAGCCTTATGACGTTGATTTCATGGCTGAGTGATATTCCATTGTACATAAGGACCACAACTTCTTTATCCATTTTTCTCTTTCCTGGGATATTTAAGGTGTAACCAAGTGGAGGTTCTTGTCAACAGAGCAGCCCTAAACTTTAGGGTGCCTGTGTCTTGCTGATTTTTAGTTTTCCCAATTTATACGCCCATGAGTGGATGTGCCCTATGCTCCCTAAGCTCAGTTTTTTAGATGTTTCAGGACACACCGTGCACTTCTCCAGAGTGGCTGTTGGCAATTTACATCCCGCCCATCAGCGTAGCCAGGCTCCCGTTTCTCCATGGCCTGTCCTTCATTTCT
Source organism: Balaenoptera physalus (assembly GCF_965194825.1). Taxonomy (NCBI): domain Eukaryota; kingdom Metazoa; phylum Chordata; class Mammalia; order Artiodactyla; family Balaenopteridae; genus Balaenoptera; species Balaenoptera physalus. The sequence goes on from NW_028126047.1 coordinate 438,593, forward strand.
GGTTTTGACACTTTATTCAGCATGGCCCTTTTGACCGATGGGAAGCGAGACATCTTTGTAGCGCTGATTTGCCTTTCCAGGTTGCTTGGTTGGCCAAAAGGGCGTATGCGTTTTTAACTGAATATATTCAGGAAAAAACGCATACGCCCTTTTTGGCCAAGGGCATCATTGTCGAGGTTTTGCCGCTTTTCCTGTGCTTTAAAGGCGATTCGAATCTCCCTCCTGAAATCTGTTTCCTGCAATTCTGCCTTGCTTTCAAATCCTCTTCGTTGCCTTCCATCAATATATTTGTGGACGAGAGTTATCATTTATAAGTCTGCAGGTTTGTGAATTGCAGTGCCCCTGAGCTCCATTTTTCAACTCGCTTTCTTGGGAGCTGGCCGCAAAAGCGCAGGATTGGTTCAGGCCCTATTCTGGTCCAAGGCGGCAGGCTGAGCCTGTGGTTAATTCTTCTTCCTGATGGGAAAATAGAGTGGCCTGTGCCTGTCCCAACACCTATAGCTAGTCTCTCATTGGGTCCCCCTCTTCCCGTTCATCCTCAGGACAAATTCCAACCTGTACGGAACAGGAGGTTAAAGGTGCTGATTCTCCAAGGAGGGAGATTGCTAATAAAGCGGCTGGAATGGCCAACCCAAGCACAAGGAGATGAGAAATGAGGTGCGTTTTAGAAACCTTTCCCGATCACACGGTGTACCATCTTCTGGGTTTCTCATGAATGTTTTCGATGTAGGAAGATGCCCTTGAACCTGGAGATTTGGGACCCATGGGATGGGTACCACACAGTATTACTTTATAGGGTCTGCGTTTGCTCACCCAACCTCACCAAACCTCTCAGCCCCAAGAGTGTCCACCCGTATGTCTCAATCAGCTGTGGGTCTAGATATGGTCAATCCAGGTGGCATCACAGCCCCTGAACGAATTTTGTAAGAATTTCTCTCTCTTTCACTGTCTTTGTTTCACGGGTTTTTAAAAGTAATTGATTTTTATAATGGGGTTTACCTGCTTTTCACTGCTGTGATTTTGCCGCTTTACACCCACTTGACTCACTTACAGAGAGATATCAATGCATAGGTTTCAAGATTCTTACTAGTCAGATATATTCTTGGGCGGTGAATAGGGGGTGTTGAGTCCAATTCATTGAGGAAGGAGTAGGGCTTGTCTATTACATATTGGATTTATGGAACGGTATCTGAGCTAATTTGAAACCCTTGTTGTATGCATCACCCCACCTAACCTTTCCCATTAAGCAGCCATAGTGTGTTTTCTAAACGTGTGACTCTATTCTGTTTTGTAATTCAGTTCAAGGGTAGCGGTTTTTACATTCCCTCTATAAGTCATATCTTATGATAAGTGTCTTTTTCTGTGTGACTTATTTCACTTAGAATCTTCGTACCTAAATCCACTCATCATGCTGCTACTAGCCTTATGACGTTGATTTCATGACTGAGTGATATTCCATTGTACATAAGGACCACAACTTCTTTATCCATTTTTCTCTTTCCTGGGATATTTAAGGTGTAACGAAGTGGAGATTCTTGTCAACAGAGCAGCCCTAAACTTTGGGGTGCCTGTGTCTTGCTGATTTTTAGTTTTCCCAATTTATACGCCCATGAGTGGATGTGCCCTATGCTCCCTAAGCTGAGTTTTTTAGATGTTTCAGGACACACCGTGCACTTCTCCAGAGTGGCTGTTGGCAATTTCCATCCCGCCCATCAGCGTAGCCAGGCTCCCGTTTCTCCATGGCCTGTCCTGCATTTCTGGTTTTGACACTTTATTCAGCATGGCCCTTTTGACCGATGGGAAGCGAGACTTCTTTGTAGCGCTGATTTGCCTTTCCAGGTTGCTTGGTTGGCCAAAAAGGGCGTATGCGTTTTTTCCTGAATATATTCAGGAAAAAACGCATACGCCCTTTCTGGCCAAGGGCATCATTGTCGAGGTTTTGCCGCTTTTCCTGTGCTTTAAAGGCGATTCGAATCTCCCTCCTGAAATCTATTTCCTGCAATTCTGCCTTGCTTTCAAATCCTCTTCGTTGCCTTCCCTCAATATATTTGTGGACGAGAGTCATCATTTATAAGTCTGCAGGTTTGTGAATTGCAGTGCCCCTGAGCTCCATTTTTCAACTCGCTTTCTTGGGCGCTGGCCGCAAAAGCGCAGGATTGCTTCAGGCCCTATTCTGGTCCCAGGCGGCAGGCTGAGCCTGTGGTTAATTCTTCTTCCTGATGGGAAAATAGAGTGACCTCTGCATGTCCCAACACCTAGAGCTAGTCTCTCATTGGTTCCCCCTCTTCCCTTTCATCCTCAGGACAAATTCCAACCTGTACGGAACAGGAGGTTAAAGGTGCTGATTCTCCAAGGAGGGAGATTGCTAGTAAAGCGGCTGGAATGGCGAAGCCAAGCACAAGGAGATGAGAAATGAGGTGCGTTTTAGAAACCTTTCCCGATCACACGGTGTACCATCTTCTGGGTTTCTCATGAATGTTTTCGATGTAGGAAGATGCCCTTGAACCTGGAGATTTGGGACCCATGGGATGGGTACCACACAGTATTACTTTATAGGGTCTGCGTTTGCTCACCCAACCTCACCAAACCTCTCAGCCCCAAGAGTGTCCACTCTTATGTCTCAATCAGCTGTGGGTCTAGATATGGTCAATCCAGGTGGCATCACAGCCCCTGAACGAATTTTGTAAGAATTTCTCTCTCTTTCACTGTCTTTGTTTCACGGGTTTTTAAAAGTAATTGATTTTTATAATGGGGTTTACCTGCTTTTCACTGCTGTGATTTTGCCGCTTTACACCCACTTGACTCACTTACAGAGAGATATCAATGCATAGGTTTCAAGATTCTTACTAGTCAGATATATTCTTGGGCGGTGAATAGGGGGTGTTGAGTCCAATTCATTGAGGAAGGAGTAGGGCTTGTCTATTACATATTGGGTTTATGGAACGGTATCTGAGCTAATTTGAAACCCTTGTTGTATGCATCACCCCACCTCACCTTTCCCATTAAGCAGCCATAGTGTGTTTTCTAAACGTGTGACTCTATTCTGTTTTGTAATTCAGTTCAAGGGTAGCGGTTTTTACATTCCCTCTATAAGTCATATCTTATGATAAGTGTCTTTTTCTGTGTGACTTATTTCACTTAGAATCTTCGTACCTAAATCCACTCATCATGCTGCTACTAGCCTTATGACGTTGATTTCATGGCTGAGTGATATTCCATTGTACATAAGGACCACAACTTCTTTATCCATTTTTCTCTTTCCTGGGATATTTAAGGTGTAACGAAGTGGAGATTCTTGTCAACAGAGCAGCCCTAAACTTTGGGGTGCCTGTGTCTTGCTGATTTTTAGTTTTCCCAATTTATACGCCCATGAGTGGATGTGACCTATGCTCCCTAAGCTCAGTTTTTTAGATGTTTCAGGACACACCGTGCACTTCTCCAGAGTGGCTGTTGGCAATTTACATCCCGCCCATCAGCGTAGCCAGGCTCCCGTTTCTCCATGGCCTGTCCTGCATTTCTGGTTTTGACACTTTATTCAGCATGGCCCTTTTGACCGATGGGAAGCGAGACTTCTTTGTAGCGCTGATTTGCCTTTCCAGGTTGCTTGGTTGGCCAAAAAGGGCGTATGCGTTTTTTCCTGAATATATTCAGGAAAAAACGCATACGCCCTTTTTGGCCAAGGGCATCATTGTCGAGGTTTTGCCGCTTTTCCTGTGCTTTAAAGGCGATTCGAATCTCCCTCCTGAAATCTGTTTCCTGCAATTCTGCCTTGCTTTCAAATCCTCTTCGTTTCCTTCCATCAATATATTTGTGGACGAGAGTCATCATTTATAAGTCTGCAGGTTTGTGAATTGCAGTGCCCCTGAGCTCCATTTTTCAACTCGCTTTCTTGGGAGCTGGCCGCAAAAGCGCAGGATTGGTTCAGGCCCTATTCTGGTCCAAGGCGGCAGGCTGAGCCTGTGGTTAATTCTTCTTCTTGAGGGGAAAATAGAGTGACCTGTGCCTGTCCCAACACCTAGAGCTAGTCTCTCATTGGTTCCCCCTCTTCCCGTTCATCCTCAGGACAAATTGCAACCTGTACGGAACAGGAGGTTAAAGGTGCTGATTCTCCAAGGAGGGAGATTGCTAGTAAAGCGGCTGGAATGGCGAACCCAAGCACAAGGAGATGAGAAATGAGGTGCGTTTTAGAAACCTTTCCCGATCACACGGTGTACCATCTTCTGGGTTTCTCATGAATGTTTTCGATGTAGGAAGATGCCCTTGAACCTGGAGATTTGGGACCCATGGGATGGGTACCACACAGTATTACTTTATAGGGTCTGCGTTTGCTCACCCAACCTCACCAAACCTCTCAGCCCCAAGAGTGTCCACTCTTATGTCTCAATCAGCTGTGGGTCTAGATATGGTCAATCCAGGTGGCATCACAGCCCCTGAACGAATTTTGTACGAATTTCTCTCTCTTTCACTGTCTTTGTTTCACGGGTTTTTAAAAGTAATTGATTTTTATAATGGGGTTTACCTGCTTTTCACTGCTGTGATTTTGCCGCTTTACACCCACTTGACTCACTTACAGAGAGATATCAATGCATAGGTTTCAAGATTCTTACTAGTCAGATATATTCTTGGGCGGTGAATAGGGGGTGTTGAGTCCAATTCATTGAGGAAGGAGTAGGGCTTGTCTATTACATATTGGGTTTATGGAACGGTATCTGAGCTAATTTGAAACCCTTGTTGTATGCATCACCCCACCTCACCTTTCCCATTAAGCAGCCATAGTGTGTTTTCTAAACGTGTGACTCTATTCTGTTTTGTAATTCAGTTCAAGGGTAGCGGTTTTTACATTCCCTCTATAAGTCATATCTTATGATAAGTGTCTTTTTCTGTGTGACTTATTTCACTTAGAATCTTCGTACCTAAATCCACTCATCATGCTGCTACTAGCCTTATGACGTTGATTTCATGGCTGAGTGATATTCCATTGTACATAAGGACCACAACTTCTTTATCCATTTTTCTCTTTCCTGGGATATTTAAGGTGTAACGAAGTGGAGATTCTTGTCAACAGAGCAGCCCTAAACTTTGGGGTGCCTGTGTCTTGCTGATTTTTAGTTTTCCCAATTTATACGCCCATGAGTGGATGTGCCCTATGCTCCCTAAGCTGAGTTTTTTAGATGTTTCAGGACACACCGTGCACTTCTCCAGAGTGGCTGTTGGCAATTTACATCCCGCCCATCAGCGTAGCCAGGCTCCCGTTTCTCCATGGCCTGTCCTGCATTTCTGGTTTTGACACTTTATTCAGCATGGCCCTTTTGACCGATGGGAAGCGAGACTTCTTTGTAGCGCTGATTTGCCTTTCCAGGTTGCTTGGTTGGCCAAAAAGGGCGTATGCGTTTTTTCCTGAATATATTCAGGAAAAAACGCATACGCCCTTTCTGGCCAAGGGCATCATTGTCGAGGTTTTGCCGCTTTTCCTGTGCTTTAAAGGCGATTCGAATCTCCCTCCTGAAATCTATTTCCTGCAATTCTGCCTTGCTTTCAAATCCTCTTCGTTGCCTTCCCTCAATATATTTGTGGACGAGAGTCATCATTTATAAGTCTGCAGGTTTGTGAATTGCAGTGCCCCTGAGCTCCATTTTTCAACTCGCTTTCTTGGGCGCTGGCCGCAAAAGCGCAGGATTGCTTCAGGCCCTATTCTGGTCCCAGGCGGCAGGCTGAGCCTGTGGTTAATTCTTCTTCCTGATGGGAAAATAGAGTGACCTCTGCATGTCCCAACACCTAGAGCTAGTCTCTCATTGGTTCCCCCTCTTGCCTTTCGTCCTCAGGACAAATTGCAAGCTGTACGGAACAGGAGGTTAAAGGTGCTGATTCTCTAAGGAGGGAGATTGCTAGTAAAGAGGCTGGAATGGCGAACCCGAGCACAAGGAGATGAGAAATGAGGTGCGTTTTAGAAACCTTTCCCGATCACACGGTGTACCATCTTCTGGGTTTCTCATGCATGTTTTCGATGTAGGAAGATGCCCTTGAACCTGGAGATTTGGGACCCATGGGATGGGTACCACGCAGTATTACTTTAAAGGGTCTGCGTTTGCTCACCCAACCTCACCAAACCTCTCAGCCCCAAGAGTGTCCACCCTTATGTCTCAATCAGCTGTGGGTCTAGATATGGTCAATCCAGGTGGCATTACAGCCGCTGAACGAATTTTGTAAGAATTTCTCTCTCTTTCACTGTCTTTGTTTCACGGGTTTTTAAAAGTAATTGATTTTTATAATGGGGTTTACCTGCTTTTCACTGCTGTGATTTTGCCGCTTTACACCTACTTGACTCACTTACAGAGAGATATCAATGCATAGGTTTGAAGATTCTTACTAGTCAGATATATTCTTGGACGGTGAATTGGGGGTGTTGAGTCCAATTCATTGAGGAAGGAGTAGGGCTTGGCTATTACATATTGGGTTTATGGAACGGTATCTGAGATAATTTGAAACCCTTGTTTTATGCATCACCCCACCTCACGTTTCCCGTTAAGCAGCCACAGTGTGTTTTCTAAACGTGTGACTCTATTCTGTTTTGTAATTCAGTTCAAGGGTCTCGGTTTTTACATTCCCTCTATAAGTCATATCTTATGATAAGTGTCTTTCTCTGTGTGACTTATTTCACTTAGAATCGTCGTACCTAAATCCACTCATCATGCTGCTACTAGCCTTATGACGTTGATTTCATGGCTGAGTGATATTCCATTGTACATAAGGACCACAACTTCTTTATCCATTTTTCTCTTTCCTGGGATATTTAAGGTGTAACCAAGTGGAGGTTCTTGTCAACAGAGCAGCCCTAAACTTTGGGGTGCCTGTGTCTTGCTGATTTTTAGTTTTCCCAATTTATACGCCCATGAGTGGATGTGCCCTATGCTCCCTAAGCTGAGTTTTTTAGATGTTTCAGGACACACCGTGCACTTCTCCAGAGTGGCTGTTGGCAATTTACATCCCGCCCATCAGCGTAGCCAGGCTCCCGTTTCTCCATGGCCTGTCCTGCATTTCTGGTTTTGACACTTTATTCAGCATGGCCCTTTTGACCGATGGGAAGCGAGACTTCTTTGTAGCGCTGATTTGCCTTTCCAGGTTGCTTGGTGGGCCAAAAAGGGCATTATTGTCGAGGTTTTGCCGCTTTTCCTGTGCGTTAAAGGCGTTTCGAATCTCCCTCCTGAAATCTGTTTCCTGCAATTCTGCCTTGCTTTCAAATCCTCTTCGTTGCCTTCCCTCAATATATTTGTGGACGAGAGACATCATTTATAAGTCTGCAGGTTTGTGAATTGCAGTGCCCCTGAGCTCCATTTTTCAACTCGCTTTCTTGGGTGCTGGCCGCAAAAGCGCAGGATTGCTTCAGGCCCTATTCTCGTCCCAGGCGGCAGGCTGAGCCTGTGGTTAATTCTTCTTCCTGATGGGAAAATAGAGTGACCTGTGCCTGTCCCAACACCTAGAGCTAGTCTCTCATTGGTTCCCCCTCTTCCCGTTCATCCTCAGGACAAATTGCAACATGTACGGAACAGGAGGTTAAAGGTGTTGATTCTCCAAGGAGGGAGATTGCTAGTAAAGCGGCTTGAATGGCGAACTCGAGCACAAGGAGATGAGAAATGAGGTGCGTTTTAGAAACCTTTCCCGATCACACGGTGTACCATCTTCTGGGTTTCTCATGCATGTTTTCGATGTAGGAAGATGCCCTTGAACCTGGAGATTTGGGACCCATGGGATGGGTACCACGCAGTATTACTTTAAAGGGTCTGCGTTTGCTCACCCAACCTCACCAAACATCTCAGCCCCAAGAGTGTCCACCCTTATGTCTCAATCAGCTGTGGGTCTAGATATGGCCAATCCAGGTGGCATCACAGCCCCTAAACGAATTTTGTAAGAATTTCTCTCTCTTTCATTGTCTTTGTTTCACGGGTTTTAAAAAGTAATTGATTTTTATAATGGGGTTTACCTGCTTTTCACTGCTGTGTTTTTGCCGCTTTACACCCACTTGACTCACTTACAGAGAGATATCAATGCATAGGTTTTAAGATTCTTACTAGTCAGATATATTCTTGGGCAGTGAATAGGGGGTGCTGAGTCCAATTCCTTGAGCAAGGAGTAGGTCTTGTCTATTACATATTGGGTTTATGGAACGGTATCTGAGATAATTTGAAACCCTTGTTTTATGCATCACCCCACCTCACCTTTCCCGTTAAGCAACCATAGTGTGTTTTCTAAATGTGTGACTCTATTCTGTTTTGTAATTCAGTTCAAGGGTCTCGGTTTTTACATTCCCTCTATAAGTCATATCTTATGATAAGTGTCTTTTTCTGTGTGACTTATTTCACTTAGAATCTTCGTACCTAAATCCACTCATCATGCTGCTACTAGCCTTATGACGTTGATTTCATGACTGAGTGATATTCCATTGTACATAAGGACCACAACTTCTTTATCCATTTTTCTCTTTCCTGGGATATTTAAGGTGTAACGAAGTGGAGATTCTTGTCAACAGAGCAGCCCTAAACTTTGGGGTGCCTGTGTCTTGCTGATTTTTAGTTTTCCCAATTTATACGCCCATGAGTGGATGTGCCCTATGCTCCCTAAGCTGAGTTTTTTAGATGTTTCAGGACACACCGTGCACTTCTCCAGAGTGGCTGTTGGCAATTTACATCCCGCCCATCAGCGTAGCCAGGCTCCCGTTTCTCCATGGCCTGTCCTGCATTTCTGGTTTTGACACTTTATTCAGCATGGCCCTTTTGACCGATGGGAAGCGAGACTTCTTTGTAGCGCTGATTTGCCTTTCCAGGTTGCTTGGTTGGCCAAAAAGGGCGTATGCGTTTTTTCCTGAATATATTCAGGAAAAAACGCATACGCCCTTTCTGGCCAAGGGCATCATTGTCGAGGTTTTGCCGCTTTTCCTGTGCTTTAAAGGCGATTCGAATCTCCCTCCTGAAATCTATTTCCTGCAATTCTGCCTTGCTTTCAAATCCTCTTCGTTGCCTTCCCTCAATATATTTGTGGACGAGAGTCATCATTTATAAGTCTGCAGGTTTGTGAATTGCAGTGCCCCTGAGCTCCATTTTTCAACTCGCTTTCTTGGGCGCTGGCCGCAAAAGCGCAGGATTGCTTCAGGCCCTATTCTGGTCCCAGGCGGCAGGCTGAGCCTGTGGTTAATTCTTCTTCCTGATGGGAAAATAGAGTGACCTCTGCATGTCCCAACACCTAGAGCTAGTCTCTCATTGGTTCCCCCTCTTGCCTTTCGTCCTCAGGACAAATTGCAAGCTGTACGGAACAGGAGGTTAAAGGTGCTGATTCTCTAAGGAGGGAGATTGCTAGTAAAGCGGCTGGAATGGCGAACCCGAGCACAAGGAGATGAGAAATGAGGTGCGTTTTAGAAACCTTTCCCGATCACACGGTGTACCATCTTCTGGGTTTCTCATGCATGTTTTCGATGTAGGAAGATGCCCTTGAACCTGGAGATTTGGGACCCATGGGATGGGTACCACGCAGTATTACTTTAAAGGGTCTGCGTTTGCTCACCCAACCTCACCAAACCTCTCAGCCCCAAGAGTGTCCACCCTTATGTCTCAATCAGCTGTGGGTCTAGATATGGTCAATCCAGGTGGCATTCCAGCCGCTGAACGAATTTTGTAAGAATTTCTCTCTCTTTCACTGTCTTTGTTTCACGGGTTTTTAAAAGTAATTGATTTTTATAATGGGGTTTACCTGCTTTTCACTGCTGTGATTTTGCCGCTTTACACCTACTTGACTCACTTACAGAGAGATATCAATGCATAGGTTTGAAGATTCTTACTAGTCAGATATATTCTTGGACGGTGAATTGGGGGTGTTGAGTCCAATTCATTGAGGAAGGAGTAGGGCTTGGCTATTACATATTGGGTTTATGGAACGGTATCTGAGATAATTTGAAACCCTTGTTTTATGCATCACCCCACCTCACGTTTCCCGTTAAGCAGCCACAGTGTGTTTTCTAAACGTGTGACTCTATTCTGTTTTGTAATTCAGTTCAAGGGTCTCGGTTTTTACATTCCCTCTATAAGTCATATCTTATGATAAGTGTCTTTCTCTGTGTGACTTATTTCACTTAGAATCGTCGTACCTAAATCCACTCATCATGCTGCTACTAGCCTTATGACGTTGATTTCATGGCTGAGTGATATTCCATTGTACATAAGGACCACAACTTCTTTATCCATTTTTCTCTTTCCTGGGATATTTAAGGTGTAACCAAGTGGAGGTTCTTGTCAACAGAGCAGCCCTAAACTTTGGGGTGCCTGTGTCTTGCTGATTTTTAGTTTTCCCAATTTATACGCCCATGAGTGGATGTGCCCTATGCTCCCTAAGCTCAGTTTTTTAGATGTTTCAGGACACACCGTGCACTTCTCCAGAGTGGCTGTTGGCAATTTACATCCCGCCCATCAGCGTAGCCAGGCTCCCGTTTCTCCATGGCCTGTCCTTCATTTCTGGTTTTGACACTTTATTCAGCATGGCCCTTTTGACCGATGGGAAGCGAGACATCTTTGTAGCGCTGATTTGCCTTTCCAGGTTGCTTGGTTGGCCAAAAGGGCGTATGCGTTTTTAACTGAATATATTCAGGAAAAAACGCATACGCCCTTTTTGGCCAAGGGCATCATTGTCGAGGTTTTGCCGCTTTTCCTGTGCTTTAAAGGCGATTCGAATCTCCCTCCTGAAATCTGTTTCCTGCAATTCTGCCTTGCTTTCAAATCCTCTTCGTTGCCTTCCATCAATATATTTGTGGACGAGAGTTATCATTTATAAGTCTGCAGGTTTGTGAATTGCAGTGCCCCTGAGCTCCATTTTTCAACTCGCTTTCTTGGGAGGGGCCGCAAAAGCGCAGGATTGGTTCAGGCCCTATTCTGGTCCAAGGCGGCAGGCTGAGCCTGTGGTTAATTCTTCTTCCTGATGGGAAAATAGAGTGGCCTGTGCCTGTCCCAACACCTATAGCTAGTCTCTCATTGGGTCCCCCTCTTCCCGTTCATCCTCAGGACAAATTCCAACCTGTACGGAACAGGAGGTTAAAGGTGCTGATTCTCCAAGGAGGGAGATTGCTAGTAAAGCGGCTGGAATGGCGAAACCAAGCACAAGGAGATGAGAAATGAGGTGCGTTTTAGAAACCTTTCCCGATCACACGGTGTACCATCTTCTGGGTTTCTCATGAATGTTTTCGATGTAGGAAGATGCCCTTGAACCTGGAGATTTGGGACCCATGGGATGGGTACCACGCAGTATTACTTTATAGGGTCTGCGTTTGCTCACCCAACCTCACCAAACCTCTCAGCCCCAAGAGTGTCCACCCTTATGTCTCAATCAGCTGTGGGTCTAGATATGGTCAATCCAGGTGGCATCACAGCCCCTGAACGAATTTTGTAAGAATTTCTCTCTCTTTCACTGTCTTTGTTTCACGGGTTTTTAAAAGTAATTGTTTTTTATAATGGGGTTTACCTGCTTTTCACTGCTGTGATTTTGCCGCTTTACACCCACTTGACTCACTTACAGAGAGATATCAATGCATAGGTTTCAAGATTCTTACTAGTCAGATATATTCTTGGGCGGTGAATAAGGGGTGTTGAGTCCAATTCATTGAGGAAGGAGTAGGGCTTGTCTATTACATATTGGGTTTATGGAACGGTATCTGAGCTAATTTGAAACCCTTGTTGTATGCATCACCCCACCTCACCTTTCCCATTAAGCAGCCATAGTGTGTTTTCTAAACGTGTGACTCTATTCTGTTTTGTAATTCAGTTCAAGGGTAGCGGTTTTTACATTCCCTCTATAAGTCATATCTTATGATAAGTGTCTTTTTCTGTGTGACTTATTTCACTTAGAATCTTCGTACCTAAATCCACTCATCATGCTGCTACTAGCCTTATGACGTTGATTTCATGGCTGAGTGATATTCCATTGTACATAAGGACCACAACTTCTTTATCCATTTTTCTCTTTCCTGGGATATTTAAGGTGTAACGAAGTGGAGATTCTTGTCAACAGAGCAGCCCTAAACTTTGGGGTGCCTGTGTCTTGCTGATTTTTAGTTTTCCCAATTTATACGCCCATGAGTGGATGTGACCTATGCTCCCTAAGCTCAGTTTTTTAGATGTTTCAGGACACACCGTGCACTTCTCCAGAGTGGCTGTTGGCAATTTGCATCCCGCCCATCAGCGTAGCCAGGCTCCCGTTTCTCCATGGCCTGTCCTTCATTTCTGGTTTTGACACTTTATTCAGCATGGCCCTTTTGACCGATGGGAAGCGAGACATCTTTGTAGCGCTGATTTGCCTTTCCAGGTTGCTTGGTTGGCCAAAAGGGCGTATGCGTTTTTAACTGAATATATTCAGGAAAAAACGCATACGCCCTTTTTGGCCAAGGGCATCATTGTCGAGGTTTTGCCGCTTTTCCTGTGCTTTAAAGGCGATTCGAATCTCCCTCCTGAAATCTGTTTCCTGCAATTCTGCCTTGCTTTCAAATCCTCTTCGTTGCCTTCCATCAATATATTTGTGGACGAGAGTTATCATTTATAAGTCTGCAGGTTTGTGAATTGCAGTGCCCCTGAGCTCCATTTTTCAACTCGCTTTCTTGGGAGCTGGCCGCAAAAGCGCAGGATTGGTTCAGGCCCTATTCTGGTCCAAGGCGGCAGGCTGAGCCTGTGGTTAATTCTTCTTCCTGATGGGAAAATAGAGTGGCCTGTGCCTGTCCCAACACCTATAGCTAGTCTCTCATTGGGTCCCCCTCTTCCCGTTCATCCTCAGGACAAATTCCAACCTATACGGAACAGGAGGTTAAAGGTGCTGATTCTCCAAGGAGGGAGATTGCTAGTAAAGCGGCTGGAATGGCGAACCCAAGCACAAGGAGATGAGAAATGAGGTGCGTTTTAGAAACCTTTCCCGATCACACGGTGTACCATCTTCTGGGTTTCTCATGAATGTTTTCGATGTAGGAAGATGCCCTTGAACCTGGAGATTTGGGAACCATGGGATGGATACCACGCAGTATTACTTTATAGGGTCTGCGTTTGCTCACCCAACCTCACCAAACCTCTCAGCCCCAAGAGTGTCCACCCTTATGTCTCAATCAGCTGTGGGTCTAGATATGGTCAATCCAGGTGGCATCACAGCCCCTGAACGAATTTTGTAAGAATTTCTCTCTCTTTCACTGTCTTTGTTTCACGGGTTTTTAAAAGTAATTGATTTTTATAATGGGGTTTACCTGCTTTTCTCTGCTGTAATTTTGCCGCTTTACACCCACTTGACTCACTTACAGAGAGATATCAATGCATAGGTTTCAAGATTCTTACTAGTCAGATATATTCTTGGGCGGTGAATAAGGGGTGTTGAGTCCAATTCATTGAGGAAGGAGTAGGGCTTGTCTATTACATATTGGGTTTATGGAACGGTATCTGAGCTAATTTGAAACCCTTGTTGTATGCATCACCCCACCTCACCTTTCCCATTAAGCAGCCATAGTGTGTTTTCTAAACGTGTGACTCTATTCTGTTTTGTAATTCAGTTCAAGGGTAGCGGTTTTTACATTCCCTCTATAAGTCATATCTTATGATAAGTGTCTTTTTCTGTGTGACTTATTTCACTTAGAATCTTCGTACCTAAATCCACTCATCATGCTGCTACTAGCCTTATGACGTTGATTTCATGGCTGAGTGATATTCCATTGTACATAAGGACCACAACTTCTTTATCCATTTTTCTCTTTCCTGGGATATTTAAGGTGTAACGAAGTGGAGATTCTTGTCAACAGAGCAGCCCTAAACTTTGGGGTGCCTGTGTCTTGCTGATTTTTAGTTTTCCCAATTTATACGCCCATGAGTGGATGTGACCTATGCTCCCTAAGCTCAGTTTTTTAGATGTTTCAGGACACACCGTGCACTTCTCCAGAGTGGCTGTTGGCAATTTACATCCCGCCCATCAGCGTAGCCAGGCTCCCGTTTCTCCATGGCCTGTCCTGCATTTCTGGTTTTGACACTTTATTCAGCATGGCCCTTTTGACCGATGGGAAGCGAGACTTCTTTGTAGCGCTGATTTGCCTTTCCAGGTTGCTTGGTTGGCCAAAAAGGGCGTATGCGTTTTTTCCTGAATATATTCAGGAAAAAACGCATATGCCCTTTTTGGCCAAGGGCATCATTGTCGAGGTTTTGCCGCTTTTCCTGTGCTTTAAAGGCGATTCGAATCTCCCTCCTGAAATCTGTTTCCTGCAATTCTGCCTTGCTTTCAAATCCTCTTCGTTTCCTTCCATCAATATATTTGTGGACGAGAGTCATCATTTATAAGTCTGCAGGTTTGTGAATTGCAGTGCCCCTGAGCTCCATTTTTCAACTCGCTTTCTTGGGAGCTGGCCGCAAAAGCGCAGGATTGCTTCAGGCCCTATTCTGGTCCAAGGCGGCAGGCTGAGCCTGTGGTTAATTCTTCTTCTTGAGGGGAAAATAGAGTGACCTGTGCCTGTCCCAACACCTAGAGCTAGTCTCTCATTGGTTCCCCCTCTTCCCGTTCATCCTCAGGACAAATTGCAACCTGTACGGAACAGGAGGTTAAAGGTGCTGATTCTCCAAGGAGGGTGATTGCTAGTAAAGCGGCTGGAATGGCGAACCCAAGCACAAGGAGATGAGAAATGAGGTGCGTTTTAGAAACCTTTCCCGATCACACGGTGTACCATCTTCTGGGTTTCTCATGAATGTTTTCGATGTAGGAAGATGCCCTTGAACCTGGAGATTTGGGACCCATGGGATGGGTACCACACAGTATTACTTTATAGGGTCTGCGTTTGCTCACCCAACCTCACCAAACCTCTCAGCCCCAAGAGTGTCCACTCTTATGTCTCAATCAGCTGTGGGTCTAGATATGGTCAATCCAGGTGGCATCACAGCCCCTGAACGAATTTTGTAAGAATTTCTCTCTCTTTCACTGTCTTTGTTTCACGGGTTTTTAAAAGTAATTGATTTTTATAATGGGGTTTACCTGCTTTTCACTGCTGTGATTTTGCCGCTTTACACCCACTTGACTCACTTACAGAGAGATATCAATGCATAGGTTTCAAGATTCTTACTAGTCAGATATATTCTTGGGCGGTGAATAGGGGGTGTTGAGTCCAATTCATTGAGGAAGGAGTAGGGCTTGTCTATTACATATTGGGTTTATGGAATGGTATCTGAGCTAATTTGAAACCCTTGTTGTATGCATCACCCCACCTCACCTTTCCCATTAAGCAGCCATAGTGTGTTTTCTAAACGTGTGACTCTATTCTGTTTTGTAATTCAGTTCAAGGGTAGCGGTTTTTACATTCCCTCTATAAGTCATATCTTATGATAAGTGTCTTTTTCTGTGTGACTTATTTCACTTAGAATCTTCGTACCTAAATCCACTCATCATGCTGCTACTAGCCTTATGACGTTGATTTCATGGCTGAGTGATATTCCATTGTACATAAGGACCACAACTTCTTTATCCATTTTTCTCTTTCCTGGGATATTTAAGGTGTAACGAAGTGGAGATTCTTGTCAACAGAGCAGCCCTAAACTTTGGGGTGCCTGTGTCTTGCTGATTTTTAGTTTTCCCAATTTATACGCCCATGAGTGGATGTGCCCTATGCTCCCTAAGCTGAGTTTTTTAGATGTTTCAGGACACACCGTGCACTTCTCCAGAGTGGCTGTTGGCAATTTACATCCCGCCCATCAGCGTAGCCAGGCTCCCGTTTCTCCATGGCCTGTCCTGCATTTCTGGTTTTGACACTTTATTCAGCATGGCCCTTTTGAACGATGGGAAGCGAGACTTCTTTGTAGCGCTGATTTGCCTTTCCAGGTTGCTTGGTTGGCCAAAAAGGGCGTATGCGTTTTTTCCTGAATATATTCAGGAAAAAACGCATACGCCCTTTCTGGCCAAGGGCATCATTGTCGAGGTTTTGCCGCTTTTCCTGTGCTTTAAAGGCGATTCGAATCTCCCTCCTGAAATCTATTTCCTGCAATTCTGCCTTGCTTTCAAATCCTCTTCGTTGCCTTCCCTCAATATATTTGTGGACGAGAGTCATCATTTATAAGTCTGCAGGTTTGTGAATTGCAGTGCCCCTGAGCTCCATTTTTCAACTCGCTTTCTTGGGCGCTGGCCGCAAAAGCGCAGGATTGCTTCAGGCCCTATTCTGGTCCCAGGCGGCAGGCTGAGCCTGTGGTTAATTCTTCTTCCTGATGGGAAAATAGAGTGACCTCTGCATGTCCCAACACCTAGAGCTAGTCTCTCATTGGTTCCCCCTCTTGCCTTTCGTCCTCAGGACAAATTGCAAGCTGTACGGAACAGGAGGTTAAAGGTGCTGATTCTCTAAGGAGGGAGATTGCTAGTAAAGCGGCTGGAATGGCGAACCCGAGCACAAGGAGATGAGAAATGAGGTGCGTTTTAGAAACCTTTCCCGATCACACGGTGTACCATCTTCTGGGTTTCTCATGCATGTTTTCGATGTAGGAAGATGCCCTTGAACCTGGAGATTTGGGACCCATGGGATGGGTACCACGCAGTATTACTTTAAAGGGTCTGCGTTTGCTCACCCAACCTCACCAAACCTCTCAGCCCCAAGAGTGTCCACCCTTATGTCTCAATCAGCTGTGGGTCTAGATATGGTCAATCCAGGTGGCATTACAGCCGCTGAACGAATTTTGTAAGAATTTCTCTCTCTTTCACTGTCTTTGTTTCACGGGTTTTTAAAAGTAATTGATTTTTATAATGGGGTTTACCTGCTTTTCACTGCTGTGATTTTGCCGCTTTACACCTACTTGACTCACTTACAGAGAGATATCAATGCATAGGTTTGAAGATTCTTACTAGTCAGATATATTCTTGGACGGTGAATTGGGGGTGTTGAGTCCAATTCATTGAGGAAGGAGTAGGGCTTGGCTATTACATATTGGGTTTATGGAACGGTATCTGAGATAATTTGAAACCCTTGTTTTATGCATCACCCCACCTCACGTTTCCCGTTAAGCAGCCACAGTGTGTTTTCTAAACGTGTGACTCTATTCTGTTTTGTAATTCAGTTCAAGGGTCTCGGTTTTTACATTCCCTGTATAAGTCATATCTTATGATAAGTGTCTTTCTCTGTGTGACTTATTTCACTTAGAATCGTCGTACCTAAATCCACTCATCATGCTGCTACTAGCCTTATGACGTTGATTTCATGGCTGAGTGATATTCCATTGTACATAAGGACCACAACTTCTTTATCCATTTTTCTCTTTCCTGGGATATTTAAGGTGTAACCAAGTGGAGGTTCTTGTCAACAGAGCAGCCCTAAACTTTGGGGTGCCTGTGTCTTGCTGATTTTTAGTTTTCCCAATTTATACGCCCATGAGTGGATGTGCCCTATGCTCCCTAAGCTCAGTTTTTTAGATGTTTCAGGACACACCGTGCATTTCTCCAGAGTGGCTGTTGGCAATTTACATCCCGCCCATCAGCGTAGCCAGGCTCCCGTTTCTCCATGGCCTGTCCTTCATTTCTGGTTTTGACACTTTATTCAGCATGTCCCTTTTGACCGATGGGAAGCGAGACATCTTTGTAGCGCTGATTTGCCTTTCCAGGTTGCTTGGTTGGCCAAAAGGGCGTATGCGTTTTTAACTGAATATATTCAGGAAAAAACGCATACGCCCTTTTTGGCCAAGGGCATCATTGTCGAGGTTTTGCCGCTTTTCCTGTGCTTTAAAGGCGATTCGAATCTCCCTCCTGAAATCTGTTTCCTGCAATTCTGCCTTGCTTTCAAATCCTCTTCGTTGCCTTCCCTCAATATATTTGTGGACGAGAGTCATCATTTATAAGTCTGCAGGTTTGTGAATTGCAGTGCCCCTGAGCTCCATTTTTCAACTCGCTTTCTTGGGCGCTGGCCGCAAAAGCGCAGGATTGCTTCAGGCCCTATTCTGGTCCCAGGCGGCAGGCTGAGCCTGTGGTTAATTCTTCTTCCTGATGGGAAAATAGAGTGACCTCTGCATGTCCCAACACCTAGAGCTAGTCTCTCATTGGTTCCCCCTCTTGCCTTTCGTCCTCAGGACAAATTGCAAGCTGTACGGAACAGGAGGTTAAAGGTGCTGATTCTCTAAGGAGGGAGATTGCTAGTAAAGCGGCTGGAATGGCGAACCCGAGCACAAGGAGATGAGAAATGAGGTGCGTTTTAGAAACCTTTCCCGATCACACGGTGTACCATCTTCTGGGTTTCTCATGCATGTTTTCGATGTAGGAAGATGCCCTTGAACCTGGAGATTTGGGACCCATGGGATGGGTACCACGCAGTATTACTTTAAAGGGTCTGCGTTTGCTCACCCAACCTCACCAAACCTCTCAGCCCCAAGAGTGTCCACCCTTATGTCTCAATCAGCTGTGGGTCTAGATATGGTCAATCCAGGTGGCATTACAGCCGCTGAACGAATTTTGTAAGAATTTCTCTCTCTTTCACTGTCTTTGTTTCACGGGTTTTTAAAAGTAATTGATTTTTATAATGGGGTTTACCTGCTTTTCACTGCTGTGATTTTGCCGCTTTACACCTACTTGACTCACTTACAGAGAGATATCAATGCATAGGTTTGAAGATTCTTACTAGTCAGATATATTCTTGGACGGTGAATTGGGGGTGTTGAGTCCAATTCATTGAGGAAGGAGTAGGGCTTGGCTATTACATATTGGGTTTATGGAACGGTATCTGAGATAATTTGAAACCCTTGTTTTATGCATCACCCCACCTCACGTTTCCCGTTAAGCAGCCACAGTGTGTTTTCTAAACGTGTGACTCTATTCTGTTTTGTAATTCAGTTCAAGGGTCTCGGTTTTTACATTCCCTCTATAAGTCATATCTTATGATAAGTGTCTTTCTCTGTGTGACTTATTTCACTTAGAATCGTCGTACCTAAATCCACTCATCATGCTGCTACTAGCCTTATGACGTTGATTTCATGGCTGAGTGATATTCCATTGTACATAAGGACCACAACTTCTTTATCCATTTTTCTCTTTCCTGGGATATTTAAGGTGTAACCAAGTGGAGGTTCTTGTCAACAGAGCAGCCCTAAACTTTGGGGTGCCTGTGTCTTGCTGATTTTTAGTTTTCCCAATTTATACGCCCATGAGTGGATGTGCCCTATGCTCCCTAAGCTCAGTTTTTTAGATGTTTCAGGACACACCGTGCATTTCTCCAGAGTGGCTGTTGGCAATTTACATCCCGCCCATCAGCGTAGCCAGGCTCCCTTTTCTCCATGGCCTGTCCTTCATTTCTGGTTTTGACACTTTATTCAGCATGGCCCTTTTGACCGATGGGAAGCGAGACATCTTTGTAGCGCTGATTTGCCTTTCCAGGTTGCTTGGTTGGCCAAAAGGGCGTATGCGTTTTTAACTGAATATATTCAGGAAAAAACGCATACGCCCTTTTTGGCCAAGGGCATCATTGTCGAGGTTTTGCCGCTTTTCCTGTGCTTTAAAGGCGATTCGAATCTCCCTCCTGAAATCTGTTTCCTGCAATTCTGCCTTGCTTTCAAATCCTCTTCGTTGCCTTCCATCAATATATTTGTGGACGAGAGTCATCATTTATAAGTCTGCAGGTTTGTGAATTGCAGTGCCCCTGAGCTCCATTTTTCAACTCGCTTTCTTGGGAGCTGGCCGCAAAAGCGCAGGATTGGTTCAGGCCCTATTCTGGTCCAAGGCGGCAGGCTGAGCCTGTGGTTAATTCTTCTTCCTGATGGGAAAATAGAGTGGCCTGTGCCTGTCCCAACACCTATAGCTAGTCTCTCATTGGGTCCCCCTCTTCCCGTTCATCCTCAGGACAAATTCCAACCTGTACGGAACAGGAGGTTAAAGGTGCTGATTCTCCAAGGAGGGAGATTGCTAGTAAAGCGGCTGGAATGGCGAACCCAAGCACAAGGAGATGAGAAATGAGGTGCGTTTTAGAAACCTTTCCCGATCACACGGTGTACCATCTTCTGGGTTTCTCATGAATGTTTTCGATGTAGGAAGATGCCCTTGAACCTGGAGATTTGGGACCCATGGGATGGGTACCACGCAGTATTACTTTATAGGGTCTGCGTTTGCTCACCCAACCTCACCAAACCTCTCAGCCCCAAGAGTGTCCACCCTTATGTCTCAATCAGCTGTGGGTCTAGATATGGTCAATCCAGGTGGCATCACAGCCCCTGAACGAATTTTGTAAGAATTTCTCTCTCTTTCACTGTCTTTGTTTCACGGGTTTTTAAAAGTAATTGATTTTTATAATGGGGTTTACCTGCTTTTCACTGCTGTGATTTTGCCGCTTTACACCCACTTGACTCACTTACAGAGAGATATCAATGCATAGGTTTCAAGATTCTTACTAGTCAGATATATTCTTGGGCGGTGAATAAGGGGTGTTGAGTCCAATTCATTGAGGAAGGAGTAGGGCTTGTCTATTACATATTGGGTTTATGGAACGGTATCTGAGCTAATTTGAAACCCTTGTTGTATGCATCACCCCACCTCACCTTTCCCATTAAGCAGCCATAGTGTGTTTTCTAAACGTGTGACTCTATTCTGTTTTGTAATTCAGTTCAAGGGTAGCGGTTTTTACATTCCCTCTATAAGTCATATCTTATGATAAGTGTCTTTTTCTGTGTGACTTATTTCACTTAGAATCTTCGTACCTAAATCCACTCATCATGCTGCTACTAGCCTTATGACGTTGATTTCATGGCTGAGTGATATTCCATTGTACATAAGGACCACAACTTCTTTATCCATTTTTCTCTTTCCTGGGATATTTAAGGTATAACGAAGTGGAGATTCTTGTCAACAGAGCAGCCCTAAACTTTGGGGTGCCTGTGTCTTGCTGATTTTTAGTTTTCCCAATTTATACGCCCATGAGTGGATGTGCCCTATGCTCCCTAAGCTGAGTTTTTTAGATGTTTCAGGACACACCGTGCACTTCTCCAGAGTGGCTGTTGGCAATTTACATCCCGCCCATCAGCGTAGCCAGGCTCCCGTTTCTCCATGGCCTGTCCTGCATTTCTGGTTTTGACACTTTATTCAGCATGGCCCTTTTGACCGATGGGAAGCGAGACTTCTTTGTAGCGCTGATTTGCCTTTCCAGGTTGCTTGGTTGGCCAAAAAGGGCGTATGCGTTTTTTCCTGAATATATTCAGGAAAAAACGCATACGCCCTTTCTGGCCAAGGGCATCATTGTCGAGGTTTTGCCGCTTTTCCTGTGCTTTAAAGGCGATTCGAATCTCCCTCCTGAAATCTATTTCCTGCAATTCTGCCTTGCTTTCAAATCCTCTTCGTTGCCTTCCCTCAATATATTTGTGGACGAGAGTCATCATTTATAAGTCTGCAGGTTTGTGAATTGCAGTGCCCCTGAGCTCCATTTTTCAACTCGCTTTCTTGGGCGCTGGCCGCAAAAGCGCAGGATTGCTTCAGGCCCTATTCTGGTCCCAGGCGGCAGGCTGAGCCTGTGGTTAATTCTTCTTCCTGATGGGAAAATAGAGTGACCTCTGCATGTCCCAACACCTAGAGCTAGTCTCTCATTGGTTCCCCCTCTTGCCTTTCGTCCTCAGGACAAATTGCAAGCTGTACGGAACAGGAGGTTAAAGGTGCTGATTCTCTAAGGAGGGAGATTGCTAGTAAAGCGGCTGGAATGGCGAACCCGAGCACAAGGAGATGAGAAATGAGGTGCGTTTTAGAAACCTTTCCCGATCACACGGTGTACCATCTTCTGGGTTTCTCATGCATGTTTTCGATGTAGGAAGATGCCCTTGAACCTGGAGATTTGGGACCCATGGGATGGGTACCACGCAGTATTACTTTAAAGGGTCTGCGTTTGCTCACCCAACCTCACCAAACCTCTCAGCCCCAAGAGTGTCCACCCTTATGTCTCAATCAGCTGTGGGTCTAGATATGGTCAATCCAGGTGGCATTACAGCCGCTGAACGAATTTTGTAAGAATTTCTCTCTCTTTCACTGTCTTTGTTTCACGGGTTTTTAAAAGTAATTGATTTTTATAATGGGGTTTACCTGCTTTTCACTGCTGTGATTTTGCCGCTTTACACCTACTTGACTCACTTACAGAGAGATATCAATGCATAGGTTTGAAGATTCTTACTAGTCAGATATATTCTTGGACGGTGAATTGGGGGTGTTGAGTCCAATTCATTGAGGAAGGAGTAGGGCTTGGCTATTACATATTGGGTTTATGGAACGGTATCTGAGATAATTTGAAACCCTTGTTTTATGCATCACCCCACCTCACGTTTCCCGTTAAGCAGCCACAGTGTGTTTTCTAAACGTGTGACTCTATTCTGTTTTGTAATTCAGTTCAAGGGTCTCGGTTTTTACATTCCCTCTATAAGTCATATCTTATGATAAGTGTCTTTCTCTGTGTGACTTGTTTCACTTAGAATCGTCGTACCTAAATCCACTCATCATGCTGCTACTAGCCTTATGACGTTGATTTCATGGCTGAGTGATATTCCATTGTACATAAGGACCACAACTTCTTTATCCATTTTTCTCTTTCCTGGGATATTTAAGGTGTAACCAAGTGGAGGTTCTTGTCAACAGGGCAGCCCTAAACTTTGGGGTGCCTGTGTCTTGCTGATTTTTAGTTTTCCCAATTTATACGCCCATGAGTGGATGTGCCCTATGCTCCCTAAGCGCAGTTTTTTAGATGTTTCAGGACACACCGTGCACTTCTCCAGAGTGGCTGTTGGCAATTTACATCCCGCCCATCAGCGTAGCCAGGCTCCCGTTTCTCCATGGCCTGTCCTTCATTTCTGGTTTTGACACTTTATTCAGCATGGCCCTTTTGACCGATGGGAAGCGAGACATCTTTGTAGCGCTGATTTGCCTTTCCAGGTTGCTTGGTTGGCCAAAAGGGCGTATGCGTTTTTAACTGAATATATTCAGGAAAAAACGCATACGCCCTTTTTGGCCAAGGGCATCATTGTCGAGGTTTTGCCGCTTTTCCTGTGCTTTAAAGGCGATTCGAATCTCCCTCCTGAAATCTGTTTCCTGCAATTCTGCCTTGCTTTCAAATCCTCTTCGTTGCCTTCCATCAATATATTTGTGGACGAGAGTTATCATTTATAAGTCTGCAGGTTTGTGAATTGCAGTGCCCCTGAGCTCCATTTTTCAACTCGCTTTCTTGGGAGCTGGCCGCAAAAGCGCAGGATTGGTTCAGGCCCTATTCTGGTCCAAGGCGGCAGGCTGAGCCTGTGGTTAATTCTTCTTCCTGATGGGAAAATAGAGTGGCCTGTGCCTGTCCCAACACCTATAGCTAGTCTCTCATTGGGTCCCCCTCTTCCCGTTCATCCTCAGGACAAATTCCAACCTGTACGGAACAGGAGGTTAAAGGTGCTGATTCTCCAAGGAGGGAGATTGCTAGTAAAGCGGCTGGAATGGCGAACCCAAGCACAAGGAGATGAGAAATGAGGTGCGTTTTAGAAACCTTTCCCGATCACACGGTGTACCATCTTCTGGGTTTCTCATGAATGTTTTCGATGTAGGAAGATGCCCTTGAACCTGGAGATTTGGGACCCATGGGATGGGTACCACGCAGTATTACTTTATAGGGTCTGCGTTTGCTCACCCAACCTCACCAAACCTCTCAGCCCCAAGAGTGTCCACCCTTATGTCTCAATCAGCTGTGGGTCTAGATATGGTCAATCCAGGTGGCATCACAGCCGCTGAACGAATTTTGTAAGAATTTCTCTCTCTTTCACTGTCTTTGTTTCACGGGTTTTTAAAAGTAATTGATTTTTATAATGGGGTTTACCTGCTTTTCACTGCTGTGATTTTGCCGCTTTACACCCACTTGACTCACTTACAGAGAGATATCAATGCATAGGTTTCAAGATTCTTACTAGTCAGATATATTCTTGGGCGGTGAATAAGGGGTGTTGAGTCCAATTCATTGAGGAAGGAGTAGGGCTTGTCTATTACATATTGGGTTTATGGAACGGTATCTGAGCTAATTTGAAACCCTTGTTGTATGCATCACCCCACCTCACCTTTCCCATTAAGCAGCCATAGTGTGTTTTCTAAACGTGTGACTCTATTCTGTTTTGTAATTCAGTTCAAGGGTAGCGGTTTTTACATTCCCTCTATAAGTCATATCTTATGATAAGTGTCTTTTTCTGTGTGACTTATTTCACTTAGAATCTTCGTACCTAAATCCACTCATCATGCTGCTACTAGCCTTATGACGTTGATTTCATGGCTGAGTGATATTCCATTGTACATAAGGACCACAACTTCTTTATCCATTTTTCTCTTTCCTGGGATATTTAAGGTGTAACGAAGTGGAGATTCTTGTCAACAGAGCAGCCCTAAACTTTGGGGTGCCTGTGTCTTGCTGATTTTTAGTTTTCCCAATTTATACGCCCATGAGTGGATGTGACCTATGCTCCCTAAGCTCAGTTTTTTAGATGTTTCAGGACACACCGTGCACTTCTCCAGAGTGGCTGTTGGCAATTTACATCCCGCCCATCAGCGTAGCCAGGCTCCCGTTTCTCCATGGCCTGTCCTGCATTTCTGGTTTTGACACTTTATTCAGCATGGCCCTTTTGACCGATGGGAAGCGAGACTTCTTTGTAGCGCTGATTTGCCTTTCCAGGTTGCTTGGTTGGCCAAAAAGGGCGTATGCGTTTTTTCCTGAATATATTCAGGAAAAAACGCATACGCCCTTTTTGGCCAAGGGCATCATTGTCGAGGTTTTGCCGCTTTTCCTGTGCTTTAAAGGCGATTCGAATCTCCCTCCTGAAATCTGTTTCCTGCAATTCTGCCTTGCTTTCAAATCCTCTTCGTTGCCTTCCCTCAATATATTTGTGGACGAGAGTCATCATTTATAAGTCTGCAGGTTTGTGAATTGCAGTGCCCCTGAGCTCCATTTTTCAACTCGCTTTCTTGGGAGCTGGCCGCAAGAGCGCAGGATTGCTTCAGGCCCTATTCTGGTCCCAGGCGGCAGGCTGAGCCTGTGGTTAATTCTTCTTCTTGAGGGGAAAATAGAGTGACCTGTGCCTGTCCCAACACCTAGAGCTAGTCTCTCATTGGTTCCCCCTCTTCCCGTTCATCCTCAGGACAAATTGCAACCTGTAAGGAACAGGAGGTTAAAGGTGCTGATTCTCCAAGGAGGGAGATTGCTAGTAAAGCGGCTGGAATGGCGAACCCAAGCACAAGGAGATGAGAAATGAGGTGCGTTTTAGAAACCTTTCCCGATCACACGGTGTACCATCTTCTGGGTTTCTCATGAATGTTTTCGATGTAGGAAGATGCCCTTGAACCTGGAGATTTGGGACCCATGGGATGGGTACCACGCAGTATTACTTTATAGGGTCTGCGTTTGCTCACCCAACCTCACCAAACCTCTCAGCTCCAAGAGTGTCCACCCTTATGTCTCAATCAGCTGTGGGTCTAGATATGGTCAATCCAGGTGGCATCACAGCCCCTGAACGAATTTTGTAAGAATTTCTCTGTCTTTCACTGTCTTTGTTTCACGGGTTTTTAAAAGTAATTGATTTTTATAATGGGGTTTACCTGCTTTTCACTGCTGTGATTTTGCCGCTTTACACCCACTTGACTCACTTACAGAGAGATATCAATGCATAGGTTTCAAGATTCTTACTAGTCAGATATATTCTTGGGCGGTGAATAGGGGGTGTTGAGTCCAATTCATTGAGGAAGGAGTAGGGCTTGTCTATTACATATTGGGTTTATGGAACGGTATCTGAGCTAATTTGAAACCCTTGTTGTATGCATCACCCCACCTCACCTTTCCCATTAAGCAGCCATAGTGTGTTTTCTAAACGTGTGACTCTATTCTGTTTTGTAATTCAGTTCAAGGGTAGCGGTTTTTACATTCCCTCTATAAGTCATATCTTATGATAAGTGTCTTTTTCTGTGTGACTTATTTCACTTAGAATCTTCGTACCTAAATCCACTCATCATGCTGCTACTAGCCTTATGACGTTGATTTCATGGCTGAGTGATATTCCATTGTACATAAGGACCACAACTTCTTTATCCATTTTTCTCTTTCCTGGGATATTTAAGGTGTAACGAAGTGGAGATTCTTGTCAACAGAGCAGCCCTAAACTTTGGGGTGCCTGTGTCTTGCTGATTTTTAGTTTTCCCAATTTATACGCCCATGAGTGGATGTGCCCTATGCTCCCTAACCTCAGTTTTTTAGATGTTTCAGGACACACCGTGCACTTCTCCAGAGTGGCTGTTGGCAATTTACATCCCGCCCATCAGCGTAGCCAGGCTCCCGTTTCTCCATGGCCTGTCCTGCATTTCTGGTTTTGACACTTTATTCAGCATGGCCCTTTTGACCGATGGGAAGCGAGACTTCTTTGTAGCGCTGATTTGCCTTTCCAGGTTGCTTGGTTGGCCAAAAAGGGCGTATGCGTTTTTTCCTGAATATATTCAGGAAAAAACACATACGCCCTTTTTGGCCAAGGGCATCATTGTCGAGGTTTTGCCGCTTTTCCTGTGCTTTAAAGGCGATTCGAATCTCCCTCCTGAAATCTGTTTCCTGCAATTCTGCCTTGCTTTCAAATCCTCTTCGTTGCCTTCCCTCAATATATTTGTGGACGAGAGTCTACATTTATAAGTCTGCAGGTTTGTGAATTGCAGTGCCCCTGAGCTCCATTTTTCAACTCGCTTTCTTGGGAGCTGGCCGCAAATGCGCAGGAGTGCTTCAGGTCCTATTCTCGTCCCAGGCGGCAGGCTGAGCCTGTGGTTAATTCTTCTTCCTGATGGGAAATTAGAGTGACCTGTGCCTGTCCCAACACCTAGAGCTAGTCTCTCATTGGTTCCCCCTCTTTCCGTTCATCCTCAGGACAAATTGCAACCTGTACGGAACAGGAGGTTAAAGGTGCTGATTCTCCAAGGAGGGAGATTGCTAGTAAAGCGGCTGGAATGGCGAACCCGAGAACAAGGAGATGAGAAATGAGGTGCGTTTTAGAAACCTTTCCCGATCACACGGTGTACCATCTTCTGGGTTTCTCATGCATGTTTTCGATGTAGAAAGATGCCCTTGAACCTGGAGATTTGGGACCCATGGGATGGGTACCACGCAGTATTACTTTAAAGAGTCTGCGTTTGCTCACCCAACCTCACCAAACCTCTCAGCCCCAAGAGTGTCCACCGTTATGTCTCAATCAGCTGTGGGTCTAGATATGGTCAATCCAGGTGGCATCACAGCCCCTGAACGACTTGTGTAAGAATTTCTCTCTCTTTCACTGTCTTTGTTTCACGGGTTTTTAAAAGTAATTGATTTTTATAATGGGGTTTACCTGCTTTTCACTGCTGTGATTTTGCCGCTTTACACCCACTTGACTCACTTACAGAGAGATATCATTGCATAGGTTTCAAGATTCTTACTAGTCAGATATATTCTTGAGCGGTGATTAGGGGGTGTTGAGTCCAATTCATTGAGCAAGGAGTAGGGCTTGTCTATTACATATTGGGTTTATGGAACGGTATCTGAGATAATTTGAAACCCTTGTTTTATGCATCACCCCACCTCACCTTTCCCGTTAAGCAGCCATAGTGTGTTTTCTAAACGTGTGACTCTATTCTGTTTTGTAATTCAGTTCAAGGGTAGCAGTTTGTACATTCCCTCTATAAGTGATATCTTATGATAAGTGTCTTTTTCTGTGTGACTTATTTCACTTAGAATCGTCATACCTAAATCCACTCATCATGCTGCTACTAGCCTTATGACGTTGATTTCATGGCTGAGTGATATTCCATTGTACATAAGGACCACAACTTCTTTATCCATTTTTCTCTTTCCTGGGATATTTAAGGTGTAACGAAGTGGAGGTTCTTGTCAACAGAGCAGCCCTAAACTTTGGGGTGCCTGTGTCTTGCTGATTTTTAGTTTTCCCAATTTATACGCCCATGAGTGGAAGTGCCCTATGCTCCCTAAGCTGAGTTTTTTAGATGTTTCAGGACACACCGTGCACTTCTCCAGAGTGGCTGTTGGCAATTTACATCCCGCCCATCAGCGTAGCCAGGCTCCCGTTTCTCCATGGCCTGTCCTGCATTTCTGGTTTTGACACTTTATTCAGCATGGCCCTTTTGACCGATGGGAAGCGAGACTTCTTTGTAGCGCTGATTTGCCTTTCCAGGTTGCTTGGTTGGCCAAAAAGGGCGTATGCGTTTTTTCCTGAATATATTCAGGAAAAAACGCATAGGCCCTTTTTGGCCAAGGACATCATTGTCGAGGTTTTGCCGCTTTTCCTGTGCTTTAAAGGCGATTCGAATCTCCCTCCTGAAATCTGTTTCCTGCAATTCTGCCTTGCTTTCAAATCTTCTTCGTTGCCTTCCCTCAATATATTCGTGGACGAGAGTCATCATTTATAAGTCCGCAGGTTTGTGAATTGCAGTGCCCCTGAACTCCATTTTTCAACTCGCTTTCTTGGGAGCTGGCCGCAAGAGCGCAGGATTGCTTCAGGCCCTATTCTGGTCCCAGGCGGCAGGCTGAGCCTGTGGTTAATTCTTCTTTTTGAGGGGAAAATAGAGTGACCTGTGCCTGTCCCAACACCTAGAGCTAGTCTCTCATTGGTTCCCCCTCTTCCCGTTCATCCTCAGGACAAATTGCAACCTGTACGGAACAGGAGGTTAAAGGTGCTGATTCTCCAAGGAGGGAGATTGCTAGTAAAGCGGCTGGAATGGCGAACCCAGGCACAAGGAGATGAGAAATGAGGTGCGTTTTAGAAACCTTTCCCGATCACACGGTGTACCATCTTCTGGGTTTCTCATGCATGTTTTCGATGTAGGAAGATGCCCTTGAACCTGGAGATTTGGGACCCATGGGATGGGTACCACGCAGTATTACTTTAAAGGGTCTGCGTTTGCTCACCCAGCCTCACCAAACCTCTTAGCCCGAAGAGTGTCCACCGTTATGTCTCAATCAGCTGTGGGTCTAGATATGGTCAATCCAGGTGGCATCACAGCCCCTGAACGACTTTTGTAAGAATTTCTCTCTCTTTCACTGTCTTTGTTTCACGGGTTTTTAAAAGTAATTGATTTTTATAATGGGGTTTACCTGCTTTTCACTGCTGTGATTTTGCCGCTTTACACCCACTTGACTCACTTACAGAGAGATATCAATGCATAGGTTTCAAGATTCTTAGTAGTCAGATATATTCTTGAGCGGTGAATAGTGGGTGTTGAGTCCAATTCATTGAGGAAGGGGTAGGGCTTGTCTATTACATATTGGGTTTATGGAACGGTATCTGAGATAATTTGAAACCCTTGTTGTATGCATCACCCCACCTCACCTTTCCCGTTAAGCAGCCATAGTGTGTTTTCTAAACGTGTGACTCTATTCTGTTTTGTAATTCAGTTCAAGGGTAGCGGTTTTTACATTCCCTCTATAAGTGATATCTTATGATAAGTGTCTTTTTCTGTGTGACTTATTTCACTTAGAATCGTCGTACCTAAATCCAATCATCATGCTGCTACTAGCCTTATGACGTTGATTTCATGGCTGAGTGATATTCCATTGTACATAAGGACCACAACTTCTTTATCCATTTTTCTCTTTCCTGGGATATTTAAGGTGTAACGAAGTGGAGATTCTTTTCAACAGAGCAGCCCTAAACTTTGGGGTGCCTGTGTCTTGCTGATTTTTAGTTTTCCCAATTTATACGCCCATGAGTGGATGTGCCCTATGCTCCCTAAGCTCAGTTTTTTAGATGTTTCAGGACACACCGTGCACTTCCCCAGAGTGGCTGTTGGCAATTTCCATCCCGCCCATCAGCGTAGCCAGGTTCCCGTTTCTCCATGGCCTGTCCTGCATTTCTGGTTTTGACACTTTATTCAGCATGGCCCTTTTGACCGATGGGAAGCGAGACTTCTTTGTAGCGCTGATTTGCCTTTCCAGGTTGCTCGGTTGGCCAAAAAGGGCGTATGCGTTTTTTCCTGAATATATTCAGGAAAATACGCATACGCCCTTTTTGGCCAAGGGCATCATTGTCGAGGTTTTGCCGCTTTTCCTGTGCTTTAAAGGCGATTCGAATCTCCCTCCTGAAATCTGTTTCCTGCAATTCTGCCTTGCTTTCAAATCCTCTTCGTTGCCTTCCCTCAATATATTTGTGGACGAGAGTCTACATTTATAAGTCTGCAGGTTTGTGAATTGCAGTGCCCCTGAGCTCCATTTTTCAACCCGCTTTCTTGGGAGCTGGCCGCAAAAGCGCAGGAGTGCTTCAGGTCCTATTCTCGTCCCAGGCGGCAGGCTGAGCCTGTGGTTAATTCTTCTTCCTGATGGGAAATTAGAGTGACCTGTGCCTGTCCCAACACCTAGAGCTAGTCTCTCATTGGTTCCCCCTCTTTCCGTTCATCCTCAGGACAAATTGCAACCTGTACGGAACAGGAGGTTAAAGGTGCTGATTCTCCAAGGAGGGAGATTGCTAGTAAAGCGGCTGGAATGGCGAACCCGAGAACAAGGAGATGAGAAATGAGGTGCGTTTTAGAAACCTTTCCAGATCACATGGTGTACCATATTCTGGGTTTCTCATGCATGTTTTCGATGTAGGAAGATGCCCTTGAACCTGGAGATTTGGGACCCATGGGATGGGTACCACACAGTATTACTTTAAAGAGTCTGCGTTTGCTCACCCAACCTCACCAAACCTCTCAGCCCCAAGAGTGTCCACCGTTATGTCTCAATCAGCTGTGGGTCTAGATATGGTCAATCCAGGTGGCATCACAGCCCCTGAACGACTTTTGTAAGAATTTCTCTCTCTTTCACTGTCTTTGTTTCACGGGTTTTTAAAAGTAATTGATTTTTATAATGGGGTTTACCTGCTTTTCACTGCTGTGATTTTGCTGCTTTACACCCACTTGACTCACTTACAGAGAGATATCAATGCATAGGTTTCAAGATTCTTACTAGTCAGATATATTCTTGAGCGGTGAATAGGGGGTGTTGAGTCCAATTCATTGAGCAAGGAGTAGGGCTTGTCTATTACATATTGGGTTTATGGAACGGTATCTGAGATAATTTGAAACCCTTGTTTTATGCATCACCCCACCTCACCTTTCCCGTTAAGCAGCCATAGTGTGTTTTCTAAACGTGTGACTCTATTCTGTTTTGTAATTCAGTTCAAGGGTAGCGGTTTTTACATTCCCTCTATAAGTGATATCTTATGATAAGTGTCTTTTTCTGTGTGACTTATTTCACTTAGAATCGTCATACCTAAATCCACTCATCATGCTGCTACTAGCCTTATGACGTTGATTTCATGGCTGAGTGATATTCCATTGTACATAAGGACCACAACTTCTTTATCCATTTTTCTCTTTCCTGGGATATTTAAGGTGTAACGAAGTGGAGGTTCTTGTCAACAGGGCAGCCCTAAACTTTGGGGTGACTGTGTCTTGCTGATTTTTAGTTTTCCCAATTTATACGCCCATGAGTGGAAGTTCCCTATGCTCCCTAAGCTGAGTTTTTAGATGTTTCAGGACACACCGTGCACTTCTCCAGAGTGGCTGTTGGCAATTTACATCCCGCCCATCAGAGTAGCCAGGCTCCCGTTTCTCCATGGCCTGTCCTGCATTTCTGGTTTTGACACTTTATTCAGCATGGCCCTTTTGACCAATGGGAAGCGAGACTTCTTTGTAGCGCTGATTTGCCTTTCCAGGTTGCTTGGTTGGCCAAAAAGGGCGTATGCGTTTTTTCCTGAATATATTCAGGAAAAAACGCATACGCCCTTTTTGGCCAAGGGCATCATTGTCGAGGTTTTGCCGCTTTTCCTGTGCTTTAAAGGCGATTCGAATCTCCCTCCTGAAATCTGTTTCCTGCAATTCTGCCTTGCTTTCAAATCCTTTTCGTTGCCTTCCCTCAATATATTTGTGGACGAGAGTCTACATTTATAAGTCTGCAGGTTTGTGAATTGCAGTGCCCCTGAGCTCCATTTTTTAACTCGCTTTCTTGGGAGCTGGCCGCAAAAGCGCAGGAGTGCTTCAGGTCCTATTCTCGTCCCAGGCGGCAGGCTGAGCCTGTGGTTAATTCTTCTTCCTGATGGGAAATTAGAGTGACCTGTGCCTGTCCCAACACCTAGAGCTAGTCTCTCATTGGTTCCCCCTCTTTCCGTTCATCCTCAGGACAAATTGCAACCTGTACGGAACAGGAGGTTAAAGGTGCTGATTCTCCAAGGAGGGAGATTGCTAGTAAAGCGGCTGGAATGGCGAACCCGAGAACAAGGAGATGAGAAATGAGGTGCGTTTTAGAAACCTTTCCCGATCACACGGTGTACCATCTTCTGGGTTTCTCATGCATGTTTTCGATGTAGGAAGATGCCCTTGAACCTGGAGATTTGGGACCCATGGGATGGGTACCACGCAGTATTACTTTAAAGAGTCTGCGTTTGCTCACCCAACCTCACCAAACCTCTCAGCCCCAAGAGTGTCCACCGTTATGTCTCAATCAGCTGTGGGTCTAGATATGGTCAATCCAGGTGGCATCACAGCCCCTGAACGACTTGTGTAAGAATTTCTCTCTCTTTCACTGTCTTTGTTTCACGGGTTTTTAAAAGTAATTGATTTTTATAATGGGGTTTACCTGCTTTTCACTGCTGTGATTTTGCCGCTTTACACCCACTTGACTCACTTACAGAGAGATATCAATGCATAGGTTTCAAGATTCTTACTAGTCAGATATATTCTTGAGCGGTGAATAGGGGGTGTTGAGTCCAATTCATTGAGGAAGGAGTAGGGCTTGTCTATTACATATTGGGTTTATGGAACGGTATCTGAGATAATTTGAAACCCTTGTTTTATGCATCACCCCACCTCACCTTTCCCGTTAAGCAGCCATAGTGTGTTTTCTAAACGTGTGACTCTATTCTGTTTTGTAATTCAGTTCAAGGGTAGCGGTTTTTACATTCCCTCTATAAGTGATATCTTATGATAAGTGTCTTTTTCTGTGTGACTTATTTCACTTAGAATCGTCGTACCTAAATCCACTCATCATGCTGCTACTAGCCTTATGACGTTGATTTCATGGCTGAGTGATATTCCATTGTACATGAGGACCACAACTTCTTTATCCATTTTTCTCTTTCCTGGGATATTTAAGGTGTAACGAAGTGGAGGTTCTTGTCAACAGAGCAGCCCTAAACTTTGGGGTGCCTGTGTCTTGCTGATTTTTAGTTTTCCCAATTTATACGCCCATGAGTGGAAGTGCCCTATGCTCCCTAAGCTGAGTTTTTTAGATGTTTCAGGACACACCGTGCACTTCTCCAGAGTGGCTGTTGGCAATTTACATCCCGCCCATCAGCGTAGCCAGGTTACCGTTTCTCCATGGCCTGTCCTGCATTTCTGGTTTTGACACT
This sequence comes from Balaenoptera physalus, assembly GCF_965194825.1. Classification (NCBI taxonomy): domain Eukaryota; kingdom Metazoa; phylum Chordata; class Mammalia; order Artiodactyla; family Balaenopteridae; genus Balaenoptera; species Balaenoptera physalus. The sequence continues at coordinate 471,976 of NW_028126047.1, forward strand.
TTATTCAGCATGGCCCTTTTGACCGATGGGAAGCGAGACTTCTTTGTAGCGCTGATTTGTCTTTCCAGGTTGCTTGGTTGGCCAAAAAGGGCGTATGCGTTTTTTCCTGAATATATTCAGGAAAAAACGCATACGCCCTTTTTGGTCAAGGGCATCATTGTCGAGGTTTTGCCGCTTTTCCTGTGCTTTAAAGGCGATTCGAATCTCCCTCCTGAAATCTGTTTCCTGCAATTCTGCCTTGCTTTCAAATCCTCTTCGTTGCCTTCCCTCAATATATTTGTGGACGAGAGTCTACATTTATAAGTCTGCAGGTTTGTGAATTGCAGTGCCCCTGAGCTCCATTTTTCAACTCGCTTTCTTAGGAGCTGGCCGCAAAAGCGCAGGAGTGCTTCAGGTCCTATTCTCGTCCCAGGCGGCAGGCTGAGCCTGTGGTTAATTCTTCTTCCTGATGGGAAATTAGAGTGACCTGTGCCTGTCCCAACACCTAGAGCTAGTCTCTCATTGGTTCCCCCTCTTTCCGTTCATCCTCAGGACAAATTGCAACCTGTACGGAACAGGAGGTTAAAGGTGCTGATTCTCCAAGGAGGGAGATTGCTAGTAAAGCGGCTGGAATGGCGAACCCGAGAACAAGGAGATGAGAAATGAGGTGCGTTTTAGAAACCTTTCCCGATCACACGGTGTACCATCTTCTGGGTTTCTCATGCATGTTTTCGATGTAGGAAGATGCCCTTGAACCTGGAGATTTGGGACCCATGGGATGGGTACCACGCAGTATTACTTTAAAGAGTCTGCGTTTGCTCACCCAACCTCACCAAACCTCTCAGCCCCAAGAGTGTCCACCGTTATGTCTCAATCAGCTGTGGGTCTAGATATGGTCAATCCAGGTGGCATCACAGCCCCTGAACGACTTGTGTAAGAATTTCTCTCTCTTTCACTGTCTTTGTTTCACGGGTTTTTAAAAGTAATTGATTTTTATAATGGGGTTTACCTGCTTTTCACTGCTGTGATTTTGCCGCTTTACACCCACTTGACTCACTTACAGAGAGATATCAATGCATAGGTTTCAAGATTCTTACTAGTCAGATATATTCTTGAGCGGTGAATAGGGGGTGTTGAGTCCAATTCATTGAGCAAGGAGTAGGGCTTGTCTATTACATATTGGATTTATGGAACGGTATCTGAGATAATTTGAAACCCTTGTTTTATGCATCACCCCACCTCACCTTTCCCGTTAAGCAGCCATAGTGTGTTTTCTAAACGTGTGACTCTATTCTGTTTTGTAATTCAGTTCAAGGGTAGCGGTTTTTACATTCCCTCTATAAGTGATATCTTATGATAAGTGTCTTCTTCTGTGTGACTTATTTCACTTAGAATCGTCGTACCTAAATCCACTCATCATGCTGCTACTAGCCTTATGACGTTGATTTCATGGCTGAGTGATATTCCATTGTACATGAGGACCACAACTTCTTTATCCATTTTTCTCTTTCCTGGGATATTTAAGGTGTAACGAAGTGGAGGTTCTTGTCAACAGAGCAGCCCTAAACTTTGGGGTGCCTGTGTCTTGCTGATTTTTAGTTTTCCCAATTTATACGCCCATGAGTGAAAGTGCCCTATGCTCCCTAAGCTGAGTTTTTTAGATGTTTCAGGACACACCGTGCACTTCTCCAGAGTGGCTGTTGGCAATTTACATCCCGCCCATCAGCGTAGCCAGGCTCCCGTTTCTCCATGGCCTGTCCTGCATTTCTGGTTTTGACACTTTATTCAGCATGGCCCTTTTGACCGATGGGAAGCGAGACTTCTTTGTAGCGCTGATTTGTCTTTCCAGGTTGCTTGGTTGGCCAAAAAGGGCGTATGCGTTTTTTCCTGAATATATTCAGGAAAAAACGCATACGCCCTTTTTGGCCAAGGGCATCATTGTCGAGGTTTTGCCGCTTTTCCTGTGCTTTAAAGGCGATTCGAATCTCCCTCCTGAAATCTGTTTCCTGCAATTCTGCCTTGCTTTCAAATCCTCTTCGTTGCCTTCCCTCAATATATTTGTGGACGAGAGTCTACATTTATAAGTCTGCAGGTTTGTGAATTGCAGTGCCCCTGAGCTCCATTTTTCAACTCGCTTTCTTAGGAGCTGGCCGCAAAAGCGCAGGAGTGCTTCAGGTCCTATTCTCGTCCCAGGCGGCAGGCTGAGCCTGTGGTTAATTCTTCTTCCTGATGGGAAATTAGAGTGACCTGTGCCTGTCCCAACACCTAGAGCTAGTCTCTCATTGGTTCCCCCTCTTTCCGTTCATCCTCAGGACAAATTGCAACCTGTACGGAACAGGAGGTTAAAGGTGCTGATTCTCCAAGGAGGGAGATTGCTAGTAAAGCGGCTGGAATGGCGAACCCGAGAACAAGGAGATGAGAAATGAGGTGCGTTTTAGAAACCTTTCCCGATCACACGGTGTACCATCTTCTGGGTTTCTCATGCATGTTTTCGATGTAGGAAGATGCCCTTGAACCTGGAGATTTGGGACCCATGGGATGGGTACCACGCAGTATTACTTTAAAGAGTCTGCGTTTGCTCACCCAACCTCACCAAACCTCTCAGCCCCAAGAGTGTCCACCGTTATGTCTCAATCAGCTGTGGGTCTAGATATGGTCAATCCAGGTGGCATCACAGCCCCTGAACGACTTGTGTAAGAATTTCTCTCTCTTTCACTGTCTTTGTTTCACGGGTTTTTAAAAGTAATTGATTTTTATAATGGGGTTTACCTGCTTTTCACTGCTGTGATTTTGCCGCTTTACACCCACTTGACTCACTTACAGAGAGATATCAATGCATAGGTTTCAAGATTCTTACTAGTCAGATATATTCTTGGGCGGTGAATAGGGGGTGTTGAGTCCAATTCATTGAGCAAGGAGTAGGGCTTGTCTATTACATATTGGGTTTATGGAACGGTATCTGAGATAATTTGAAACCCTTGTTTTATGCATCACCCCACCTCACCTTTCCCGTTAAGCAGCCATAGTGTGTTTTCTAAACGTGTGACTCTATTCTGTTTTGTAATTCAGTTCAAGGGTAGCGGTTTTTACATTCCCTCTATAAGTGATATCTTATGATAAGTGTCTTTTTCTGTGTGACTTATTTCACTTAGAATCGTCGTACCTAAATCCACTCATCATGCTGCTACTAGCCTTATGACGTTGATTTCATGGCTGAGTGATATTCCATTGTACATAAGGACCACAACTTCTTTATCCATTTTTCTCTTTCCTGGGATATTTAAGGTGTAACGAAGTGGAGGTTCTTGTCAACAGAGCAGCCCTAAACTTTGGGGTGCCTGTGTCTTGCTGATTTTTAGTTTTCCCAATTTATACGCCCATGAGTGGAAGTGCCCTATGCTCCCTAAGCTGAGTTTTTTAGATGTTTCAGGACACACCGTGCACTTCTCCAGAGTGGCTGTTGGCAATTTACATCCCGCCCATCAGCGTAGCCAGGTTCCCGTTTCTCCATGGCCTGTCCTGCATTTCTGGTTTTGACACTTTATTCAGCATGGCCCTTTTGACCGATGGGAAGCGAGACTTCTTTGTAGCGCTGATTTGTCTTTCCAGGTTGCTTGGTTGGCCAAAAAGGGCGTATGCGTTTTTTCCTGAATATATTCAGGAAAAAACGCATACGCCCTTTTTGGCCAAGGGCATCATTGTCGAGGTTTTGCCGCTTTTCCTGTGCTTTAAAGGCGATTCGAATCTCCCTCCTGAAATCTGTTTCCTGCAATTCTGCCTTGCTTTCAAATCCTCTTCGTTGCCTTCCCTCAATATATTTGTGGACGAGAGTCTACATTTATAAGTCTGCAGGTTTGTGAATTGCAGTGCCCCTGAGCTCCATTTTTCAACTCGCTTTCTTAGGAGCTGGCCGCAAAAGCGCAGGAGTGCTTCAGGTCCTATTCTCGTCCCAGGCGGCAGGCTGAGCCTGTGGTTAATTCTTCTTCCTGATGGGAAATTAGAGTGACCTGTGCCTGTCCCAACACCTAGAGCTAGTCTCTCATTGGTTCCCCCTCTTTCCGTTCATCCTCAGGACAAATTGCAACCTGTACGGAACAGGAGGTTAAAGGTGCTGATTCTCCAAGGAGGGAGATTGCTAGTAAAGCGGCTGGAATGGCGAACCCGAGAACAAGGAGATGAGAAATGAGGTGCGTTTTAGAAACCTTTCCCGATCACACGGTGTACCATCTTCTGGGTTTCTCATGCATGTTTTCGATGTAGGAAGATGCCCTTGAACCTGGAGATTTGGGACCCATGGGATGGGTACCACGCAGTATTACTTTAAAGAGTCTGCGTTTGCTCACCCAACCTCACCAAACCTCTCAGCCCCAAGAGTGTCCACCGTTATGTCTCAATCAGCTGTGGGTCTAGATATGGTCAATCCAGGTGGCATCACAGCCCCTGAACGACTTGTGTAAGAATTTCTCTCTCTTTCACTGTCTTTGTTTCACGGATTTTTAAAAGTAATTGATTTTTATAATGGGGTTTACCTGCTTTTCACTGCTGTGATTTTGCCGCTTTACACCCACTTGACTCACTTACAGAGAGATATCAATGCATAGGTTTCAAGATTCTTACTAGTCAGATATATTCTTGAGCGGTGAATAGGGGGTGTTGAGTCCAATTCATTGAGCAAGGAGTAGGGCTTGTCTATTACATATTGGGTTTATGGAACGGTATCTGAGATAATTTGAAACCCTTGTTTTATGCATCACCCCACCTCACCTTTCCCGTTAAGCAGCCATAGTGTGTTTTCTAAACGTGTGACTCTATTCTGTTTTGTAATTCAGTTCAAGGGTAGCGGTTTTTACATTCCCTCTATAAGTGATATCTTATGATAAGTGTCTTTTTCTGTGTGACTAATTTCACTTAGAATCGTCGTACCTAAATCCACTCATCATGCTGCTACTAGCCTTATGACGTTGATTTCATGGCTGAGTGATATTCCATTGTACATAAGGACCACAACTTCTTTATCCATTTTTCTCTTTCCTGGGATATTTAAGGTGTAACGAAGTGGAGGTTCTTGTCAACAGGGCAGCCCTAAACTTTGGGGTGACTGTGTCTTGCTGATTTTAGTTTTCCCAATTTATACGCCCATGAGTGGAAGTGCCCTATGCTCCCTAAGCTGAGTTTTTAGATGTTTCAGGACACACCGTGCACTTCTCCAGAGTGGCTGTTGGCAATTTACATCCCGCCCATCAGCGTAGCCAGGCTCCCGTTTCTCCATGGCCTGTCCTGCATTTCTGGTTTTGACACTTTATTCAGCATGGCCCTTTTGACCAATGGGAAGCGAGACTTCTTTGTAGCGCTGATTTGCCTTTCCAGGTTGCTTGGTTGGCCAAAAAGGGCGTATGCGTTTTTTCCTGAATATATTCAGGAAAAAACGCATACGCCCTTTTTGGCCAAGGGCATCATTGTCGAGGTTTTGCCGCTTTTCCTGTGCTTTAAAGGCGATTCGAATCTCCCTCCTGAAATCTGTTTCCTGCAATTTTGCCTTGCTTTCAAATCCTCTTCGTTGCCTTCCCTCAATATATTTGTGGACGAGAGTCTACATTTATAAGTCTGCAGGTTTGTGAATTGCAGTGCCCCTGAGCTCCATTTTTCAACCCGCTTTCTTGGGAGCTGGCCGCAAAAGCGCAGGAGTGCTTCAGGTCCTATTCTCGTCCCAGGCGGCAGGCTGAGCCTGTGGTTAATTCTTCTTCCTGATGGGAAATTAGAGTGACCTGTGCCTGTCCCAACACCTAGAGCTAGTCTCTCATTGGTTCCCCCTCTTTCCGTTCATCCTCAGGACAAATTGCAACCTGTACGGAACAGGAGGTTAAAGGTGCTGATTCTCCAAGGAGGGAGATTGCTAGTAAAGCGGCTGGAATGGCGAACCCGAGAACAAGGAGATGAGAAATGAGGTGCGTTTTAGAAACCTTTCCCGATCACACGGTGTACCATCTTCTGGGTTTCTCATGCATGTTTTCGATGTAGGAAGATGCCCTTGAACCTGGAGATTTGGGACCCATGGGATGGGTACCACGCAGTATTACTTTAAAGAGTCTGCGTTTGCTCACCCAACCTCACCAAACCTCTCAGCCCCAAGAGTGTCCACCGTTATGTCTCAATCAGCTGTGGGTCTAGATATGGTCAATCCAGGTGGCATCACAGCCCCTGAACGACTTGTGTAAGAATTTCTCTCTCTTTCACTGTCTTTGTTTCACGGATTTTTAAAAGTAATTGATTTTTATAATGGGGTTTACCTGCTTTTCACTGCTGTGATTTTGCCGCTTTACACCCACTTGACTCACTTACAGAGAGATATCAATGCATAGGTTTCAAGATTCTTACTAGTCAGATATATTCTTGAGCGGTGAATAGGGGGTGTTGAGTCCAATTCATTGAGCAAGGAGTAGGGCTTGTCTATTACATATTGGGTTTATGGAACGGTATCTGAGATAATTTGAAACCCTTGTTGTATGCATCACCCCACCTCACCTTTCCCGTTAAGCAGCCATAGTGTGTTTTCTAAACGTGTGACTCTATTCTGTTTTGTAATTCAGTTCAAGGGTAGCGGTTTTTACATTCCCTCTATAAGTGATATCTTATGATAAGTGTCTTTTTCTGTGTGTCTTATTTCACTTAGAATCGTCGTACCTAAATCCACTCATCATGCTGCTACTAGCCTTATGACGTTGATTTCATGGCTGAGTGATATTCCATTGTACATAAGGACCACAACTTCTTTATCCATTTTTCTCTTTCCTGGGATATTTAAGGTGTAACGAAGTGGAGGTTCTTGTCAACAGAGCAGCCCTAAACTTTGGGGTGCCTGTGTCTTGCTGATTTTTAGTTTTCCCAATTTATACGCCCATGAGTGGAAGTGCCCTATGCTCCCTAAGCTGAGTTTTTTAGAAGTTTCAGGACACACCGTGCACTTCTCCAGAGTGGCTGTTGGCAATTTACATCCCGCCCATCAGCGTAGCCAGGCTCCCGTTTCTCCATGGCCTGTGCTGCATTTCTGGTTTTGACACTTTATTCAGCATGGCCCTTTTGACCGATGGGAAGCGAGACTTCTTTGTAGCGCTGATTTGTCTTTCCAGGTTGCTTGGTTGGCCAAAAAGGGCGTATGCGTTTTTTCCTGAATATATTCAGGAAAAAACGCATACGCCCTTTTTGGCCAAGGGCATCATTGTCGAGGTTTTGCCGCTTTTCCTGTGCTTTAAAGGCGATTCGAATCTCCCTCCTGAAATCTGTTTCCTGCAATTCTGCCTTGCTTTCAAATCCTCTTCGTTGCCTTCCCTCAATATATTTGTGGACGAGAGTCTACATTTATAAGTCTGCAGGTTTGTGAATTGCAGTGCCCCTGAGCTCCATTTTTCAACTCGCTTTCTTAGGAGCTGGCCGCAAAAGCGCAGGAGTGCTTCAGGTCCTATTCTCGTCCCAGGCGGCAGGCTGAGCCTGTGGTTAATTCTTCTTCCTGATGGGAAATTAGAGTGACCTGTGCCTGTCCCAACACCTAGAGCTAGTCTCTCATTGGTTCCCCATCTTTCCGTTCATCCTCAGGACAAATTGCAACCTGTACGGAACAGGAGGTTAAAGGTGCTGATTCTCCAAGGAGGGAGATTGCTAGTAAAGCGGCTGGAATGGCGAACCCGAGAACAAGGAGATGAGAAATGAGGTGCGTTTTAGAAACCTTTCCCGATCACACGGTGTACCATCTTCTGGGTTTCTCATGCATGTTTTCGATGTAGGAAGATGCCCTTGAACCTGGAGATTTGGGACCCATGGGATGGGTACCACGCAGTATTACTTTAAAGAGTCTGCGTTTGCTCACCCAACCTCACCAAACCTCTCAGCCCCAAGAGTGTCCACCGTTATGTCTCAATCAGCTGTGGGTCTAGATATGGTCAATCCAGGTGGCATCACAGCCCCTGAACGACTTGTGTAAGAATTTCTCTCTCTTTCACTGTCTTTGTTTCACGGGTTTTTAAAAGTAATTGATTTTTATAATGGGGTTTACCTGCTTTTCACTGCTGTGATTTTGCCGCTTTACACCCACTTGACTCACTTACAGAGAGATATCAATGCATAGGTTTCAAGATTCTTACTAGTCAGATATATTCTTGAGCGGTGAATAGGGGGTGTTGAGTCCAATTCATTGAGCAAGGAGTAGGGCTTCTCTATTACATATTGGGTTTATGGAACGGTATCTGAGATAATTTGAAACCCTTGTTTTATGCATCACCCCACCTCACCTTTCCCGTTAAGCAGCCATAGTGTGTTTTCTAAACGTGTGACTCTATTCTGTTTTGTAATTCAGTTCAAGGGTAGCGGTTTGTACCTTCCCTCTATAAGTGATATCTTATGATAAGTGTCTTTTTCTGTGTGACTTATTTCACTTAGAATCGTCGTACCTAAATCCACTCATCATGCTGCTACTAGCCTTATGACGTTGATTTCATGGCTGAGTGATATTCCATTGTACATAAGGACCACAACTTCTTTATCCATTTTTCTCTTTCCTGGGATATTTAAGGTGTAACGAAGTGGAGGTTCTTGTCAACAGGGCTGCCCTAAACTTTGGGGTGACTGTGTCTTGCTGATTTTTAGTTTTCCCAATTTATACGCCCATGAGTGGAAGTGCCCTATGCTCCCTAAGCTGAGTTTTTAGATGTTTCAGGACACACCGTGCACTTCTCCAGAGTGGCTGTTGGCAATTTACATCCTGCCCATCAGCGTAGCCAGGCTCCCGTTTCTCCATGGCCTGTCCAGCATTTCTGGTTTTGACACTTTATTCAGCATGGCCCTTTTGACCGATGGGAAGCGAGACTTCTTTGTAGCGCTGATTTGCCTTTCCAGGTTGCTTGGTTGGCCAAAAAGGGCGTATGCGTTTTTTCCTGAATATATTCAGGAAAAAACGCATACGCCCTTTTTGGCCAAGGGCATCATTGTCGAGGTTTTGCCGCTTTTCCTGTGCTTTAAAGGCGATTTGAATCTCCCTCCTGAAATCTGTTTCCTGCAATTCTGCCTTGCTTTCAAATCCTTTTCGTTGCCTTCCCTCAATATATTTGTGGACGAGAGTCTACATTTATAAGTCTGCAGGTTTGTGAATTGCAGTGCCCCTGAGCTCCATTTTTCAACCCGCTTTCTTGGGAGCTGGCCGCAAAAGCGCAGGAGTGCTTCAGGTCCTATTCTCGTCCCAGGCGGCAGGCTGAGCCTGTGGTTAATTCTTCTTCCTGATGGGAAATTAGAGTGACCTGTGCCTGTCCCAACACCTAGAGCTAGTCTCTCATTGGTTCCCCCTCTTTCCGTTCATCCTCAGGACAAATTGCAACCTGTACGGAACAGGAGGTTAAAGGTGCTGATTCTCCAAGGAGGGAGATTGCTAGTAAAGCGGCTGGAATGGCGAACCCGAGAACAAGGAGATGAGAAATGAGGTGCGTTTTAGAAACCTTTCCCGATCACACGGTGTACCATCTTCTGGGTTTCTCATGCATGTTTTCGATGTAGGAAGATGCCCTTGAACCTGGAGATTTGGGACCCATGGGATGGGTACCACGCAGTATTACTTTAAAGAGTCTGCGTTTGCTCACCCAACCTCACCAAACCTCTCAGCCCCAAGAGTGTCCACCGTTATGTCTCAATCAGCTGTGGGTCTAGATATGGTCAATCCAGGTGGCATCACAGCCCCTGAACGACTTGTGTAAGAATTTCTCTCTCTTTCACTGTCTTTGTTTCACGGGTTTTTAAAAGTAATTGATTTTTATAATGGGGTTTACCTGCTTTTCACTGCTGTGATTTTGCCGCTTTACACCCACTTGACTCACTTACAGAGAGATATCAATGCATAGGTTTCAAGATTCTTACTAGTCAGATATATTCTTGAGCGGTGAATAGGGGGTGTTGAGTCCAATTCATTGAGCAAGGAGTAGGGCTTGTCTATTACATATTGGGTTTATGGAACGGTATCTGAGATAATTTGAAACCCTTGTTTTATGCATCACCCCACCTCACCTTTCCCGTTAAGCAGCCATAGTGTGTTTTCTAAACGTGTGACTCTATTCTGTTTTGTAATTCAGTTCAAGGGTAGCGGTTTTTACATTCCCTCTATAAGTGATATCTTATGATAAGTGTCTTTTTCTGTGTGACTTATTTCACTTAGAATCGTCGTACCTAAATCCACTCATCATGCTGCTACTAGCCTTATGACGTTGATTTCATGGCTGAGTGATATTCCATTGTACATAAGGACCACATCTTCTTTATCCATTTTTCTCTTTCCTGGGATATTTAAGATGTAACAAAGTGGAGGTTCTTGTCAACAGGGCAGCCCTAAACTTTGGGGTGCCTGTGTCTTGCTGATTTTTAGTTTTCCCAATTTATACGCCCATGAGTGGAAGTGCCCTATGCTCCCTAAGCTGAGTTTTTTAGATGTTTCAGGACACACCGTGCACTTCTCCAGAGTGGCTGTTGGCAATTTACATCCCGCCCATCAGCGTAGCCAGGCTCCCGTTTCTCCATGGCCTGTCCTGCATTTCTGGTTTTGACACTTTATTCAGCATGGCCCTTTTCACCGATGGGAAGCGAGACTTCTTTGTAGCGCTGATTTGCCTTTCCAGGTTGCTTGGTTGGCCAAAAAGGGCGTATGCGTTTTTTCCTGAATATATTCAGGAAAAAACGCATACGCCCTTTTTGGCCAAGGGCATCATTGTCGAGGTTTTGCCGCTTTTCCTGTGCTTTAAAGGCGATTCGAATCTCCCTCCTGAAATCTGTTTCCTGCAATTCTGCCTTGCTTTCAAATCCTCTTCGTTGCCTTCCCTCAATATATTTGTGGACGAGAGTCTACATTTATAAGTCTGCAGGTTTGTGAATTGCAGTGCCCCTGAGCTCCATTTTTCAACCCGCTTTCTTGGGAGCTGGCCGCAAAAGCGCAGGAGTGCTTCAGGTCCTATTCTCGTCCCAGGCGGCAGGCTGAGCCTGTGGTTAATTCTTCTTCCTGATGGGAAATTAGAGTGACCTGTGCCTGTCCCAACACCTAGAGCTAGTCTCTCATTGGTTCCCCCTCTTTCCGTTCATCCTCAGGACAAATTGCAACCTGTACGGAACAGGAGGTTAAAGGTGCTGATTCTCCAAGGAGGGAGATTGCTAGTAAAGCGGCTGGAATGGCGAACCCGAGAACAAGGAGATGAGAAATGAGGTGCGTTTTAGAAACCTTTCCCGATCACACGGTGTACCATCTTCTGGGTTTCTCATGCATGTTTTCGATGTAGGAAGATGCCCTTGAACCTGGAGATTTGGGACCCATGGGATGGGTACCACGCAGTATTACTTTAAAGAGTCTGCGTTTGCTCACCCAACCTCACCAAACCTCTCAGCCCCAAGAGTGTCCACCGTTATGTCTCAATCAGCTGTGGGTCTAGATATGGTCAATCCAGGTGGCATCACAGCCCCTGAACGACTTGTGTAAGAATTTCTCTCTCTTTCACTGTCTTTGTTTCACGGGTTTTTAAAAGTAATTGATTTTTATAATGGGGTTTACCTGCTTTTCACTGCTGTGATTTTTCCGCTTTACACCCACTTGACTCACTTACAGAGAGATATCAATGCATAGGTTTCAAGATTCTTACTAGTCAGATATATTCTTGAGCGGTGAATAAGGGGTGTTGAGTCCAATTCATTGAGCAAGGAGTAGGGCTTGTCTATTACATATTGGGTTTATGGAACGGTATCTGAGATAATTTGAAACCCTTGTTTTATGCATCACCCCACCTCACCTTTCCCGTTAAGCAGCCATAGTGTGTTTTCTAAACGTGTGACTCTATTCTGTTTTGTAATTCAGTTCAATGGTAGCGGTTTTTACATTCCCTCTATAAGTGATATCTTATGATAAGTGTCTTTTTCTGTGTGACTTATTTCACTTAGAATCGTCGTACCTAAATCCACTCATCATGCTGCTACTAGCCTTATGACGTTGATTTCATGGCTGAGTGATATTCCATTGTACATAAGGACCACAACTTCTTTATCCATTTTTCTCTTTCCTGGGATATTTAAGGTGTAACGAAGTGGAGGTTCTTGTCAACAGGGCAGCCCTAAACTTTGGGGTGACTGTGTCTTGCTGATTTTAGTTTTCCCAATTTATACGCCCATGAGTGGAAGTGCCCTATGCTCCCTAAGCTGAGTTTTTAGATGTTTCAGGACACACCGTGCACTTCTCCAGAGTGGCTGTTGGCAATTTACATCCCGCCCATCAGCGTAGCCAGGCTCCCGTTTCTCCATGGCCTGTCCTGCATTTCTGGTTTTGACACTTTATTCAGCATGGCCCTTTTGACCAATGGGAAGCGAGACTTCTTTGTAGCGCTGATTTGCCTTTCCAGGTTGCTTGGTTGGCCAAAAAGGGCGTATGCGTTTTTTCCTGAATATATTCAGGAAAAAACGCATACGCCCTTTTTGGCCAAGGGCATCATTGTCGAGGTTTTGCCGCTTTTCCTGTGCTTTAAAGGCGATTCGAATCTCCCTCCTGAAATCTGTTTCCTGCAATTCTGCCTTGCTTTCAAATCCTCTTCGTTGCCTTCCCTCAATATATTTGTGGACGAGAGTCTACATTTATAAGTCTGCAGGTTTGTGAATTGCAGTGCCCCTGAGCTCCATTTTTCAACCCGCTTTCTTGGGAGCTGGCCGCAAAAGCGCAGGAGTGCTTCAGGTCCTATTCTCGTCCCAGGCGGCAGGCTGAGCCTGTGGTTAATTCTTCTTCCTGATGGGAAATTAGAGTGACCTGTGCCTGTCCCAACACCTAGAGCTAGTCTCTCATTGGTTCCCCCTCTTTCCGTTCATCCTCAGGACAAATTGCAACCTGTACGGAACAGGAGGTTAAAGGTGCTGATTCTCCAAGGAGGGAGATTGCTAGTAAAGCGGCTGGAATGGCGAACCCGAGAACAAGGAGATGAGAAATGAGGTGCGTTTTAGAAACCTTTCCCGATCACACGGTGTACCATCTTCTGGGTTTCTCATGCATGTTTTCGATGTAGGAAGATGCCCTTGAACCTGGAGATTTGGGACCCATGGGATGGGTACCACGCAGTATTACTTTAAAGAGTCTGCGTTTGCTCACCCAACCTCACCAAACCTCTCAGCCCCAAGAGTGTCCACCGTTATGTCTCAATCAGCTGTGGGTCTAGATATGGTCAATCCAGGTGGCATCACAGCCCCTGAACGACTTGTGTAAGAATTTCTCTCTCTTTCACTGTCTTTGTTTCACGGGTTTTTAAAAGTAATTGATTTTTATAATGGGGTTTACCTGCTTTTCACTGCTGTGATTTTTCCGCTTTACACCCACTTGACTCACTTACAGAGAGATATCAATGCATAGGTTTCAAGATTCTTACTAGTCAGATATATTCTTGAGCGGTGAATAAGGGGTGTTGAGTCCAATTCATTGAGCAAGGAGTAGGGCTTGTCTATTACATATTGGGTTTATGGAACGGTATCTGAGATAATTTGAAACCCTTGTTTTATGCATCACCCCACCTCACCTTTCCCGTTAAGCAGCCATAGTGTGTTTTCTAAACGTGTGACTCTATTCTGTTTTGTAATTCAGTTCAATGGTAGCGGTTTTTACATTCCCTCTATAAGTGATATCTTATGATAAGTGTCTTTTTCTGTGTGACTTATTTCACTTAGAATCGTCGTACCTAAATCCACTCATCATGCTGCTACTAGCCTTATGACGTTGATTTCATGGCTGAGTGATATTCCATTGTACATAAGGACCACAACTTCTTTATCCATTTTTCTCTTTCCTGGGATATTTAAGGTGTAACGAAGTGGAGGTTCTTGTCAACAGGGCTGCCCTAAACTTTGGGGTGACTGTGTCTTGCTGATTTTTAGTTTTCCCAATTTATACGCCCATGAGTGGAAGTGCCCTATGCTCCCTAAGCTGAGTTTTTAGATGTTTCAGGACACACCGTGCACTTCTCCAGAGTGGCTGTTGGCAATTTACATCCTGCCCATCAGCGTAGCCAGGCTCCCGTTTCTCCATGGCCTGTCCAGCATTTCTGGTTTTGACACTTTATTCAGCATGGCCCTTTTGACCGATGGGAAGCGAGACTTCTTTGTAGCGCTGATTTGCCTTTCCAGGTTGCTTGGTTGGCCAAAAAGGGCGTATGCGTTTTTTCCTGAATATATTCAGGAAAAAACGCATACGCCCTTTTTGGCCAAGGGCATCATTGTCGAGGTTTTGCCGCTTTTCCTGTGCTTTAAAGGCGATTTGAATCTCCCTCCTGAAATCTGTTTCCTGCAATTCTGCCTTGCTTTCAAATCCTTTTCGTTGCCTTCCCTCAATATATTTGTGGACGAGAGTCTACATTTATAAGTCTGCAGGTTTGTGAATTGCAGTGCCCCTGAGCTCCATTTTTCAACCCGCTTTCTTGGGAGCTGGCCGCAAAAGCGCAGGAGTGCTTCAGGTCCTATTCTCGTCCCAGGCGGCAGGCTGAGCCTGTGGTTAATTCTTCTTCCTGATGGGAAATTAGAGTGACCTGTGCCTGTCCCAACACCTAGAGCTAGTCTCTCATTGGTTCCCCCTCTTTCCGTTCATCCTCAGGACAAATTGCAACCTGTACGGAACAGGAGGTTAAAGGTGCTGATTCTCCAAGGAGGGAGATTGCTAGTAAAGCGGCTGGAATGGCGAACCCGAGAACAAGGAGATGAGAAATGAGGTGCGTTTTAGAAACCTTTCCCGATCACACGGTGTACCATCTTCTGGGTTTCTCATGCATGTTTTCGATGTAGGAAGATGCCCTTGAACCTGGAGATTTGGGACCCATGGGATGGGTACCACGCAGTATTACTTTAAAGAGTCTGCGTTTGCTCACCCAACCTCACCAAACCTCTCAGCCCCAAGAGTGTCCACCGTTATGTCTCAATCAGCTGTGGGTCTAGATATGGTCAATCCAGGTGGCATCACAGCCCCTGAACGACTTGTGTAAGAATTTCTCTCTCTTTCACTGTCTTTGTTTCACGGGTTTTTAAAAGTAATTGATTTTTATAATGGGGTTTACCTGCTTTTCACTGCTGTGATTTTGCCGCTTTACACCCACTTGACTCACTTACAGAGAGATATCAATGCATAGGTTTCAAGATTCTTACTAGTCAGATATATTCTTGAGCGGTGAATAGGGGGTGTTGAGTCCAATTCATTGAGCAAGGAGTAGGGCTTGTCTATTACATATTGGGTTTATGGAACGGTATCTGAGATAATTTGAAACCCTTGTTTTATGCATCACCCCACCTCACCTTTCCCGTTAAGCAGCCATAGTGTGTTTTCTAAACGTGTGACTCTATTCTGTTTTGTAATTCAGTTCAAGGGTAGCGGTTTTTACATTCCCTCTATAAGTGATATCTTATGATAAGTGTCTTTTTCTGTGTGACTTATTTCACTTAGAATCGTCGTACCTAAATCCACTCATCATGCTGCTACTAGCCTTATGACGTTGATTTCATGGCTGAGTGATATTCCATTGTACATAAGGACCACAACTTCTTTATCCATTTTTCTCTTTCCTGGGATATTTAAGGTGTAACGAAGTGGAGGTTCTTGTCAACAGGGCAGCCCTAAACTTTGGGGTGACTGTGTCTTGCTGATTTTAGTTTTCCCAATTTATACGCCCATGAGTGGAAGTGCCCTATGCTCCCTAAGCTGAGTTTTTAGATGTTTCAGGACACACCGTGCACTTCTCCAGAGTGGCTGTTGGCAATTTACATCCCGCCCATCAGCGTAGCCAGGCTCCCGTTTCTCCATGGCCTGTCCTGCATTTCTGGTTTTGACACTTTATTCAGCATGGCCCTTTTCACCAATGGGAAGCGAGACTTCTTTGTAGCGCTGATTTGCCTTTCCAGGTTGCTTGGTTGGCCAAAAAGGGCGTATGCGTTTTTTCCTGAATATATTCAGGAAAAAACGCATACGCCCTTTTTGGCCAAGGGCATCATTGTCGAGGTTTTGCCGCTTTTCCTGTGCTTTAAAGGCGATTCGAATCTCCCTCCTGAAATCTGTTTCCTGCAATTCTGCCTTGCTTTCAAATCCTCTTCGTTGCCTTCCGTCAATATATTTGTGGACGAGAGTCTACATTTATAAGTCTGCAGGTTTGTGAATTGCAGTGCCCCTGAGCTCCATTTTTCAACCCGCTTTCTTGGGAGCTGGCCGCAAAAGCGCAGGAGTGCTTCAGGTCCTATTCTCGTCCCAGGCGGCAGGCTGAGCCTGTGGTTAATTCTTCTTCCTGATGGGAAATTAGAGTGACCTGTGCCTGTCCCAACACCTAGAGCTAGTCTCTCATTGGTTCCCCCTCTTTCCGTTCATCCTCAGGACAAATTGCAACCTGTACGGAACAGGAGGTTAAAGGTGCTGATTCTCCAAGGAGGGAGATTGCTAGTAAAGCGGCTGGAATGGCGAACCCGAGAACAAGGAGATGAGAAATGAGGTGCGTTTTAGAAACCTTTCCCGATCACACGGTGTACCATCTTCTGGGTTTCTCATGCATGTTTTCGATGTAGGAAGATGCCCTTGAACCTGGAGATTTGGGACCCATGGGATGGGTACCACGCAGTATTACTTTAAAGAGTCTGCGTTTGCTCACCCAACCTCACCAAACCTCTCAGCCCCAAGAGTGTCCACCGTTATGTCTCAATCAGCTGTGGGTCTAGATATGGTCAATCCAGGTGGCATCACAGCCCCTGAACGACTTGTGTAAGAATTTCTCTCTCTTTCACTGTCTTTGTTTCACGGGTTTTTAAAAGTAATTGATTTTTATAATGGGGTTTACCTGCTTTTCACTGCTGTGATTTTGCCGCTTTACACCCACTTGACTCACTTACAGAGAGATATCAATGCATAGGTTTCAAGGTTCTTACTAGTCAGATATATTCTTGAGCGGTGAATAGGGGGTGTTGAGTCCAATTCATTGAGCAAGGAGTAGGGCTTGTCTATTACATATTGGGTTTATGGAACGGTATCTGAGATAATTTGAAACCCTTGTTTTATGCATCACCCCACCTCACCTTTCCCGTTAAGCAGCCATAGTGTGTTTTCTAAACGTGTGACTCTATTCTGTTTTGTAATTCAGTTCAAGGGTAGCGGTTTTTACATTCCCTCTATAAGTGATATCTTATGATAAGTGTCTTTTTCTGTGTGACTTATTTCACTTAGAATCGTCGTACCTAAATCCACTCATCATGCTGCTACTAGCCTTATGACGTTGATTTCATGGCTGAGTGATATTCCATTGTACATAAGGACCACAACTTCTTTATCCATTTTTCTCTTTCCTGGGATATTTAAGGTGTAACGAAGTGGAGGTTCTTGTCAACAGGGCAGCCCTAAACTTTGGGGTGCCTGTGTCTTGCTGATTTTTAGTTTTCCCAATTTATACGCCCATGAGTGGAAGTGCCCTATGCTCCCTAAGCTGAGTTTTTTAGATGTTTCAGGACACACCGTGCACTTCTCCAGAGTGGCTGTTGGCAATTTACATCCCGCCCATCAGCGTAGCCAGGCTCCCGTTTCTCCATGGCCTGTCCTGCATTTCTGGTTTTGACACTTTATTCAGCATGGCCCTTTTGACCGATGGGAAGCGAGACTTCTTTGTAGCGCTGATTTGCCTTTCCAGGTTGCTTGGTTGGCCAAAAAGGGCGTATGCGTTTTTTCCTGAATATATTCAGGAAAAAACGCATACGCCCTTTTTGGCCAAGGGCATCATTGTCGAGGTTTTGCCGCTTTTCCTGTGCTTTAAAGGCGATTCGAATCTCCCTCCTGAAATCTGTTTCCTGCAATTCTGCCTTGCTTTCAAATCCTCTTCGTTGCCTTCCCTCAATATATTTGTGGACGAGAGTCTACATTTATAAGTCTGCAGGTTTGTGAATTGCAGTGCCCCTGAGCTCCATTTTTCAACCCGCTTTCTTGGGAGCTGGCCGCAAAAGCGCAGGAGTGCTTCAGGTCCTATTCTCGTCCCAGGCGGCAGGCTGAGCCTGTGGTTAATTCTTCTTCCTGATGGGAAATTAGAGTGACCTGTGCCTGTCCCAACACCTAGAGCTAGTCTCTCATTGGTTCCCCCTCTTTCCGTTCATCCTCAGGACAAATTGCAACCTGTACGGAACAGGAGGTTAAAGGTGCTGATTCTCCAAGGAGGGAGATTGCTAGTAAAGCGGCTGGAATGGCGAACCCGAGAACAAGGAGATGAGAAATGAGGTGCGTTTTAGAAACCTTTCCCGATCACACGGTGTACCATCTTCTGGGTTTCTCATGCATGTTTTCGATGTAGGAAGATGCCCTTGAACCTGGAGATTTGGGACCCATGGGATGGGTACCACGCAGTATTACTTTAAAGAGTCTGCGTTTGCTCACCCAACCTCACCAAACCTCTCAGCCCCAAGAGTGTCCACCGTTATGTCTCAATCAGCTGTGGGTCTAGATATGGTCAATCCAGGTGGCATCACAGCCCCTGAACGACTTGTGTAAGAATTTCTCTCTCTTTCACTGTCTTTGTTTCACGGGTTTTTAAAAGTAATTGATTTTTATAATGGGGTTTACCTGCTTTTCACTGCTGTGATTTTGCCGCTTTACACCCACTTGACTCACTTACAGAGAGATATCAATGCATAGGTTTCAAGATTCTTACTAGTCAGATATATTCTTGAGCGGTGAATAGGGGGTGTTGAGTCCAATTCATTGAGCAAGGAGTAGGGCTTGTCTATTACATATTGGGTTTATGGAACGGTATCTGAGATAATTTGAAACCCTTGTTTTATGCATCACCCCACCTCACCTTTCCCGTTAAGCAGCCATAGTGTGTTTTCTAAACGTGTGACTCTATTCTGTTTTGTAATTCAGTTCAAGGGTAGCGGTTTTTACATTCCCTCTATAAGTGATATCTTATGATAAGTGTCTTTTTCTGTGTGACTTATTTCACTTAGAATCGTCGTACCTAAATCCACTCATCATGCTGCTACTAGCCTTATGACGTTGATTTCATGGCTGAGTGATATTCCATTGTACATAAGGACCACAACTTCTTTATCCATTTTTCTCTTTCCTGGGATATTTAAGGTGTAACGAAGTGGAGGTTCTTGTCAACAGGGCAGCCCTAAACTTTGGGGTGACTGTGTCTTGCTGATTTTAGTTTTCCCAATTTATACGCCCATGAGTGGAAGTGCCCTATGCTCCCTAAGCTGAGTTTTTAGATGTTTCAGGACACACCGTGCACTTCTCCAGAGTGGCTGTTGGCAATTTACATCCCGCCCATCAGCGTAGCCAGGCTCCCGTTTCTCCATGGCCTGTCCTGCATTTCTGGTTTTGACACTTTATTCAGCATGGCCCTTTTCACCAATGGGAAGCGAGACTTCTTTGTAGCGCTGATTTGCCTTTCCAGGTTGCTTGGTTGGCCAAAAAGGGCGTATGCGTTTTTTCCTGAATATATTCAGGAAAAAACGCATACGCCCTTTTTGGCCAAGGGCATCATTGTCGAGGTTTTGCCGCTTTTCCTGTGCTTTAAAGGCGATTCGAATCTCCCTCCTGAAATCTGTTTCCTGCAATTCTGCCTTGCTTTCAAATCCTCTTCGTTGCCTTCCGTCAATATATTTGTGGACGAGAGTCTACATTTATAAGTCTGCAGGTTTGTGAATTGCAGTGCCCCTGAGCTCCATTTTTCAACCCGCTTTCTTGGGAGCTGGCCGCAAAAGCGCAGGAGTGCTTCAGGTCCTATTCTCGTCCCAGGCGGCAGGCTGAGCCTGTGGTTAATTCTTCTTCCTGATGGGAAATTAGAGTGACCTGTGCCTGTCCCAACACCTAGAGCTAGTCTCTCATTGGTTCCCCCTCTTTCCGTTCATCCTCAGGACAAATTGCAACCTGTACGGAACAGGAGGTTAAAGGTGCTGATTCTCCAAGGAGGGAGATTGCTAGTAAAGCGGCTGGAATGGCGAACCCGAGAACAAGGAGATGAGAAATGAGGTGCGTTTTAGAAACCTTTCCCGATCACACGGTGTACCATCTTCTGGGTTTCTCATGCATGTTTTCGATGTAGGAAGATGCCCTTGAACCTGGAGATTTGGGACCCATGGGATGGGTACCACGCAGTATTACTTTAAAGAGTCTGCGTTTGCTCACCCAACCTCACCAAACCTCTCAGCCCCAAGAGTGTCCACCGTTATGTCTCAATCAGCTGTGGGTCTAGATATGGTCAATCCAGGTGGCATCACAGCCCCTGAACGACTTGTGTAAGAATTTCTCTCTCTTTCACTGTCTTTGTTTCACGGGTTTTTAAAAGTAATTGATTTTTATAATGGGGTTTACCTGCTTTTCACTGCTGTGATTTTGCCGCTTTACACCCACTTGACTCACTTACAGAGAGATATCAATGCATAGGTTTCAAGGTTCTTACTAGTCAGATATATTCTTGAGCGGTGAATAGGGGGTGTTGAGTCCAATTCATTGAGCAAGGAGTAGGGCTTGTCTATTACATATTGGGTTTATGGAACGGTATCTGAGATAATTTGAAACCCTTGTTTTATGCATCACCCCACCTCACCTTTCCCGTTAAGCAGCCATAGTGTGTTTTCTAAACGTGTGACTCTATTCTGTTTTGTAATTCAGTTCAAGGGTAGCGGTTTTTACATTCCCTCTATAAGTGATATCTTATGATAAGTGTCTTTTTCTGTGTGACTTATTTCACTTAGAATCGTCGTACCTAAATCCACTCATCATGCTGCTACTAGCCTTATGACGTTGATTTCATGGCTGAGTGATATTCCATTGTACATAAGGACCACAACTTCTTTATCCATTTTTCTCTTTCCTGGGATATTTAAGGTGTAACGAAGTGGAGGTTCTTGTCAACAGGGCAGCCCTAAACTTTGGGGTGCCTGTGTCTTGCTGATTTTTAGTTTTCCCAATTTATACGCCCATGAGTGGAAGTGCCCTATGCTCCCTAAGCTGAGTTTTTTAGATGTTTCAGGACACACCGTGCACTTCTCCAGAGTGGCTGTTGGCAATTTACATCCCGCCCATCAGCGTAGCCAGGCTCCCGTTTCTCCATGGCCTGTCCTGCATTTCTGGTTTTGACACTTTATTCAGCATGGCCCTTTTGACCGATGGGAAGCGAGACTTC
This sequence comes from Balaenoptera physalus, assembly GCF_965194825.1. Classification (NCBI taxonomy): domain Eukaryota; kingdom Metazoa; phylum Chordata; class Mammalia; order Artiodactyla; family Balaenopteridae; genus Balaenoptera; species Balaenoptera physalus. The sequence continues at coordinate 493,128 of NW_028126047.1, forward strand.
TTTGTAGCGCTGATTTGCCTTTCCAGGTTGCTTGGTTGGCCAAAAAGGGCGTATGCGTTTTTTCCTGAATATATTCAGGAAAAAACGCATACGCCCTTTTTGGCCAAGGGCATCATTGTCGAGGTTTTGCCGCTTTTCCTGTGCTTTAAAGGCGATTCGAATCTCCCTCCTGAAATCTGTTTCCTGCAATTCTGCCTTGCTTTCAAATCCTCTTCGTTGCCTTCCCTCAATATATTTGTGGACGAGAGTCTACATTTATAAGTCTGCAGGTTTGTGAATTACAGTGCCCCTGAGCTCCATTTTTCAACTCGCTTTCTTAGGAGCTGGCCGCAAAAGCGCAGGAGTGCTTCAGGTCCTATTCTCGTCCCAGGCGGCAGGCTGAGCCTGTGGTTAATTCTTCTTCCTGATGGGAAATTAGAGTGACCTGTGCCTGTCCCAACACCTAGAGCTAGTCTCTCATTGGTTCCCCCTCTTTCCGTTCATCCTCAGGACAAATTGCAACCTGTACGGAACAGGAGGTTAAAGGTGCTGATTCTCCAAGGAGGGAGATTGCTAGTAAAGCGGCTGGAATGGCGAACCCGAGAACAAGGAGATGAGAAATGAGGTGCGTTTTAGAAACCTTTCCCGATCACACGGTGTACCATCTTCTGGGTTTCTCATGCATGTTTTCGATGTAGGAAGATGCCCTTGAACCTGGAGATTTGGGACCCATGGGATGGGTACCACGCAGTATTACTTTAAAGAGTCTGCGTTTGCTCACCCAACCTCACCAAACCTCTCAGCCCCAAGAGTGTCCACCGTTATGTCTCAATCAGCTGTGGGTCTAGATATGGTCAATCCAGGTGGCATCACAGCCCCTGAACGACTTGTGTAAGAATTTCTCTCTCTTTCACTGTCTTTGTTTCACGGGTTTTTAAAAGTAATTGATTTTTATAATGGGGTTTACCTGCTTTTCACTGCTGTGATTTTGCCGCTTTACACCCACTTGACTCACTTACAGAGAGATATCAATGCATAGGTTTCAAGATTCTTACTAGTCAGATATATTCTTGAGCGGTGAATAGGGGGTGTTGAGTCCAATTCATTGAGCAAGGAGTAGGGCTTGTCTATTACATATTGGGTTTATGGAACGGTATCTGAGATAATTTGAAACCCTTGTTTTATGCATCACCCCACCTCACCTTTCCCGTTAAGCAGCCATAGTGTGTTTTCTAAACGTGTGACTCTATTCTGTTTTGTAATTCAGTTCAAGGGTAGCGGTTTTTACATTCCCTCTATAAGTGATATCTTATGATAAGTGTCTTTTTCTGTGTGACTTATTTCACTTAGAATCGTCGTACCTAAATCCACTCATCATGCTGCTACTAGCCTTATGACGTTGATTTCATGGCTGAGTGATATTCCATTGTACATAAGGACCACAACTTCTTTATCCATTTTTCTCTTTCCTGGGATATTTAAGGTGTAACGAAGTGGAGGTTCTTGTCAACAGGGCAGCCCTAAACTTTGGGGTGACTGTGTCTTGCTGATTTTAGTTTTCCCAATTTATACGCCCATGAGTGGAAGTGCCCTATGCTCCCTAAGCTGAGTTTTTAGATGTTTCAGGACACACCGTGCACTTCTCCAGAGTGGCTGTTGGCAATTTACATCCCGCCCATCAGCGTAGCCAGGCTCCCGTTTCTCCATGGCCTGTCCTGCATTTCTGGTTTTGACACTTTATTCAGCATGGCCCTTTTGACCAATGGGAAGCGAGACTTCTTTGTAGCGCTGATTTGCCTTTCCAGGTTGCTTGGTTGGCCAAAAAGGGCGTATGCGTTTTTTCCTGAATATATTCAGGAAAAAACGCATACGCCCTTTTTGGCCAAGGGCATCATTGTCGAGGTTTTGCCGCTTTTCCTGTGCTTTAAAGGCGATTCGAATCTCCCTCCTGAAATCTGTTTCCTGCAATTCTGCCTTGCTTTCAAATCCTCTTCGTTGCCTTCCCTCAATATATTTGTGGACGAGAGTCTACATTTATAAGTCTGCAGGTTTGTGAATTGCAGTGCCCCTGAGCTCCATTTTTCAACCCGCTTTCTTGGGAGCTGGCCGCAAAAGCGCAGGAGTGCTTCAGGTCCTATTCTCGTCCCAGGCGGCAGGCTGAGCCTGTGGTTAATTCTTCTTCCTGATGGGAAATTAGAGTGACCTGTGCCTGTCCCAACACCTAGAGCTAGTCTCTCATTGGTTCCCCCTCTTTCCGTTCATCCTCAGGACAAATTGCAACCTGTACGGAACAGGAGGTTAAAGGTGCTGATTCTCCAAGGAGGGAGATTGCTAGTAAAGCGGCTGGAATGGCGAACCCGAGAACAAGGAGATGAGAAATGAGGTGCGTTTTAGAAACCTTTCCCGATCACACGGTGTACCATCTTCTGGGTTTCTCATGCATGTTTTCGATGTAGGAAGATGCCCTTGAACCTGGAGATTTGGGACCCATGGGATGGGTACCACGCAGTATTACTTTAAAGAGTCTGCGTTTGCTCACCCAACCTCACCAAACCTCTCAGCCCCAAGAGTGTCCACCGTTATGTCTCAATCAGCTGTGGGTCTAGATATGGTCAATCCAGGTGGCATCACAGCCCCTGAACGACTTGTGTAAGAATTTCTCTCTCTTTCACTGTCTTTGTTTCACGGGTTTTTAAAAGTAATTGATTTTTATAATGGGGTTTACCTGCTTTTCACTGCTGTGATTTTGCCGCTTTACACCCACTTGACTCACTTACAGAGAGATATCAATGCATAGGTTTCAAGGTTCTTACTAGTCAGATATATTCTTGAGCGGTGAATAGGGGGTGTTGAGTCCAATTCATTGAGCAAGGAGTAGGGCTTGTCTATTACATATTGGGTTTATGGAACGGTATCTGAGATAATTTGAAACCCTTGTTTTATGCATCACCCCACCTCACCTTTCCCGTTAAGCAGCCATAGTGTGTTTTCTAAACGTGTGACTCTATTCTGTTTTGTAATTCAGTTCAAGGGTAGCGGTTTTTACATTCCCTCTATAAGTGATATCTTATGATAAGTGTCTTTTTCTGTGTGACTTATTTCACTTAGAATCGTCGTACCTAAATCCACTCATCATGCTGCTACTAGCCTTATGACGTTGATTTCATGGCTGAGTGATATTCCATTGTACATAAGGACCACAACTTCTTTATCCATTTTTCTCTTTCCTGGGATATTTAAGGTGTAACGAAGTGGAGGTTCTTGTCAACAGGGCAGCCCTAAACTTTGGGGTGACTGTGTCTTGCTGATTTTAGTTTTCCCAATTTATACGCCCATGAGTGGAAGTGCCCTATGCTCCCTAAGCTGAGTTTTTAGATGTTTCAGGACACACCGTGCACTTCTCCAGAGTGGCTGTTGGCAATTTACATCCCGCCCATCAGCGTAGCCAGGCTCCCGTTTCTCCATGGCCTGTCCTGCATTTCTGGTTTTGACACTTTATTCAGCATGGCCCTTTTCACCAATGGGAAGCGAGACTTCTTTGTAGCGCTGATTTGCCTTTCCAGGTTGCTTGGTTGGCCAAAAAGGGCGTATGCGTTTTTTCCTGAATATATTCAGGAAAAAACGCATACGCCCTTTTTGGCCAAGGGCATCATTGTCGAGGTTTTGCCGCTTTTCCTGTGCTTTAAAGGCGATTCGAATCTCCCTCCTGAAATCTGTTTCCTGCAATTCTGCCTTGCTTTCAAATCCTCTTCGTTGCCTTCCCTCAATATATTTGTGGACGAGAGTCTACATTTATAAGTCTGCAGGTTTGTGAATTGCAGTGCCCCTGAGCTCCATTTTTCAACCCGCTTTCTTGGGAGCTGGCCGCAAAAGCGCAGGAGTGCTTCAGGTCCTATTCTCGTCCCAGGCGGCAGGCTGAGCCTGTGGTTAATTCTTCTTCCTGATGGGAAATTAGAGTGACCTGTGCCTGTCCCAACACCTAGAGCTAGTCTCTCATTGGTTCCCCCTCTTTCCGTTCATCCTCAGGACAAATTGCAACCTGTACGGAACAGGAGGTTAAAGGTGCTGATTCTCCAAGGAGGGAGATTGCTAGTAAAGCGGCTGGAATGGCGAACCCGAGAACAAGGAGATGAGAAATGAGGTGCGTTTTAGAAACCTTTCCCGATCACACGGTGTACCATCTTCTGGGTTTCTCATGCATGTTTTCGATGTAGGAAGATGCCCTTGAACCTGGAGATTTGGGACCCATGGGATGGGTACCACGCAGTATTACTTTAAAGAGTCTGCGTTTGCTCACCCAACCTCACCAAACCTCTCAGCCCCAAGAGTGTCCACCGTTATGTCTCAATCAGCTGTGGGTCTAGATATGGTCAATCCAGGTGGCATCACAGCCCCTGAACGACTTGTGTAAGAATTTCTCTCTCTTTCACTGTCTTTGTTTCACGGGTTTTTAAAAGTAATTGATTTTTATAATGGGGTTTACCTGCTTTTCACTGCTGTGATTTTTCCGCTTTACACCCACTTGACTCACTTACAGAGAGATATCAATGCATAGGTTTCAAGGTTCTTACTAGTCAGATATATTCTTGAGCGGTGAATAGGGGGTGTTGAGTCCAATTCATTGAGCAAGGAGTAGGGCTTGTCTATTACATATTGGGTTTATGGAACGGTATCTGAGATAATTTGAAACCCTTGTTTTATGCATCACCCCACCTCACCTTTCCCGTTAAGCAGCCATAGTGTGTTTTCTAAACGTGTGACTCTATTCTGTTTTGTAATTCAGTTCAAGGGTAGCGGTTTTTACATTCCCTCTATAAGTGATATCTTATGATAAGTGTCTTTTTCTGTGTGACTTATTTCACTTAGAATCGTCGTACCTAAATCCACTCATCATGCTGCTACTAGCCTTATGACGTTGATTTCATGGCTGAGTGATATTCCATTGTACATAAGGACCACAACTTCTTTATCCATTTTTCTCTTTCCTGGGATATTTAAGGTGTAACGAAGTGGAGGTTCTTGTCAACAGGGCAGCCCTAAACTTTGGGGTGCCTGTGTCTTGCTGATTTTTAGTTTTCCCAATTTATACGCCCATGAGTGGAAGTGCCCTATGCTCCCTAAGCTGAGTTTTTTAGATGTTTCAGGACACACCGTGCACTTCTCCAGAGTGGCTGTTGGCAATTTACATCCCGCCCATCAGCGTAGCCAGGCTCCCGTTTCTCCATGGCCTGTCCTGCATTTCTGGTTTTGACACTTTATTCAGCATGGCCCTTTTGACCGATGGGAAGCGAGACTTCTTTGTAGCGCTGATTTGCCTTTCCAGGTTGCTTGGTTGGCCAAAAAGGGCGTATGCGTTTTTTCCTGAATATATTCAGGAAAAAACGCATACGCCCTTTTTGGCCAAGGGCATCATTGTCGAGGTTTTGCCGCTTTTCCTGTGCTTTAAAGGCGATTCGAATCTCCCTCCTGAAATCTGTTTCCTGCAATTCTGCCTTGCTTTCAAATCCTCTTCGTTGCCTTCCCTCAATATATTTGTGGACGAGAGTCTACATTTATAAGTCTGCAGGTTTGTGAATTGCAGTGCCCCTGAGCTCCATTTTTCAACCCGCTTTCTTGGGAGCTGGCCGCAAAAGCGCAGGAGTGCTTCAGGTCCTATTCTCGTCCCAGGCGGCAGGCTGAGCCTGTGGTTAATTCTTCTTCCTGATGGGAAATTAGAGTGACCTGTGCCTGTCCCAACACCTAGAGCTAGTCTCTCATTGGTTCCCCCTCTTTCCGTTCATCCTCAGGACAAATTGCAACCTGTACGGAACAGGAGGTTAAAGGTGCTGATTCTCCAAGGAGGGAGATTGCTAGTAAAGCGGCTGGAATGGCGAACCCGAGAACAAGGAGATGAGAAATGAGGTGCGTTTTAGAAACCTTTCCCGATCACACGGTGTACCATCTTCTGGGTTTCTCATGCATGTTTTCGATGTAGGAAGATGCCCTTGAACCTGGAGATTTGGGACCCATGGGATGGGTACCACGCAGTATTACTTTAAAGAGTCTGCGTTTGCTCACCCAACCTCACCAAACCTCTCAGCCCCAAGAGTGTCCACCGTTATGTCTCAATCAGCTGTGGGTCTAGATATGGTCAATCCAGGTGGCATCACAGCCCCTGAACGACTTGTGTAAGAATTTCTCTCTCTTTCACTGTCTTTGTTTCACGGGTTTTTAAAAGTAATTGATTTTTATAATGGGGTTTACCTGCTTTTCACTGCTGTGATTTTGCCGCTTTACACCCACTTGACTCACTTACAGAGAGATATCAATGCATAGGTTTCAAGGTTCTTACTAGTCAGATATATTCTTGAGCGGTGAATAGGGGGTGTTGAGTCCAATTCATTGAGCAAGGAGTAGGGCTTGTCTATTACATATTGGGTTTATGGAACGGTATCTGAGATAATTTGAAACCCTTGTTTTATGCATCACCCCACCTCACCTTTCCCGTTAAGCAGCCATAGTGTGTTTTCTAAACGTGTGACTCTATTCTGTTTTGTAATTCAGTTCAAGGGTAGCGGTTTTTACATTCCCTCTATAAGTGATATCTTATGATAAGTGTCTTTTTCTGTGTGACTTATTTCACTTAGAATCGTCGTACCTAAATCCACTCATCATGCTGCTACTAGCCTTATGACGTTGATTTCATGGCTGAGTGATATTCCATTGTACATAAGGACCACAACTTCTTTATCCATTTTTCTCTTTCCTGGGATATTTAAGGTGTAACGAAGTGGAGGTTCTTGTCAACAGGGCAGCCCTAAACTTTGGGGTGCCTGTGTCTTGCTGATTTTTAGTTTTCCCAATTTATACGCCCATGAGTGGAAGTGCCCTATGCTCCCTAAGCTGAGTTTTTTAGATGTTTCAGGACACACCGTGCACTTCTCCAGAGTGGCTGTTGGCAATTTACATCCCGCCCATCAGCGTAGCCAGGCTCCCGTTTCTCCATGGCCTGTCCTGCATTTCTGGTTTTGACACTTTATTCAGCATGGCCCTTTTGACCGATGGGAAGCGAGACTTCTTTGTAGCGCTGATTTGCCTTTCCAGGTTGCTTGGTTGGCCAAAAAGGGCGTATGCGTTTTTTCCTGAATATATTCAGGAAAAAACGCATACGCCCTTTTTGGCCAAGGGCATCATTGTCGAGGTTTTGCCGCTTTTCCTGTGCTTTAAAGGCGATTCGAATCTCCCTCCTGAAATCTGTTTCCTGCAATTCTGCCTTGCTTTCAAATCCTCTTCGTTGCCTTCCCTCAATATATTTGTGGACGAGAGTCTACATTTATAAGTCTGCAGGTTTGTGAATTACAGTGCCCCTGAGCTCCATTTTTCAACTCGCTTTCTTAGGAGCTGGCCGCAAAAGCGCAGGAGTGCTTCAGGTCCTATTCTCGTCCCAGGCGGCAGGCTGAGCCTGTGGTTAATTCTTCTTCCTGATGGGAAATTAGAGTGACCTGTGCCTGTCCCAACACCTAGAGCTAGTCTCTCATTGGTTCCCCCTCTTTCCGTTCATCCTCAGGACAAATTGCAACCTGTACGGAACAGGAGGTTAAAGGTGCTGATTCTCCAAGGAGGGAGATTGCTAGTAAAGCGGCTGGAATGGCGAACCCGAGAACAAGGAGATGAGAAATGAGGTGCGTTTTAGAAACCTTTCCCGATCACACGGTGTACCATCTTCTGGGTTTCTCATGCATGTTTTCGATGTAGGAAGATGCCCTTGAACCTGGAGATTTGGGACCCATGGGATGGGTACCACGCAGTATTACTTTAAAGAGTCTGCGTTTGCTCACCCAACCTCACCAAACCTCTCAGCCCCAAGAGTGTCCACCGTTATGTCTCAATCAGCTGTGGGTCTAGATATGGTCAATCCAGGTGGCATCACAGCCCCTGAACGACTTGTGTAAGAATTTCTCTCTCTTTCACTGTCTTTGTTTCACGGGTTTTTAAAAGTAATTGATTTTTATAATGGGGTTTACCTGCTTTTCACTGCTGTGATTTTGCCGCTTTACACCCACTTGACTCACTTACAGAGAGATATCAATGCATAGGTTTCAAGATTCTTACTAGTCAGATATATTCTTGAGCGGTGAATAGGGGGTGTTGAGTCCA